>NC_081772.1:23975530-24293485 GCF_963082965.1 Carassius carassius
CGGTGAATATTTATATGGTTACCAATGAGTAAGATGCTTCATTTTATTCCAAACCTGTTTGGTATTGACTAAATATCTTCTATAACTTCTGGCTTTAATAAAGATACTGCAAGAAACAGACAAAAAAGAACTCATGAATGGGCCGTCCTTCATGATTCCTGTTCTCTTCGACAACAAAGCTCTTGAACGTGACAAACTCGCAAGTGAGAAGTAGGACATTTCTGATAGCATGTGAAGGCAGCATTTTCCCTAATTCTTAGTAGCACATCCTGATCAATAGCATCTTCATCCATGATATTTCTAAACTCTGATCTGAATCCATGAAGTCTGAGTTTTTCTTGACAGATGACTACATGATCGAGGTGGCCAATAAAATAAAGGTTACAAGGCAAGGGTTGCCCTTAACTGGTTCAGGGGGGAAATCATGTTACATAGACTATGAAATCTTGCCTTTGTGACAATTAAGAGTGTAAATAATTCTCATGTGAAATGTAATTATGATTTAAGTAAGATTTAAGCAGCAAATGGCTACACAAAGAGCTGAGACTCAGCACACATGGGAGGAATGCTTGAAGCAGTCAGCTGTTTCTGACTCAAATTTGGTTACTTGGAAACAATAAATGTCAGTTTTCATCAGCTTAATTTTTGAAGTAAACGATTGCTGATGTTGTGACTCTTTCCTTATGGTCGTCAAAACCAAAAGTAGTAATTGGTCATCAAAACTCTAACGTTTGCAGTTTGAAACAATTAGTCCCATCAACTCGAGCTTGTTTAAAGAGCTTCAGACAAAAATAATGTGCCTAGACAACAAATGTTGATTTGCATTGCTAATAGCTGTTTTAAATTGCCGGATTAGTTTCATTCATTTAAGAAATGTAGTTATGCATACAGTTTCCATCCACATGTGGTGGTTGGTATAACATAGTAATTAAGTAAAATACTTTCACTTGTGGAAATGAATGCGTGTGGCGCATGAGTGCTAACATATGTATTTATACAAATAATATAAGCGAATATTCTGAATAATCTGCAAATAATCATCAGAAATTATTTTTCTAGAGCTTGTACTGTAGACAAATATGGTGGTTATTAAAACATAAAAATTAGTTATAATAATCTAAAATGTGCCAATTTCAGAGGTAATACTTTATCAGTTGCATCGATAAAAAATAATATCTCAAATTTAAGATGTCATTAAAGAGATATTATATACTTATGTATTCTTATATATTTATATGAATGTATTTATTATTAGTGTTAACTTTTTGTATTTAATCTTGATTAATCTCACACAACATGATTATGCATGATTAATAATGATAATACAAATAAATGTTCAATTAAACAAATGTATTGACTCTTTCACTTTTGTGAAAGTATGTTTTCTTTGATGCAAGGCCTACATAAAAGATTCTTATGAATAGAAAGTCAGACTTTAAGATTGTTTTCCAGGACAGTCTCTGAATAACTCGTGAACTCAATAACTCTGAATATCTCATCCCATTGATTGCAGCTAGTTTAGAGGTCAGTATCTCATCACTGTGAATGTTTACAGAGTGCAAGACATTGAGAATCACTGTATCATAAGTATCATGCTACTTACAGTATCTGCAATATTGTGACATTTATATATATATATATATATATATATAGAGAGAGAGAGAGAGAGAGAGAGAGAGAGAGAGAGAGAGAGAGAGAGAGAGAGCGTGAGAGCCTGGTCAGTACCTGGATGGGAGACCTCCTGGGAAAACTAGGTTGCTGCTGGAAGAGGTGCTAGTGAGGCCAGCAGGGGGTGCTTACCCTGCGGTCTGTCTGAGTCCTAGCGCCCCAGTGTAGTGATGGGGACACTATACTGTCAACAAGCACAGTCTTTCAGATGAGATGTTAAACCGAGGTCCTGACTCTTTGTGCTCAATAGAAAAATCCTATGGCACTTCTCGTAAAGAGGAGGGGTGTAACCCTGGTGTCCTGGCCAAATTGCCCCCTTGGCCTTTGTCAATCATGGCCTCCTAATAATCCCCAACCACTTGATTGGCACTGTCTCTCTCTCCTCTCCACCTATAGCTGGTGTGTGGTGAGTGGACTGGTGCCGTTGTCCTGTGGCTGCCGTTGCATCATCCAAGTGGATGCTGCACACTGGTGGTGGTTGAGGAGAGACCCCCCACATGATTGTAAAGTGCTTTGTGTGTACAACAATACACAACAAAGTGCTATATAAATGCATCATTCATTCATTAATAGTTAATTTTCTATAATTGTGTGAATATCTCCCAGCAGTTCTCCCAACTCCTCTGTTCTCATGCACTTCTTTGATGGCTGATGAATATTCATGAATATAAATGATCAGACTGATTGGTTTTCAGACTTGAATTGGCCGATGGCGCTCCAGGTGGTGATTGAATTTCATGCAGTAAATGAGCAGAATCGAAATGATTACTCATCCGACCTGTCTCGCCATTGTAAGTCACTCTAAATCAATTGACTCTGAAGATCTTTCAAAGAAGGAAGAGGACTTAAACAGCACTAGATATCCTGTTAAACTTTATCTGAGTCTGTTCACTCAGGAGTAGCAGTGGCTAAGCTCTCCACACTACTGAGCTCTCAATCTAGATATCATCATCTTCAAACATGATATTGTTACACTCAAGGCCTTTATTATGAATGTTACAGTCACCTTGCCAGTGTGTTGGGTATTAAACACAATTCCTTGAACACGCAATAGCCACTGAATAATGAAGTTACTGAATCCAAGCTCTTTTCTAATCCCCGTGGAGAGAGATGGTTCCTTCGGCTCTGCCGTTAAACCCCATTGGGCTCTTAATGCTTATTGTAGCTTAAGAGTCATGTGACTGAAGGTGGTATTGTCTTTCACTTCTAGGAAGGACTCTGTGCGAGACGCTTAGATGTGCAGGTGTAACATCCCATGATTCTGTCCATTAGTAACCTTGAAACAAAGGACCAAATCATGCAAAAAACGAAAAGTCTGTCATCATTTAGTCATCCTCATTGTTTTAAACCTGTATGTTTTTTTGTTTTGTTTTTTTCTCAGTGGAAACACAATATTTCTTTACATGCAGTGATGCAGTAGTAGTGACCACAGACATATTCACTTGTTCACTATTAATTTAGAGTTTTCCCACAATAAACTCCTAATTTGCTGCTTATTAATAGTTAGTTAGAAATGCTTTATAAGTACTAGTATGCTACTAAAATTTATGCTTATGAACAACTAGTTAATATTGAGAACTGGTCCTAAAAAAAAGTGTAAACGTGTATATTATATTATAGTGTTCCTGTAGCTCAATTGGTAGAGCACTGCGTTATCAAGCGCAAAGTTGGGGGTTCGCTTTGGATAAAAGGGTCTGCTAAATGCATAAATTTAAATTTAATATATATACACACACACACACACACACACACACACACATGTATGTATATATATATATATATATATATATATATATATATATATATATATATATATATATATATATATATATATATATATATATATATATATATATATGTTCAGGCATTGTTCAAATAAGTACAAGCTAGAAAGGGAAGGAATGAATAAAGAAAAAGACAAAGTTTTTGTTTTTCTCTTTAATTTAGGATGGAGACAAATAGCGTCGAAAGAGATGAGTTTTCAACTGTCATTTAAAACCATTTTTTTAAAGCATTTTTTAGCTTGAAAATCCAACTCTTTAACAGTGTAAATAAGTCAGAATGCATGAAATACCATTAGACCGCTCCTTTAAGGAATGCATCACAATAATTTAATTCATTTTAGATTTGTCTGAAGGATTTACAATGTAACGGAGAGAGAGAGAGAGAGAGAGAGAGAGAGAGAGAGAGAGAGAGAGAGAGAGAGAGAGAGAGAGAGAGAGAGAGAGAGAGAGATGGCCATAGTAAAGGCCTAGTGTTATGTGCTGAATGCAGTTAAAAACCATCTATTGAGTTTTAACAAATTGTGTAATAACAGAATATAAAGTAATTAACTGAATCAGCACATTCTCTGTCTGACTTGTACAGTCTTTTTATCCTGCTATAATTAGCTTTAGCTTGGTGAAAATTAATGTTAAAAAGATCGATTTTTCCTCTGTTACCTCCTTCTGAACAGTCTGTGGGATTCACATTACTGTCACCCAGTGTGAATTCATACCGAGCTGTTGAATACACATACTTTTTTATGTACTGCAGAAATAAGATAACACACCTAGGATGACCTCGCTATAACAAAGACTGAGAGGAACTATCCAGTGCCAGTTATGACAGTGTTTTACAGGGCTTGTGGGTGAAACAGCTGAGAAAATTGCAAGCCTTGAGAAAGACATATGTTGATAATAGAAAGTATCACAACCTACAAAACTTATCCTTAAATTGATAGACTGGCCTTTAAAAAAGGCAGCAGTACGTCAAGTATCATATGTATGTCAGAGAGAACATCAGGCTCATACAGAATAATCACATTAACCAGATGTGAAAATCAGATAAGTAAACACGAAGAAATCCTCTCTTTATTACTTCTATAAATGCATAGGTTCAAATGCAAAGGAATGCATAACTGCAAACAAGAGTGTAAGTCATAAACTGAAGTGTGTGGGAATATTGTCAGTCTTGCGTGTTTGTGTCTCTAGCTTGTATTTCACACTCTCTGCTCTAGCTAATTACCACTGTAATAACAACAATGGCAATTTACATAGCAAACACTATCAGGAGAAGCACGGACACTTGTGAATGAGCTCTCGTGTGTGCTCAGTTTGCCTGTGGGTGTGTGTGACAGGGTAAACGCCTTTGTTCACTGTTTCTTTGAGGCATATGGGGCACATTGATTTCCCCTTGTCCGTTACAATGATGCAGATAATGTGCTTGTTTCACGCTCCACTGTAGCAAAACACTTTATTGTTTCTTTATTTAAATACAAAAAAAAATTAAAAATAAATAAACCTTAAGAGATTTGTTGATGTTTGCTGGATTTAGAGAATTAGACCATAAAAACTAATCAGTGAAAGTCGAAAGAACTGCTGGGTCATGATTCGAAAATGATTATGGGAATATTATGATAGGGTTGTGTATAACAAGGAAAAAACCAATGTAAATACATATAAAAAAATACAACTGACCATATAACCATGCCAGATTTGGTTGTTGATGTCAAAGTTTGTATTTTGCAGCAAAGCCATCTTTTACTTTGTAGAAAGTAGCCAAATTGGACAAATGCCAAACAGAGTACTTGATATACTGATATCATTAAAAGCCATGGACAAAATAAATGTAAGCCAGACTACATAAAAAATAGGGGTGGACTTTTTGAATTTGAAGACCAGGGTAAATTGAAATAATTTTGTCTTCTGTGAAATCTAAGTATCCTCTGTAGCTTGTGAAGTGCAGTACTAAAAAAAAAGTAAAAAATCTATATATTTTTAAGTTTTTCCTTCTGAAGCATCAGTGAGCGTTTGGACCTTTTGTAATAGTTGTGTATGTCACAAAAAAACAAAACAAAAAACCTTGTTGATCATCCAGGCAACAATGTAGTATTAAGAAGCAGGCATGTGAAAACTTTTGACCTGGGTCTTTTTTATAAACTGAACTATTATTTTGTCTTTTGGAATGTATGTAAACATCTTAGTACTGCAAACTGGATGTAAAATTGTGACCACAATCTTCACCTCATGTTTTATTTCACTATCTCGGAGAACTTTCACCCCATTACAACTGTGAAATGTTCCAATAATGCATTTAAACATCATTCCAAAATCACTTTTCAGAATGGAAAACATTACTTATTTGTAACGCCATTCTAAAATTGCATCAATATCCTAAAGCACTGGAATTATTCTGGTAATGATATGTACAGGTTTCTCTCTGGTGTGTGGTTTAGTCCTGGAGGTGTTTTTATAGCTGTATGAGTATTATAAATGGAAGGTATGAATATGATAGCTAGGACACAGACCCACACATATGCACACACACACAGACAGACACGCATTCACTCTCACTCTGTTTCTCTGCAATGTATAATAATCATTTGTTTCAGACCCCAGGCACTGAAACACATTATAAAAGTCCTGAAAAGAACAATAAATAAATAAATAAATAAATAATGTCAAACCTTTAGGTCACACAATTTAGGGAGCGAGAGAGAGCGAGAGAAGAAGGACAGGAAATTTCAATCTAATACTGAAAGGCAAAACGTTGCAGACAGATTAAAAGAAAACACAAAAAACTGAATGAAGTACATAACTTTCATATATTAAAGTCAAAGGGTCAGAGAGAGATAGATAGATAGATAGATAGATAGATAGATAGATAGATAGATAGATAGATAGATAGATAGATAGATAGATAGATACCAACACAAACACTTTTGCGTCTGTAAGGAATATATTTATATGTGCATTGAATTAAATTAGCATTGTTGAATTCTTGAACAGTTCCTGAAGCCATAACTTTAATTCTAGTAGTCCTGATGTATTGACTGATATATTGCTGTATTTCTAAGGTTCATTCTTATGCATTTATTACTTAAACAGTAGCATAAATACTGGAGAGGTACAAATACCTCCAGGAAACATTAAATTGTGTCTGCTTGCAACCTCACCATACTTCATCTGTCTCACATGCTTGGGGCGTCACCATCGAAAAGCCATCAGTATAAGAAATGAAGGGGGAAGAAGGTGCTAGTTTTCCTCCTTAACACAGACCTCAATTTTGTCCCCCTATCCACCCCGATTAACCATTCCAACAGAAACATCAATACCAGACTGATGTTCCAGCAACCACCATCCCTCACCAAACACACAAATAATCCCACCAAGCACTTCAGGGTTCATAAATCTGAGAGAGATGAATAATTCTCCACATGAATCCATCTCTAGTTTGTATTTGTATTTGTTTTTGTTGTTATGTATGTCTTTTAGGGGTGTAACGATTCACTCGTTTTCTCAATGCATCGATTACAAACCCTGAGGATTCATATGGATCGATCTTGAAACATGATTTTTGAATCGTGAATCGCCGATCTCAGACAGTAATCGATTTAAAATGCTAAGAATCAAATGAATCGCGATTTATATAGCGGCTCGTTGCCAGTAATACTAAAGTGAAGTAGTTTTACCTTTCTTTATTTTGTCAATGGCTCTCTGCATTTTACCTACGGTGTGACCTGACCAGTCGAAAGCTGCGTATTTATTGCATGGACAGAGCAGAAATGTAAGTGTCTAAATCATACATACAGTTCCATTGAATGAACAATGCTGATGAACCGAATGTACGAAGGAAACTGTTAAAATAACCACAGCATTAACAATGACATTGAAATAAGAGCACAAGGTTTATCTGATCAGATGCATGAAAGTAGCATTTGTTGCTTCAACAAACAGACAACGGGTGAGTTTTCCTTCAGAATCATCATTCACAGATGGAGAGGAAAAGTTAAATAGTTAAATATAGCATTTTATTTTGTGAAAAGGAGATTTTCACACTGAAAGAGAAGTGATCTCGCTTTCATAGCCATGCCAGGCTTTATCTGCAGTTAAATTGAATAAAAGCAGAATGAACTGATAAAACGTTAAGAAAATAAATAAATAAATAAATAAAAATAATTAATTATGAATAATGCAGTGCCAATTGACATCATTTATTACAGTACATAAACTATATAGTATATTTTCTACCTTATTCTGTGCATAAAATTGAAATAATTGCTTAATATAATATAAGTATAATTAAATGTACTATATAAAACAATCATAAAATTGACATTAGGAAAAAAATATTGATTACAAATGATTGATTATTATTCAGCAGTATCTGATTTCTTACAGCAAATTAAAAGTAATAAAAAAATAAGAGAATTTATTGTAAAATAATTAAAAAAAAATGTATAATGATTATGATAATATATAGGCTACATACATAAAATTATTGTATTTGACATTTCTGGCACTTCTGAAATGATCGCTACGCCCCTGGTGTGACAATGTTAGCCTATACATATATATATATTTTTTTTTTAATGTCAATGTCATGTCATGCCACAGCATCATTAAACTAGCATCTAACAATGGACAAAGGTTTTTTTTTTTTTACCTATGGTTTTATAACGTTAAAGGCTGCTGTGTAATTTGTCCCCCTGACTAAGCATTTAAAGAATTTAGGGGAAGCATTTAAATAATCCTGTGAATGCACTTAAAGAATGCAGAATCGAATCATTATAATAGAATTTAATTGAATTTAATTGTGAATTGAATCGAATCTAATCATTTTAAATTTGCTAAAATCGTTCTTGAATCAAATGAATTTTAATCATTTAAATCATTTTCAAATGTTCTTTAGAGCAGTGGTTTTCAACCTGTGGTCCGTGCCCCCCTAGAGGGTCGCGGTGGTATTGCAAGTGGGCCGCCAATTACTATTAAAAGAAATAATAATATTGTTAATATATGTAAAAATGTCTAAGTTATAACTTAATAACATCATTTCATATATATAATTAAATAACAAAAAAAAACTATATTAACATGTTACTATGCTTCCACTATTCGAGCTCGCTGATTGGTTTAATAATAAACCACCAATTTATCTTAGATATTTTTGCTGCATATGCTACAGAACAAAAAATTCAAACATGCATAAATGGCTGCCAACAGGCTCGACATAAATGGCTGTCAACGTCTTCCCTCCTGACTGCTTGCTCCGCTGACTGTCTACCCGCTGCCGAGCTGGATCTGGTTTTCCCGTTTTGCTGAGAAGTGCCAGCCCAAGTTATCTTCTGTTCATTTCCAGTCCATTCTAGGGCTGAGTGATTAATCAAAATCGTCATAAAATCACAATTTGAGCGTTGCGATTTCTAAATCGCTTTATAGCACAATTTTCCGCAGCCCTGACAGAACAGAACAGACTGGGCATATGCCTTACTCCAGGTTCACACACTGTCTGTGATGCGCCTTTTTTCAGAGCCCATATTTACGGATCAAAGTGTTCACACTGCATGTGGTAAAAGGCTAGAAATAAAAACGTGCGAAAATAATTAATATCTAACACATGAGCATAGAGAGAATTGTGAGTGCACAGGACGCAGTTTAAGTGAGAGGAGACACGTTTTAAGTGTGCCCACTTTCTCCAGGCAAGCACAACTGTTTTTGTGACAGAGCAAAGAAAATCTGTGTGCGAACAGAGATTCGCGCTCGTGCATTATTTTAATGTGCTTTCGCGTTACAATAATGCGCTTCTGCACCGCTTACACATACTGTATACACACTGCAATCGGAGTACGTGTGAACCTGTATAATGTATAACAAATCTATTTCAACACCTGAGACACCGCTACAATTAATGAGCTCTATGAACAATGCATGGCAAAAAAAAGAAAAAAAATATTTATATTTTTTGCCAAAAAGTTTTGTCAAAATTTTGTTACACCTTTACTATAGTGATAACTTTGACTTATGTCTGTACTAGAGACATTACAACTTTTTGATAAAGCTTTAATTGGTTTTCTTTGGGAAATATGTTTCAAATTCATCCTGAATGCATTTATGACTGTAAAGCATATCTGTGTGTGTCAAAATCGTGATTAAAATCGAAATCTCAAAATTGATCAAAGAAATCGCGATAGCACAGCCCTAGTTCATTCAATAAATACAGTTAACAATCTAGCTTCTGAGTACTAAGTTATTAACCTAACAATATATATTTTTTTGCAGTAGGTTGTGCAAACATATGTGTTTGGTTGTGTGGGCCGCGAGTTGAAAAAGGTTGGGAACCACTGCTTTAGATCATTACTGTGTGAGAAAAGCACAGTAAAATATATAGACAATACTGGACTGAATACTTGTTTGGAAAATTTAATTATTGGCTTTTAATACTGTCACTGTACTAAAGTCAAAGTCAAATTATTCAAATATTATGTGTAAAATAATGACTTATTTCACAATACATATTTTTTCCAAAGCAGAAAGCAGTTTAGTCTCAACCTCAGAAATGGTTGAATGTTAGAAGTGTGCTTCCCCATCAGGGAACTTGAGCTGCGTCGAAAGGTTTTGGGAACGCCTGTGTGTGACAACTTTCTGAAGCATGTGTGGAATCAGTCCAAGTGCACACGTCACACCGCATGTTAGCTTCTGCTCTTCAGTAAGCGTGTTGTGTCTGTATGTGTTTGCACAAGCAGTCAGGGGCGCCGGACTGGGGGTAAAACCAGTACTGATTACCAGGGCCCCAAAGGAAGAGAGGGCCCTTGAAAAGTCTGGAATATATATTTTCAAGGGGGGGATTAGGACTGCCTATGCATAGGGCCCAGGATCTTGTGCAGCGCCCCTGCAAGCAGTCAGAAAAAAAATTACCTTACTAAGAAAACAATATTTCCAAGTTTAAAAGCTAATTGGCACAAGCAAACCTCTTTCTCTCTTTCAATGCTACTCTGGGGAGGACAAGTGCACACTTTTTTTTTATACATTGCCCAATCTTCTTCAGTGCCCTCAGGGGAACATTCTGTCAACCCTGCCACCACTGGTGCTTCAGGGCACAGTGGTCTCCAGCAACCCCTTTTCTCAGCTGCCACCCAGCAATGGCACAGCACAAGAATGTTCGCCCCCTCAAGTGAAGTCACTATAGTGGGTAAACTGGTCACTCCTTGCTGGTCATCTGCTTCAGGAAACCAAATTAAACACTCTAGCTACAATAGCCTCAGCTCCACTGATACCCCTGCCATCCCCGGTGCTTCAGGGCTCAGTGGGCTCCTAAAAGCAAAGTTCCCAGCTATAGCAGAGGCCAGTCTTGAGAGGCTGGTTCCCTTAGTAGACTTTCCGGCAAAATTAAAACTTCACAGTGGGACCTGCAGACTGTAGAGAGAGGCTACAGAATCCAGTTTGGTTCTCGCCTGCCTCGTGTCAATGTGGTCATTCCCAAAGTATTGGGCCCGGAGCAGGCACTGGTAATGGAACAAGATATAGAAACTCTCTTGAGGAAGGAGGCTATAGAACATGTTCCTTCTTTCAGGAGAGAGTCCATACCAATATCGTGCTCTTACCTTCAGCCTTTCACTCTCATCTTTTACCAAGTGTGTGGATGCTGTTTAGGCTCCACTGTGACTCCAGGGCATCTACATCATTGAATTATATGGATGATTGGCTGATATTAGCACAGTCTCAGTAGTATGTGATTTGGCATTGAGATGTCATCCTCACCCATATGGAATAGCTGGGTTTGAGGCTGGACACCAAGAAGAGTATATTTTTTTCCAGCTCAGAGAACCAGGTCTCTTGATGTGGTGTGGGATTCAATAACAATGCAGGCCTGTTTGTCTCCTGCTCATATCGAATCGATTCTCATTTTCATCTGTAAAGAGACTGAGAGAAGGCCAGTCACACAAACAGTTTCAGAGACTGTTAGGTCTCATGGCAGCTGCATCCAATGTGATACCTTTTGGCCTGCTGCACATAACACCATTGTGGTGGCTCAGGACAAAGGGATTTTCCCAGAGCGGCAACCCACTTCGCATGATCAAGGCGATGCCTTCGTGCCATAGGAACGTGGATGTAACATTAGTTCCTGTCTCAAGTCCCGATGTTGGGGGCTCCTTGTCATCGCATAACGCTAACGATTGACACCTCCCTCACGGGTTTGGAAGTGGTCATGAGTGGCCACTCTGCCTAGGGTCTGTGGGAAGGCCATCATCTCAAGTAGCACATAAATTGCCTGGAGATGCTGGCCATCATGTGCTTGTCCAGACTTAATGTGCTCGTAATATTGCCAAAGGTATTATGGTTTTGGTTTAGTAAGTAAGAAATACACCGGTAAAACTTTAGTGTCACTTTTATGAATGTGTGTTTGGACTATGCAAATAAGTTCCACAGGGCTTCATCCAGACTTCATTCAAAGTATTCTCTGTTGATACAAAAACATATGCTGCACATCCTGAATGTCCATCATGAAGAGACAAAGTGGGACCGAGGTAGTGCTGACAGAGCAGGAAGCCAAGGTGGAACTGGAGCCCACCGGGGCGGAGCAGGCAGAACTGGAGCCCACCGAGGTGGAGAAGGCAGAACTGGAGCCCTCCAGGGTGGAGCAGAGGACCCCCACAGCCGAGCAGACAGGACAGAAGCCCACCAGGGTGGAGCAGAGGACCACCACAGCTGAGCAGAAGAGACAGAAGCCCACCAGGGCAGAGCAGAGGACCACCACCGTGGGGTCGATGGCACAGGAGAGCAAGTCTGGTCAGGTAAGACTGAAAAAGATAACACAAACAGATTAATGGCGGCCTCCGTGGCCGTGATAAGGCAGTTAGAGAGTTCCCAAATGGCGTCTATAGCCGTGACAGGACAGGTAGTGAGTTGGTGGATGGCCTCCGTGGCCATGACAGGACAGGCAGTGAGTTGGTGGATGTCCTCCGTGGCCATGCAAAGACAAGTAGTGAGTTCCTGAGTGGCCTCCGTGTCCATGACAGGACAGGCAATGAGTTCATAGATGGCCTCCATATCCATGACAGGACAGGACGGGAGTTCATGGATGGATACTACTGACACCTCAGAAGGTTCTGCAGCAGTTGCCGCAACCTCTGAAGTTTCCACAGCAGTAACAGTCTCCTTTTCATCATCACAATAGGCTGAGAGAACATTGCTGGGCGCAACAGACAGGATGAGACGAGGCTCTGGATGATCAGCTGAGACGTGACGAGGCTCTGGATGTCCAGCGAATACGTGATGAGACTCTGGAAGTTCAGCTGAGACGTGACGAGGCTCTGGAAGTTCAGCGGTGACTTGACGAGACTCTGGAAGGTCAGCAGTGACTTGACGACTCCCTGGAAGGTCAGCGGTGACTTGACGAGACCCTGGAAGGTCAGTGTCCTTAAAAAAGTCCTTAAAAAAGACTTTGTCATAGAATGGTACTTGATTTGATATCTCACAGAACTGTTGGAACATACTCCTCAGTAGATAGGCCTCCTTGACGAAGGTGTAATAGCTGATCTACTTGGTCAATGATAGAGCTGGATAGTTGACACACTGACCTAGAAGTGGGAACAGACATCTCGGTATCGAGAGGATATCGGGCTTCTGGATCCTGGTATGGTGAAGTCTTCTGTAATGTGGAGCCAGAGACGTTAAAATCCATATGCAGTAGTTTATTATAGATTGGTCAAACAGGCAGAAGACCAACAACAGCGTCAAGTGTGTAAAGGGATATCCAAAATCAGTAACAGTACCAGGAAGAGGACAGGCAGGCGGCAGAGAATCAAAGGCGGTATACACAATCCAAAATCAGACACAGAAAGAACAAACACTTGGAAAATGCTTGGAAATGCTAGATGGGCTAAACAAGACTTTGCAATCATTGAGAGTCCAAACACAGTATATATAGGGGATATAGGGGAGTGGTAATGGGGAACACTTGGTGGTGATTAGCCCTAAGCACAGGATTATGGGAAATGGAGTTGGGAATGGAAATGGACACCAAATGCAAGAGTGGAGTGCCCTCTAATGGAGTTCATGGGCACTCCAGCTGATGATTGTGGCATAGATTTGTTTCTTCATCAGAACAGATTTTGGGAAAGTAAGCATTACATTATTTGCACACCAGTGGATCCTCTGCAGTGAATGGGTGCCATCAGAATGAGAGTCCAAACAGCTGATAAAAACATCACATTAATCCACACAACTCCAGTCCATCAGTTAACACCTTGTAAAGTGAGTGTTTGTAAGAAACAAATCCATCATTAAGGTGTTTTAACTTTAAACCGTTGCTTCTGTTGAAAATACAAATCCTCTATCCATCACATTGCTTTCTTCTATTGAAAAAAGTCCAATTAGGAGAGACATTTGCACAGATCAAGCACTGTGTATACTGCCCTAAATAAATATTTTGATGGATTTTGATGAGGACAATAGGGGATGGACATTTTTCACTGTAGGAAGTGTTATTATGCCATTCTTGTAATGATGTAGCAAGTACATAGGGTGTTATGGGAAGTGTTCCCGGTTCCGGTTTACCTAATTAATGCAGCCTAAAAATCCTTTAACAGATTTGGATATTAAAAGCATATTAGTATGTTATGTGTAAGCCAGGTTAAAGAGATGGGTCTTTAATCTAGATATAGACTGCAAGAGTGTTTCTGCCTCCCGAACAATGTTAGGTAGGTTATTCCAGAGTTTAGGCCCCAAATAGGAAAAGGATCTGCCGCCCGCAGTTGATTTTGATATTCTAGGTATTATCAAATTGCCTGAGTTTTGAGAACGTAGCGGACGTAGAGGATTATAATGTAAAAGAAGCTCATTCAAATACTAAGGTGCTAAACCATTCAGGGCTTTATGAGTAATAAGCAATATTTTAAAATCTATACTATGTTTGATAGGGAGCCAGTGCAGTGTTGACAGGACCGGGCTAATATGGTCATACTTCCTGGTTCTAGTAAGAACTCTTGCTGCTGCATTTTGGACTAGCTGTAGTTTGTTTACTAAGCGTGCAGAACAACCACCCAATAAAGCATTACAATAAACTAACCTTGAGGTCATAAATGCATGGATTAACATTTCTGCATTTGACATTGAGAGCATAGGCTGTAATTTAGATATATTTTTGAAATAAAAAAATGCAGTTTTACAAATGCTAGAAACGTGGCTTTCTAAGGAAAGATTGCGATCAAATAGCACACCTAGGTTCCTAACTGATGACGAAGAATTGACAGAGCAACCATCAAGTCTTAGACAGTGTTCTAGGTTATTACAAGCAAAGTTTTTAGGTCCTATAATTAACACCTCTGTTTTTTCAGAATTTAGCAGTAAGAAATTACTCGTCATCCAGTTTTTTATATCGACTATGCATTCCATTAGTTTTTCAAATTGGTGTGTTTCACCGGGCCGCGAAGAAATATAGAGCTGAGTATCATCAGCATAACAGTGAAAGCTAAAACCATGTTTCCTGATGATATCTCCCAAGGGTAACATTTGTGAAGCGTGAAGAATAAGCGTGAAGAGTAGCGGCCCTAGTACTGAGCCTTGAGGTACTCCATACTGCACTTGTGATCGATATGATACATCTTCATTCACTGCTACGAACTGATGGCGGTCATATAAGTACGATTTAAACCATGCTAATGCACTTCCATTAATGCCAACAAAGTCTTCAAGTCTATGCAAAAGAATGTTGTGGTCAGTTGTGTCAAACGCAGAACTAAGACCCAATAAAACTAATAGAGAGATACACCCATGATCAGATGATAAGAGCAGGTCATTTGTCATTTGTAACTCTAAGGAGAGCAGTCTCGGTACTATGATACGGTCTAAATCCTGACTGGAAACCATCTTGTTAATTCAAACACCTTAATGACGGATTTGTGTCTTACAAGCACACATCTTTTCATTTCACAAGACATTAATCGATGGACTGAAGTCGTGTGGATTACTTTTGGATTATTGTGATGTTTTTATCAGATATCTCATACTGACAGCACCCATTCATTGCAGATGATCCACTTTTGAGCAAGTTATGTAATGCTAATTTTAATTATATTAATTTATTTAAATTATTTTTTTTTAAGTGGTGGGGCAATGGCATGTTCAGTGCTCAGGGCTGTGTTCAGTTTTATATGTATCCTGAGATGTGTGTGTGTGTGTGTGTGTGTGTGTGTGTGTGTGTGTGTGTGTGTGTGTGTGTGTGTGTGTGTCGCTGTCTGATTCAGATGCAGTGCTATAATCAGTGTCCTGTCTGTAAAGTGTTTGATGAAGCAGTAAGAGAACAGAAAGACAATAAAGAGAGAGACAAATGGGAGAGAAAGCCCAACTTGAGAGACTGACTCAAGTGCCATTCACATCCCTACCTGTTCTCCAAAATGATCCCTTTGTTTGTTCACTCTTTTGTTCATTTAGCTCATTTAGTCTCACACAAACAAAATGTTTTTTTTTTCCATTGTTATCTTTGCCACTCTGTCTGGGTCTGCACATGTGTTTCAAGCAATGTTTTGATCTTGAAGGGAAATTATTTTGGAAGCATAATTTAATTTAAAGTAACAAAATGAGTCTGCTGAGTGTGTATTTGCATTCTCCGTTCAGCAGCTGTATTACCGTAGGCTGTTCAGTGGGAGACAAATTGAGCAGCTCTATCTCTTTTATTCTTTTTTCTCTGCAACTTCACTAAGAATGAACTGTGCTCACTGATAGTGTTGTTTATTTGCACACAGACTCTGCGTTATTCACTAAAGGAATTCTGCAAATCAGGTTATGGCACAAATATGTTTAAGGAAATAGTGAACACAATTTGTATGGCACATTTCTCCACGCAGGCCGATTCTGAGATCTCAGCTGTGGAGGAAGCAGCAGTCCTTTTACTGACCCATGCATACTAATGTGTACGGCACACGCAAATAGAAAAAAACTACAGATGCTTTCAAGATCTGGCAAGCTACACACTGATTGGCTGTATTTTTTTATATATTAATCTGGATGGAAAAAAGTACCAGGTAGTTGAATTTGAATTACTTGTATTATATGCAATTAATCTTAATTATTTTGGGATGGAGAATAATTCTAAACACAAAATAGAAACACATTTTCTTATCTTTCTTACTTTTTTTTCAATCACAAAGGCTGTGTCATATATATATATATATACATATATAAATAGGTTGCTTTGGATTAAAGCATCTGAGACATGTATAAATGTAAAACAAACATTTACACATCCATAAGAGGCTTACAGTAAAACTAAATTCATTTATTTATCCTTTCCCCATGGTACCCGAAAGAAGTAAAGAGTTAAAGGACTAAAAAGCGTCTTATTTTGTCTTTTCTTTTTCATTCAATTCAATTCAATTCAAGTTTATTTGTATAGCGCTTTTTACAATACAAATCGTTACAAAGCAACTTTACAGAAAATTATGTTTCTACAATATTTAGTAGTAGCTAGTAGTTTGTGCACGTTTGACAGGATTTTAGAAAAATAAAAATAATAATAATAATACAAGACGTAGTCAGCTAGATGATGAACTATCAATATTATTAATTAATAGTAATTATAGGATGCAGTCACACATGTAGCAATAATTGTTATTTCTGTTTGTTGATTCAAGGTTAGGATCATCTGGGGTCCTCTGAGGGTCAGTATCATCTCTTCTCAGGTGTTCTGGATCCAGACTGGAGCTTGTGTAAATCCTAGTTACCACGGGATGTAAATCCCGTGGCAAAACATAGAAACAAGATAGAGACATCATTAGCATAGCTGCTGATCCAACAAAGTAAAATTAGTTTAACCCAAGCTAAAGAATAAAAATGCAGATGCAACTACACTCACAATTTAAGAGATACATTATTCGAATGCTTGGCGAAAGAGATGCGTTTTTAATCTAGATTTAAACAGAGAGAGTGTGTCTGAACCCCGAACATTATCAGGAAGGCTATTCCAGAGTTTGGGAGCCAAATGTGAAAAAGCTCTACCTCCTTTAGTGGACTTTGCTATCCTAGGAACTACCAAAAGTCCAGCGTTTTGTGACCTTAGGGTGCGTGATGGGTTGTAGCGTGGTAGAAGGCTAGTTAGGTACGCAGGAGCTAAACCATTTAGGGCCTTATAGGTAAGTAATGATAATTTGTAACAGATACGGAACTTAATAGGTAGCCAGTGCAGAGACTGTAAAATTGGGGTAATATGATCATATTTTCTTGACCTGGTAAGGACTCTAGCTGCTGCATTTTGGACTACCTGTAGCTTGTTTATTGACGAAGCAGGACAACCACCTAGAAGTGCATTACAATAGTCCAGTCTAGAGGTCATGAATGCATGAACTAGCTTTTCTGCATCAGAAACAGATAACATGTTTCGTAGCTTGGCAATGTTTCTAAGATGGAAGAATGCAGTTTTTGTAACATTGGAAATATGATTTTCAAAAGACAAATTGCTGTCTAATATAACACCCAGATTTCTGACTGTAGAGGAAGTAACAGTACATCCGTCTAGTTGCAGATTGTAATCTACAAGATTCTGTGTACTGTTTTTTGGTCCAATAATTAATATCTCTGTCTTATCCGAATTTAATTGGAGAAAATTATTTGTCATCCAATCTTTTACATTTTTAACACACTCTGTTAGCTTAGATAATTGGGAAGTTTCATCTGGTCTCGTTGAAATATATAGCTGAGTATCATCAGCATAACAGTGGAAGCTTATTCCGTATTTTCTAATAATATTACCAAGGGGCAACATGTATATTGAAAATAGAAGGGGACCTAGGACGGATCCTTGTGGCACTCCATATTTTACTGATGATAAATGAGATGACACCCCATTTAAGTAAACAAAATGGTAGCGATCGGACAGGTAGGATCTAAACCATCTTAGAGCCTGCCCTTGAATACCTGTATAGTTTTGTAATCGATCTATGAGTATGTCATGATCTATGGTGTCGAACGCAGCACTAAGATCAAGTAAGACTAGAAATGAGATGCAGCCTTGATCTGACGCAAGAAGCAGGTCATTTGTAATTTTAACAAGTGCAGTTTCTGTGCTATGGTGGGGCCTAAAACCTGACTGAAATTCTTCATACAGATCATTTTTATGCAGGAAGGTGCTCAATTGAGCAGACACAACTTTTCTAAAATTTTAGACATAAATGGAAGATTTGAAATAGGCCTATAATTTGTCAGTACACTAGGATCTAGTTTTGGTTTCTTAATAAGAGGCTTGATAACCGCCAGCTTGAATGGTTTTGGGACGTGACCCAAAATCTTTTTCATCTGTCTCTGTAATCCCAGCATGCTCACTGATGCTATGAATGAGGAAACCAACAAAGTGACTAATTAGGGGCTTGCTGTGCACATCTGGACCGAAGATTGGTGTTTTATACACAGCTGACAGAAAATTAATGCTGAATGTCATGACAGTGGCCCAACACAGAGACACGTGTAGAGTCATATATTCTCCTAGATTTATATATATTACAACAGTCAAAAATGATTAATAGCACTCACATGAAAGAAGGCGACACCATGCAGTTTGTGGATAGATAGATAGATAGATAGATAGATAGATAGATAGATAGATAGATAGATAGATAGATAGATAGATAGATAGATAGATAGATAGATAGATAGATAGATGACATCCTTACTTTTTTACCTTTACTTTGAAGGAAATTTAGAGACTGGACTTTATGAAACTTTGAATACCCCTGTGTTTTGATGTAAGATAGAGTAGTCACTTGTCATAGTGCACCAGTATTCATTTAAAGCATGTCATATTGTAAGTCCTGTAATAATGCAGTGGCAATCTCTGGATTTGTCCTGCTGAAGGTCAGGCAGTGTCTGAAACAAAACTGGCATATTCTGTCGCATTTTCAAAAGTCACTCAAGAGAAGGATGCTATTTCTGACAGCAATAAACCTATACATTAAATATATATATACAGTACAGTATATATCCACAAATGGAAAGGAATGGTAAGGGGAAAGAAAGTGAAATCTTCAATCATTGAAAAGAGGCTTGCTGAGAGAGAGAGACAGAGAGAGAGAGAGAGAGAGAGAGAGAGAGAGAGAGACAGAGAGAGAGAGTATAAATAAATGACGGCTGTAGGTAATGACTCGTAACGTTTACTAAAGGTCCTCAAATGTAAAATAAAATGGAATAAAATAAAATAAAATGCACCTTGTAATAATGTTAAATTATTTTTTTACCTTTAAAGTGCACTTTAAAGTTTTATAGTAGCCTACATTATGTGATTATCTTTTGCTGTGTTTTAAAGAAATACACTTATTTTGAAGTGCAGAATAACATACTTAACCACATAAATTATAATTTTAACTGTAGTGTGCTATTTGATACTACATTTAAAGTTAATATATTTTAAATCTTCATTATTACAAATGTGTAATTACAAATATATTTAAGTACATCACATACACTACAAGTTTCAATAGAAAGTACATTAAAATATATTTTAGTTTGGCATAAATGCCTGACAGTGTATTTTAACTATATTTCAAAGACAATCGAATTATGAAACTATATATAAAGATGTATTTAGGTTTTATTTAAATGTGTCAATAAAACGCTTTTAAGTTCACTGCATTTGATATAAGTTGAAACTATAAATCGTTTTCGTCGAATTACGTGACATCAGCTGAAATGTGGTTTCAGATAAAATATCACAAAAGCAGATTTATTTTCTTTGTAAATAACGTGCAGTGATGAATCATTCATAGTAAGAATGTGTGTTAAGAAAGTAAATTGGGTCAGTTTTGATTCCATACTGGTAGTAAATGGAGGGTTGAATACTGAAGCAGTGCATGCTGGGATTGTATGCAGGACTCCACTGTATGTTTTAAGGAACATTGTGCTACATTCAATGAGCTTGGTCTGCCAGCAATGAACACAACCATGATTGACGGCTCTGATTATTTGTTTCTTACAGTCTAAAATGAGTCAAAAAATTTTCTCAGTGAGTGACAGCACTCCTGACAACTGTGCATGAGTCACACATTCATCTTGGGTATCTAATGCATAAAATTCCTTTTTTTCTTTTTTTTTTTAATCAATATTAAGATTTCAGGTTTCAAAGAAACCATCATTTCATTTATGCCTTCACTAGTTTATATTAAATGGTCAGAAGGTGTGGTGACCTTTACCCAAGCAAAGAAAAAAAACATCCAAAGCTATGCCAGCTAGCGAACTGGCTAGCAAGGTCATGCTGAACTAAGAGCTTATGGTATGCCAAAATTGGGTCAAAGGTCACCAAATTTAAACTAAGTTTTAAACAAATTTAAACTAATTTTTCATTATCAATAGTCCATCAGGCAAAGTTCTTCATCACGATGATTTCTCAAAACATAAAATAGCATGCTAATATAAGTTGCTCAACCCTAAGTTAACAGGCCAGTGCTGAATAAATCTCACATTCATTGATCATATGTTTTGGAATCGAACATTATATTCATGTTTAGAATTAATTTAAATTTTAGCATTTTTAGTATTTTTATTTGTTAATAATACAATTTATATTAAATTCGTTTTTATTTATTTCAAGTTAGTAATTTTAATTTTAGTGCTTAGCTTAAACATATTTCAGTTAATTGTCAGCACAAAGTTTTAAGATTTCAAACTTTATTATATTAGTAGTAGTAGTAGTAGTATTTAATACATATTTATTTCAAAACATTTACAATTTATTATTTACAAAAACATTTAAAAAAATGTTTTTTTTTTTTTTTCATTGAATTTCATTTTGGCAAAATTTGCTTCAGCTAGAAAAGGTTGAAGATTATAAATCGTTTGGCATTTTTCTTTAGCAAAAGAGTTTAAATTAATAGCTCTCATGAATTGTGTTCAGAACTGTTGGTGTCCTGATATATTTGAAATATATTGAAAATATTTATCAATGAGCCATGAACGTTATTTCTAAAAGAAATAAAAAAGAAATAAAATAAAATAAGATATAAAAAATAGATGGAATGTAGCATATCATAGCTGAGGACATATCAGTTTCTTAAAGTTTTTTGTTTCTACTATCCACATAAACAGGCTCACAGAGAAAGTCTGCATATAGATATAAAGGCATAAAGCTATGAAAATAATTCTCTTAGGGGAATGAGGACACACCACTCCCCTTCTCTGATGTTTCCGCTGTCCCAATAAATAGAGGATTGAATGAGAGCGTCTCCTCTCCCCTTAAGCCCAATAGGGATTTCATTAGTCTTCCCTGATCTCACAGCTGCAATTAAATCCTGACGTCTCGTCAAAGAAAGTGAGAGAAAGTGAAATGCAGACAAAAGTAAGAAGTGTGTGAGGTGGGGGGTTAACCTGTTGTGCAAACCTATGGATGCCCTATCTGTGACTGTTTGTAAAATGAAGCCTCTCTACATGTGTTCGCCTCCCATGGCAGCAGCACATCATAAAATAATAACACTGAAAGGCTTTGATTTGTGGTGAATGACTGATGCTGCTTCCTGTTGTGAGAGAAAGTACATTTAAGCCTTAGTGCTGCACCCAGCTGGGTAAAAATCACAGGAAACCGACTCCAGTCAGACATCCCTTCAGATGTATTACACACAAAACACATATATATTGAATAATAGTGTCATTTAAACAGCAGGATCTCCATTTTCAAAAAGATTTCATACATTGCTATTTTACTGAAAATGGTGGCTGGCCTTTTTCCAGAATGCCATTTAGACATGAAAGGTTTGATATTGTTTAGCTTTGTTTATTAATGACTGAAGAGAGAAGCAACGAACAGTTAACGATCTGTTAAAGTGTGGCAAAAGCAATTTTCCAGCAAACTGCACCTGTATCCACTTGAAAAGGTTTTGTCTTGTTTGGGGAATGAATATATGAACTTTCATATAGTCTGTCCAAACTAATGGAATTTAACTACTATAGACTTTAGGGTAGTGAAATATTTTTTTTTTTAACATGATTCAGTGGTTTAAATGGTTGTTTAACCATGTTTATATGAAACATCTTCCTAAAAATCCACAAAAAAAGAGAATATTGTAATTTAAGATTTTTTTTTTCATTTTTCCTTGCACAATACTATGTTATGACCAAAAAACATATTTGACATATTGAATATGAAAAATTTTTTTCAATCTTTCAAAGATCCTACAGGACGATCACAACCTTTTCCTGTCCTCTGGAACAGTCAAAGCAAGCAAACAAGCAGAATGAAGAATGTTTCTTTTACGTATGGTAACCCTCGTTCCCTGAAGAAGGGAACAGAGATGTTACGTTGGTATTCGGTATATTGAAATTGGGATATCGCTTCGATAGATCAATCTACTTCGGGTGTAAACTAAATGAGCCAATGCACATTGGCATGCAGTTATTGCATCTACCTGCCACTGATCACAGCATGAGTATAATAAGGCAGCAGGTGCAATGCATACCAGGTGGTACAGCAACCATGGCGACGGGACGTGACGTCTCCGTTCCCTCCTTCAGGGAACTTGGGTTACCATACATAACCGAGACATTCCTTTTTAGTCGGTCACTCTCGACATCACGCCGATTTGGGATCCCTACCAAAGCGCCATGGGTGCTGCCCCTTCCAGTGCCTTGTGCGAGCCCCCTGTACCCCTATGTGGTTCAAGCCGGGGCTCGGAACAAGTATTTCCACTCACCATTGTCAAAGCACTACCACACTGAGTGAGATTGGATAACACTGAACATCCTTCCCGAAGGAGTTTTCAGAAGCAGATACACATATAGCATCTGTTTAGGTGTATATAGAGAAATCAGAGGTGATTGTAACCCTCTTAGAAAGGCAGTCTTGCGGGGAAACATAGACTCTAAGGCTATACCATTGACTATACACACATGAGTACCGCTTAGGTCTCAATATGGAACCCAGCCTTCCACGGTTCTCACGGATTTATCTTGAAGGCCTGGCACCAGATGTTCCACCACATCCGGCTGCCAAAAGTGATGGAGGATATCAACAGGGTCTACAGTATGGACACTCTGGAGTAGTTTTAACAAACCAACACTAGACGGTGTCTCTCAGTGCCACTACCTGTTTGAGGTGAGAGCACAGGAGGATACCGGCTCCCCCATTGCGGTTCGCCCAGCCCGCAGCTCTACAAATATCTGTCAGTGAGGTGCCAAAAGCTAGCGCCCAGGAGGATGCAACAATTCTAGTTGAGTGAGCTCACAACCTAAATGGGAAGGGCACACCCTTTGCCTGATAAGCCAGGGTGATGGCATCCACAAACCAGTGGGCCATCCTCTGCTTAGAGATGGCATTCCTTACCTGCCAGCCTCCGTAACAGACAAAGAGCTGGTCTGAGGTCCTGAAGCGTTGTGTCCATAGCATCTTAATGCTCGGACAGGACACAGCAAAGCCAGGGCTGGGTCTGCCTCCTCTGGGGGCAGCGGTTACAGGTTCACCACTTGAAGGGTGTAGTGGGAACCTTGGGCACCTAGACGGGCCAGGGCCTCAGGATTACCTTGGAGTCAGCCGTGCCAAACACGCCATGGCTCAAATGGGCCCTGCTGTAGTGATTTTAGCACTAGAAACAGGTCCCAAGAGGGTATAAAGGGGGGCAGAGAAGGATTTAACCTCCTGGACCCTCTAAGGAACCTGATGACAAGGTCATGCTTACCCAAAGACTTCCCATTCACGGGGTCATGGTACGTAGCAATAGCAGCAACCTGGACTTTGAGGGTGGAGGGCGACAGCCTTCACTCCAGCCCTTGCTGCAGAAAGGAAGAAACGCGTCATTAAAATGAACTGTAACTCAGTGAATACTCAACGAAGAGACATGAGAGATATATCTATAGAAAGCTTGATATGTCTACTTTTAAACTAAACAAGTGCTGCTGAAAACAAATATTCTGTGATAAAGTAATCCATATGAAAACAACGCAATGTCTGTTTTTACATCTCCCTTCATTATATCTAATGCAACCACGCCAACGTGCTGAACGAGCTATTGAGATGATTATGTT
This sequence comes from Carassius carassius, assembly GCF_963082965.1. NCBI lineage: Eukaryota > Metazoa > Chordata > Actinopteri > Cypriniformes > Cyprinidae > Carassius > Carassius carassius. The sequence goes on from NC_081772.1 coordinate 23,999,950, forward strand.
TCACTGAAGTGCGCTACTTGAATACGCCCATACAACAGAAAACAACGCAGCAAGACTGTTCAATATTTATTTATTTTTTTTTTTTACTGTTTGATTCGCGATGAGAGGAATAAGACATAATTCACCTCAAAAAGATGTGATGTGGATTACCTCAGTTTTTGAGATTTGGATTTCCTCAGAAAAAAATAATGAAATGCTTTATTCAGCAGAGATCATAAACAGGAGTAAGGGCCCTATTTTAATGATCTAAACGCAAAGTGTAAAGTGCACGACACAGGTGCACTCAGGGCATGTCCGAATCCACTTTTGCTATTTTAACGACAGAAAAACAGTTGACGCACCCGGGCTTGTGTTCTAAACAGGTTGTACCTATTCTCTTAATGAGTAATGGGTGTTTTTGGGGCGTAATGTGCAATAAACCAATCAAAGTCTCATCTTCCATTCCCTTTAAGAGCCAGTTGCTCTCGTGCCATGTCGGATTTGCTATTTACATGGCAGAATTTGGCAAGCTTAATTACAGGACGGGTCTCCGAGACGGAGCTGCTCGTGTGCGAGCAAATAGCCTAATTCTGATACATGTAGGCGTATATATATATATATATATATATATAAGTTTGGAAACATTAATATTTTTAATGTTTTTGAAAGAAGTTTCTTCTGCTCATCAAGTCTGCATTTATTTGATCAAAAATACAGAAAAAAAATTAATATTGTGATATATTATTACAATTTAAAATAATTGTTTTTAAATTTATTATACTTTAAATTATAATTTATTTCTGTGATGCAAAGCTGATTTTTTAGGATCATTATCACATGATCCTTTAGAAATCATTCTAATATGATGATTCATAATCAAAGTTGTAAACAGTTCTGCTGCTTAATATTTTTTCAGAACATGTGATACTTTTTAAGGATACTTTGATGAATAAAAAGTAAAAAAAAAAAAAAAAAGAAAAGAAAAAAGAAGCTATGTTTTTAAAATATAAATATTTTTTAATAACAATATACACTACTGGTCAGTAATTTGGGGTCAGTATTTTTTTTTTTTCTTCTTTTTAAATAAAATCAATACTTTTATTCAGCAAGGATGAGTTAAATTGATAAAAAGTGATAGTAAAGAAAATATATTATTAGAATATATATTATTAGATTTTTTTTTTTTTAATAAAAGCAGTTATTTTTAACCTTTTATTCATCAAATATATTAGACAGCAGAACTGTTTCCAACACTCATAATAAATCAGAATATTAGAATGATTTCTAAATGATCATGTGATAGACTGATGTTACATGTGACACTGAAGGCTGGAGTAATGATGCTGAAAATTCAGCTTTGCATCACAGGAATAAATGTTTTTTTTAAGTATATTCAAATAGAAAACTATTATTTTAAGTTGTAATAATATTTCACAATATTACAGTTATTTCTGTATTTTTGATCAAATAAATGCAGGCTTGATGAGCAGAAGAAACTTCTTTCAAAAACATTAAAAATAGTAATGTTTCCAAACTTTTGGTCTGTACTGTATATATATATATAAAAAATGCGAACGGCGCCGGACTGAAACTAGCAAACACACTTTGCATCACATTGCGCTGGGTGTATGATAGGGCCCTAAGTCTCTTTTTATTTATTCATATACTTGTACTAGGTTTCATGGTTCAAGGTTGTCTTTTTTTTTGTTTTTTTGGGAGAAAATCAGATTGTTAAAAGGATTTCTGAAGGATTGTGTGACTGGAGTAATGATGATAAAAAAAAAAAAAGTTTTGTAAGTCTTTGTAAGTTTGGCAAAGTGAATATTAAATTATGTTGTGGGATAATTAAATATATTCTGAATAAGCTACAAACATAAAATTATATACATTTATTTTGTCCTTACATTCTTTCTTGTAACTCTTCCCTCTCAGACACGCACCTGACTGAAAGGCTTATGCAGCTCATTATGCAGCTCATTATGCAGCTCATTATGCGGGCCTTTATCTTCTCAGGTGTAAATCACAATGATATTCATGATAGTTGACGCCTACTCGCATATGACTTTTACAAACAAAAAGTTTGTCTTAGAAAATTTAAATCAATATATTGTTTTCTGTGAGTGAGTCAATTATTTTCACATAATTTCTCTATGTGTTTTATGGCCTTATTCAAGTGATTTAACATTTTAAATTTTTCACTAACCATGCATAACATTTTTTTCTCAAAAACACAATCATGTACATACATGCTGCTCACACATTATTATAGCCCAGTTTGTGCTGATTACAGTGATATTAGACTTTAGCCAATTAGATGTTTATAAGCAACTGAAAAAAGCACAATTTCTTCAGGCCCCAAAAATACCCTTAGACCTCAGAGGGTTAAGGCATAAGCATGTGTCATAGCCGGTGCTCTCGCCGAAGTGATGGTGTTCCTCCTGGGGTAGGTCACCTAGAACCTCCACGTTTCATCCAGGGACCAGACATGGAGTTTCCATGTAAAATAAATGAATAAATAAATACATATAAAAAATATCAATTGTTCAACAAATTAACAAATTAAGTGAATTTGAGTTTGAATTGTCTGTTTAACTTTTTTTTTTTTTTTTTTTTTACATTTGCATTAAAAAATAAATATATAAAATAAAATAAAAACTTGTGAGCTCAGTGTATTGTGTTTTCTGCTTTTGTCTTTGGCTGAAAACATTTAAAGAAACAGCAGTGTAGGATGGTTTATACAGCAGTGGGGGACTATGTTGGAGAAGGTTTGGCGTGAGCCTGCATTCCCTGACAGCTGCTCAATTAGACGTTTCAGATAACACACCCTTAAACGGGAAAAGCTGTTTCAGCGTGTCAAAACTCTTGTAAACTGTCTGAATGGATTATGCTGGCTACATGGTGGTACAGTCTAACCAGAATGAAGGAATTAGCAAAAACTGTCAGAGTTTTACACAAGTTCCAATTGAACTCATAATTAGTCATGTTCTAGTGATCACCTGATTTCTGCCTGAGCATAATTGGATGATGTCAGAAGAGATGATTCACAGACAATGTTAAGAACGTCAGATTTTTTTTCTTCTTCTTCTTTGCTTACCCCCTTTTTTGAAGGTTCTGAAAGAAACTATAACTAACATTTTTATTTTTATTTTTTATTTTTTTTCTACTTATAAAGTTAGTCCTGGTTTAACCATTTTCCTGACTACGGAGCCCTGCACATGGCACGCAGGAAAAGAATATAAGGCTAAATCGTGTGCACGATTTACTAATTCGTTCCCTCAATGTATTAAAACGTGCACACGATTACGATAGCGTTCCCTCAATTTACTATTGCGTTCACTCGATTTATAAGTTATGTGCACGATTTACTAATACTTTCCCTCGATTTGCTAAATCGTGCGCAGTCCGTACCTGACCTTTACATCTGAACAGACTCAGTTGTAAAGTATATAATATAAATATTTTATTATAAATATTACATTTTTATGATTGGCTAACCTCTTCACATATGAAGTGAGCAGCAATATTTAATTCTAAATTTGTTAAGTTTGAATAAATGGTGAGTGAACAAGCAAGTTTACTACAGCAGAAAAGTTATACCTTTGGAGCCTTATTGTCTTCAGACATTTTGGTCCATATTGACATGGTAACATCATGCAGTTGCTGCAGATTTGTCAGCTGCACATCACATATCATCATCTGCTGGAAGTAGCCATCACAAGATGGGCACACTCTGATCATACAAGGATTGACAGTCAGCAACAATGCCCAGGGGTGCGTTCTCCGAAACTACCTTAACGCTACGTCGTTCTTAAGTTGTACCTTAAGAAGTACCTTATCGTTAATACGTGGTTTCCGAAACCTTCTTAGTTAAGTATACCTTCTGTAAGTCATGCGTTCGTAAGGTTGGTCTGGAGCGCTCTTAGCTATACCTTATCGCTGCTGACGGTTCATACCGCTAGTGGCCACCACTACGCAAAAAGATTTTTTACATCGCAGTTTAATTACACATAGAAAATTTTATATGAACTTTTAATATAAAATCTGATTTAGAATTAAAATTACATTTTTACTTTACTTTAAAATTATACACATAAAATACTTAAGTTGTTATAGCCTACACCCAGTGTATGGAAGTGTTTTCATTAATAAAGTTTCCATACACTAATGGTTGTTAGCTTTTTTAATTACTATCCTAAGGCACATCAGCTGGCGAACCATTTGACAGAAAAGGCTTAGGAGTCTATATAAAGAAAGATGAGTTTACACAAACTTTATAGCTATGGCAGCGAGACAGCGAGTACTTGTTTTAAATCAAAGACGGCGGCGTCCGCGGAGCCAGTTAGTGTATGTCAACTACTTTATAAGAGAACATTTTAGTCCACTGACTACCATGTCAGAAGAGACCATTGTAAAAAAAAATTGCCTGCCACGGGAGCAAATTCTGCAGCTCTTGCATCTTGTTGGCCCAGATTTGTCAAGACAAACTCGACGGAGCTACCCCCTCAGCCCCGAAATTCAGCTGCTGGCGGCTCTTCGTTTTTATGCCGTGGTGGAGTTTTCTGGAGGTTGTTGGGGATGGATATGGGCTGAGTAAGACCTCAGTGTGGCTGGGCGATCTCTTTTTGCGGACTTTTTTCCCCGACATAGTGAATGTCGGTATGTCTCTCATGTTTGCGCTTTTATTGAGGAAATCATCCAATTACACAAATGAGCGATTTACGCCAATAATGTGATACGGCTGGTGGATAATCAGCATACGTTGTGGAGAACATTAACACACTTATGGCCGTGAGGGTTTGGGATTGTACACTTGCTAAATTATAAACACATACTCATATTTATTTCTGCATGTACGTATTTCAATAAGCCCCGATAAATGCAGTTTGTACTATTTCTAAAACGCTTCTTTATAAAGAACATTGTTTTCTCAATACTTTACCTATACCGCTGTGAAGGAAAGAGCGCACAATCGATCATCGAGGCGTCGATATCAACCTATTCAGCGCCTCCACCATGGACAGCAACTGCTAAGGTCGAACTTAAGAAGGTTTACCTTAAGCTACATCCTAAGGTATAGTTCGGAGAACACACGTAGCAAAGGTATACCTGTAGTTAAGGTGTACCTTTTGAGTATTCGTAGCGCGCTAAGAGACAACGTTATCGGAGAACGCACCCCAGGTAGATTGTGGCCTTTAAATAGTTTTCAATTAGTAGTAAGGGGACCAAAGTGTGCCAAGAAAATATCCCACACTATTACACATACCAGCAACATGGATCCATGCTTTCCACACACACAACATCTTTATTAATCATATTATCAGCCCTGTAATCATAATCTGTGATTAAAGTCATGGAAATTGTTGGTCTTTTTCTACCACTAGTGTGCATTTCAACTGGAGACTGCAGTGAACTTAATGTATAGGCACATTTTGCAAAAAAAAAAACCTTACAAAAACAATACAATAGGTAGAGATGTGTTATTCCAGTGAGCCTATGTTGGAACATTCAAAATCAAGCTCTTTCGGAAGAATTGAATGTATGCTATGACCCTTTAATTTTAGGCTGTTATTGTCTCATCTCTGTAGCTGATTTGGCTTTTCTTTTCTTTCTTTTTTGTTTCTTCTTTTTGTCTTCTTTTGGGTTTAATATAGATCAAATGTCTACATTGTCCAAAGAGTTATCTTTTGATTTACCAAGAACAGAATATGGTCCTGGGGTGCGTTCTCCGATAACGTTGTCTCTTAGCGCGCTACGAATACTCAAAAGGTACACCTTAACTACAGGTATACCTTTGCTACGTGTGTTCTCCGAACTATACCTTAGGATGTTGCTTAAGGTAAACCTTCTTAAGTTCGACCTTAGCAGTTGCTGTCCATGGTGGAGGTGCTGAATAGGTTGATATCGACGCCTCGATGATCGATTGTGCGCTCTTTCCTTCACAGTGGTATAGGTAAAGTATTGAGAAAACAATGTTCTTTATAAAGAAGCGTTTTAGAAATAGTACAAACTGCATTTTTCGGGGCTTATTGAAATAAGTACATGCAGAAATAAATATGAGTATGTGTTTATAATTTAGCAAGTGTACAATCACAAACCCTCACGGCCATAAGTGTGTTAATGTTCTCCACAACGTATGCTGATTATCCACCAGCCGTATCACATTATTGGCGTAAATCGCTCATTTCTGTAATTGGATGATTTCCTCAATAAAAGCGCAAACATAAGAGATATACCGACATTCACTATGTCGGGGAAAAAAGTCCGCAAAAAGAGATCGCCCAGCCACACTGAGGTCTTACTCAGCCCATATCCATCCCCAACAACCTCCAGAAAACTCCCCAAGGCATAAAAACGAAGAGCCGCCAGCAGCTGAATTTCGGGGCTGAGGGGGTAGCTCCGTCGAGTTTGTCTTGACAAATCTGGGCCAACAAGATGCAAGAGCTGCAGTATTTGCTCCCGTGGCAGGCAATTTTTTTTTACAATGGTCTCTTCTGGCATGGTAGTCAGTGGACTAAAATGTTCTCTTATAAAGTAGTTGACATACACTAACTGGCTCCGCGGACGCCGCCGTCTTTGATTTAAAACAAGTACTCGCTGTCTCGCTGCCATAGCTATTAAGTTTGTGTAAACTCATCTTTCTTTATATAGACTCCTAAGCCTTTTCTGTCAAATGGTTCGCCAGCTGATGTGCCTTAGGATAGTAAATAAAAAAGCTAACAACCATTAGTGTATGGAAACTTTATTAATGAAAACACTTCCATACACTGGGTGTAGGCTATAACAACTTAAGTATTTTATGTGTATAATTTTAAAGTAAAGTAAAAATGTCATTTTAATACTAAATCAGATTTTATATTAAATGTTCATATAAAATTTCTATGTGTAATTAAACTGCGATGTAAAAAATCTTTTTGCGTAGTGGTGGCCACTAGCGGTATGAACCGTCAGCAGCGATAAGGTATAGCTAAGAGCGTTCCAGACCAACCTTACGAACGCATGACTTACAGAAGGTATACTTAACTAAGAAGGTTTCGGAAACCACGTATTAACGATACTTAAGGTACAACTTGTTCTTAAGGTACAACTTAAGAACGACGTAGCGTTAAGGTAGTTTCGGAGAACGCACCCCTGAATATTAAGGTACAGTAATAATCCAGCCCTTCTTTATTTCACTTACAAACATCACACAGGGAATAATAAATAACTTGATAAAGTATGAGATGGCTGCACTGGGGGGAATGTGGCTTATGTTGATATTTTCCTCAGTGCTCTTTATGCACCCTGACAGGATCTTTCATCTTCTCTTTTATTTCACTCATTTTATCCAAGTGACATTATACAGTGTAAGAGGAGAATACCTTACCAAGGGTAATCAATGTGTTTCTCCCTGAGTGAGATTTAACTCAGTGCCAGCAGAAATATTCACATGTAAGCTTGAACATTAAGTATTAATAAGCCTATACAGGCAGAGAGGCCTGAAAAGACCCCGTTTTGAACCTGGCTGTACAGTAGGTTCAATGAATAATGATAGCATTTCTCTAGACTGAAGGGTCAGAAGTGAACTTAAGCTCAAAAAGCTCCACCAGGAATAAAGGTTACAGTGCTTCTCGTAGTGTAATGTAAAGACTCTTTCTTCTTCAACAAGCTGGTCGTGTCAAGGTTTTGCTGGTTAGCATGGCTCTGTAAGCCCCTTGCTGGTACGGTCTTGATATACAATACAAATGGTGGGAGATTTGCTTTAGAACCATTTTTGCATGTAAAACTGATATTTTTACAAGTGCTTGACATCTTGTAGCTTCAGAACAACCTGATTTTGACCATATGATATATAGAGATATACTGTACTATTGTAAAATAATTCTCCATTAAAAGGAATAACACTGGCAATCAATTAATTAATTAATTAATTAATTACACTCTCGTTACAAGATCCAACCTGCTTGATAGATCTGAAAAAAAGAAAAGAAGAAAAAAAGTCTAAGGTATAACCTTTTCCAAAAAGTATTCATTAATATAGCTTGAATAAAAGTGCCGGATTCTAGTAACCATCTGTAAAACAACTGAAATATATGTCACTTCAATGAAATCAATGTCACTTTAATTTCTGAATTATTTAATAATAAGAGAGTGGATGACAAAAAGGTTTAAAGAAGTCTGATAAGTGCAGTGTCTCAACTCAAAGTGTGATCATCGCTTGGCCTTTTCCTGCTAAGATTATTCTCTGTGGGGGTGTACCAGCCGCTGCCTCATTACCAATAATAGTATCACATTTGAGAGGTATGCTGTGAGTTAGAGTATGAAAGGACATTGATGTGAACCTACTAGCAATCTGATCCCAAATTACAGTTTTCCATTTATGCTGTATACTCCTTACCACTTACACCTGCATGCGGGATGCAATAAGCTATCTCTTTCATGTAAATCTATTGTTTTTTGTAATAACCAGCCACTGCAAATGGCTAAACATTTTGTTGATCGTTTGATTTAAGCGTCATGCTGGGTAGCCCCACTGTGATATCTTCAAAGGCCCGCTAGAACATCAGAAATATTCTAATTGGCTGTGATTGTGTAAAATACACAATCACAGCCATTTTGACTTAATTTTGACATAATTTTGCATGGTTCCTTACAAAATACTATACTGTGTCCTAAAACCTTTTTTACCATAGTACATATTTGTAAACTCATTTACATTTTGACGTTTGCATCACATATCCAGCTCCATATGTATGGCTTTTTCACAAAGTAAACTTGCTCAGTAGCTCACCTGGTACAGGAAATGTACTTCCGATGCTGAGGACGAGTCCTTTGAAAGATATATAAAAATGGCATGGTTGCCTCAGCAAGTGTTTTTTATTTTTTTTTTTTTTTTTACATTTGCAATTTTTTAAATTTATTAGTCATGTTTAGCATAGGTGGTACGTTATTTTCAAACACGATAGATTATTAACCTTTTAGCATCACTCACTGGACATTTAGTTTCTGAACCGCTGCGATACATGCAACAAGCAACATAATACATTTATATATTTATCTATATGTTTGCTGATAGTACACTGAATGCACTTTTAGCCCCATTTACTGGACAATTCACTTCAAAAGTTCCATAAAACTTGCAATATGCAACATAATATCAGTTCAGCGGTTGCCATAGGTATTTTCCTATTAAGTCCTGTGAGATTGTCATATACAGTATGTTAAAGAACCCTAACTTCAGAACACCAGCATCATTAATTAATGATATGGATGACTTGGATAATATGGCAAAATTACAGCTTTGATGAAAATAACACACAATAAAATGTTCTCCTTACAAGTGAAACTATTTTCGATGAAATTGTATTTTAATGTTGTAATTGAATCTTTTGTTTAGATCAGACTTTAGTACTGTAGTGATAAGTTTGATAGTCTTGGTTTGGGACAATAGTCTGACTACGTCAGACTTCGTACTTCCGCTCAATTTCAGTTTCGCTTCTGTACTCAGCAATAGCAAACCATCTCCCAGTTTTCCTCCGGCTCCAAACCACCCGTCCAATCAACGAACAGAGGGCAGGCCGAGAGCCATGACATAGACACTAAGATAAGTGTAAGCACCGAATTTAAGATTGTAGTATAGGTTAGGGAACTTGAAAACGATCGCGGATATGGAGAAACGGGACGCAATTTGCTCTGTTGTGGAGAATATTCCCTGCATTTGCCTACTGAAGCCCGAACAAGAAGTGTGTTTGTTTCACATTTTGAATGGATGTGATTTTGTGGCTCTACTCCCAAAAGGTTTTGGGAAAAGTCTAATTTATCAACTGTTACCAATCGTCAGCGAGAAACTGGGGAGGCCAAAGTCCGGCAAGGCGATAATTGAGATTGTTTCCCCCTTGGTTGTTCTCACGGAGGATCAGGTTAAAGAGGCAGCAAAACTCACTCAATGTTTTTTTTGTTTGTTTTTTCGCAGCATACCTGTGTTTGCTACAGAAGTTTGAGGTGGCTGAGCCGTCGCATAACACATGTCATAACCAAACGTTATGTGATTGGCTTACACCATGATATACACCATGATTATGATTTTTAACTTCAGACAAGCTCCCCCCATGAGAAAGTAAACGCTTGTCAATTATGCCCTTCCAGACTCTGTCTACGAAGCAAAGCAAAGTAGCAGAGTTTGGTATTACCAGGCTGTTGGGAGAAGGGTAAAACTATTAAGTATTCATTAATGTTCATATATAAAATATTCCAAAAACAACAAACAGAAAAAAAGAAGAAGAAAAAAAGAGGTTGGAATCTGTTTTAATAAATACAAACCCCTTAGGACATAAAAGTAACAATAGTTAAAAATAAACTGTTACATCAGTGTCTGAAACTATTGACTCATTTTGTTCATATTTTGTTTTCACCGTGGACTATTATTTACCATGTAGGGAACAAAAAATAGGCTTAGCTTTTTTCCTCTGGTAATTGCAATCACAAGCATGTCCAGCATCTTCTCTGGTCAATTGAATAACTTTGTTCACCACTCATATTGTATTATTTATCTTACCTTTTTGTTTGTTTTTCTAGGATGGAGACATACAAAAAGAGTAGGGTGCAGTTATTGGAATAGAATTATCCAGTAAAAAAACAACATACTGGATATAAAAACATTATTCTTAAGTACAGTGTGGAAATTATTTGATTTCAAACCAACAAAAGTTGCAACCAAAGTCCTGTACAGAGGTTTAAAAAAAAATAGAACAAAATTAAACCAGAGTTAACACACTGGATCAAAACCTTAGAGCAAAAATGTAAAAAATGTATTAACAACCTCAATTAATAGCATTAACAATAGCTCTAATCTGCTTATCGAAAATCAAATTGGAATCAAAAATATTGTACCAAGAATTTTGACACAGTCATGAATGTGAAGAAGTGGTAAGATAAATTGTGTCTCTGAATAGTATTACTAAGTGGAAGCATATATAATGCAAACAGATGAGGGCCGAGAATGGAGCCCTGGGTTACACCATAATGTATTGGAGCATGGAAGAAAAAACAATTCCCTACTTTAACCAAAATTTTTCTCCCTTTGAGGTAAGAGGCAAACCATTCCAACACAGGGCCTCAAAGCACAGCTATATGTTCTAGTCTGTGTAAAAGGATATTGTGATCTACAGTGTCAAATGCTGCACTTAAATCAAGCAAGACTAAAATACAGCCAGAACCTGCATCCAGAGTCAGTAAGATGTCATTTAAACCCATCAACAAAGCAGATTCTGTACTATGTATCTCCCTGAAACCAGACTGGAATTTGTCAAAAATACTAAAAAATACTAAAATCTCTAGGGATGAAAACCTCTGAGATGGAATATTAGAGCTATACCCTCAGGAATATTAATACCCTCGATTTTATGGATAAAGTGTGTTAAAATATTATCACACAGGTCAGTAGAAAGATCAGGTAGAACCATGGAAGAGGGATTTAGAAGGGATTTAAAGTAGAGGAATAATTCACTTAATAATCAATTTTACTAATTAATTACAATTAATTATAAAACACATTAGAAAATAAACACATTAATAACAAACAAATCTACTTTTAACTTTTATAGTGCCTGCCTTCTGTGCCTGATCAGAATAGAATACACAGAGGAAGATCAATGAGTTAATGTGCATTTTTTAATAATAATAATAATTCATTACATTTATATAACGCTTTTCTAGGCACTCAAAGCGCCAGTGTACAGCATCCACCTGGATGATGCGACAGCAGCCATAGTGCGCCAGAACGCCCACCACACACCAGCTTACTGGTGGAGAGGAGACAGAGTGATGAAGCCAATCAGAAGATATAGGAGGCCATGATGGTCAGAGGCCAATGGGAGAATTCAGTCAAGCCACCTTTATTTGTATAGCGCTTTATACAATACTGGTTGTGCCAAAGCAGCTTTACAGTGTTAAATAGATAGATAGATTGTTAATAATGCAAGAAGACAATGACAGAGTAATTTTTTTACAGTTAAAATCAGTTCATTGATGATTCAGTGAAGTCATCATCCAGTTCAGCTCTCTTCCGATAGTGTCTATGCAATCAGTCAAGCGTCCCCAACTAAGTAAGCTAAAGGTGACTGTGGCAAGGAACCAAAACTCCATCGGTGAAAGAAATGGAGAAAAAACCTTGGGAGAAACCAGGCTCAGTTGAGGGGCCAGTTCTCCTCTGGCCAGACAAAACCAGCATGGTGTGGTTTAATTCCAGCCTGCAACACAAGTGCAGAGGACTTGTCTGGTTCCCATGGTCTTGTGACGATGGTTGTCGAGTTGATGAGGTCTTGGCAGTTGGAAAGCCGTTGCCTATTGGCAAGAGAATCTGACATGTAACCCGATGGTTGCAGGTTTGAGTCTCAGGTCTGGCAGGAATTGTTGTTGATGGGAGTGAATAACCAGTGCTCTCTTCCACCTTCAATACCACGAGTGAGTTGAGACCCTTGAGCCAGGCACCGAACACCCAACTGCTCCCCGGGTGCTGCAGTAATATGGCTGCCCACTGCTCCAGGTATGTGTTCACAGTGTGTTTTCACTACTGTGTGTGTGTGTGTGTGTACTTGTATGGTGTCTACAGTGACCATCTGCTCTAGATACAGACTGGATCCATATGGCTACAGTGACCTCAGAATAAGAATAAAAGAGACTAATATATGCATAGATGCAATTCTACTTATGATTTAGCAAGTACATCAGGTATTAAGAGTAGAGGTGTGACCTAGGCATCCTGGCTAAATTCGCCCATTGGCCTCTGACCATCATGGCCTCCTAACAATCCCCAAATCTGCTGATTGGCTTCAACACTCTGTCTCCTCTCCACCAGTAAGCTGATGTGTGGTGGGCGTTCTGGCGCACTATGGTGGATATCCAGGTGGATGCTGTACACTGGTGGTGGATGAGACAATTTAAAGCACTTTGAGTGCCTAGAAAAGTGCTATATAAATGTAAGTAAGTATTAATTGTTATTATTATTCCCGGTTCAGGTTGACTTAATTAATGCAGTCTAACAAATTCCTTTAAAGGGTTTGAATTACTGAAATGCGATAGTGTATGATGTGTATGCCAAGTTAAAGACATGGGTCGTTAATCGAGATTTAAACTGACAGAGTGCGTCTGCCTCCTGAACAATGCTAGATAGATTGTTCCAGCGTTTAGGTACCAGGAAAAGGATCTGCCACTCGCAGTTGATTTTGATATACCAGATATTACCAAATGGCCAGAGTTTTGGGTTCACAGCGGACGTGAAAGACTATAATGTAATATGAGCTCACTCAAGTATTGAGAAGCTAAACCATTCAGGGCTTTTTAAGTAATTAGCAAGATTTTACAAAGTATGTGTTGTTCAATAGATAGCCAGTTCAGAGTTGACAGAACCTGGCTAATGTGGTCATATATTCTGGTTCTAGTAAGAACTCTAGCTGCTCCATTTTGGACGATCTGGAGTTTGTTTATTAACCTGTTGAGTGGAAAGGTCCAACATGTGGGATTTTTAATTCCTTACCCCTGTATGGTCCTACATATGGGATTTAGAATGTTCGGTGACATCACATAACTGTCAAATTCAAAGTGTGTTTTCAAGCTTTGGCTGACGCTGAGACGCTGCTGTTCTTGTCATATAATCACATCTACATAGTATTTTTAACCACATAATGTTTATTTTAGGTTTCAGACATTTAAATACACATAAGTACTAGTAAAACAATACATTTAGGAATTCATGAAATACACATAGATGTTTATGGAAGCAGCAATAACAATCAGTTTATACAATTTATATAATTTGCCAACGTGTTTTATTAATACCAGATACACATAATGTAAGTAACTAAAGTACACTCTATTCTTCTCCCAGTTTACTGGCAACTTACTTGCATGTATTTCAGGAGAAACTTATGAATTTACGTGCAGACTCTCTGAACTGCAGCGCGAGCAAACGTGGCTCCCATCTCACATTACAGATCAGAATCAGAATCAGAATCAGAATGAGCTTTATTGCCAGGTATGTTCACACATACGAGGAATTTGTTTTCGTGACAGAGCTCCGCAGTGCAACATAACAGCGACAGAACAAAAAACACAATAAGAAATAAAAATACAAAAAAATACAAATAGGTGGGTAAGAATTGACAATATACAAATTGACAATGTATGGCAGGTATATTAAAATGAGCATTTATGTATGTACATGTATATTATGTGGAAAAGTTTTAACTGTAAACTAAGTATGTGTGTTGGATAAATAAGTGTATGTGTATATAAATATAAATATAAGTAGTGTAGTGTGTTCCATGTATGTACATGTATATTATGTGCAAAAGATTTAAGTGTACGCTAAGTATGTGTGTTGGATAAAAAGTGTAGTGTATATAAATATAAATAGTGTAGTGTGTCCCACAGTTATTATCAGCTGTTCATAAGATGGATTGCCTGAGGGAAGAAACTGTTCCTGTGTCTGGTCGTTCTGGTGCTCAGTGCTCTGTAGCGTCGACCAGATGGCAACAGTTCAAAGAGGGAGTGTGCTGGATGTGAGGGGTCCAGAGTGATTTTAACAGTTTGATTTTGCTCACTCTGGATAAGTACAGTTCTTGAATAGATGGGAGGGTTGTACCGATAATTCGCTCAGCAGTCCGGACTACCCTCTGTAGTCTTCTGAGGTCAGATTTAGAAGCTGAGCTGAAACAGACAGTTACTGAAGTGCAGAGGATGGATTCGATGATGGTGGAGTAGAACTGTTTCAGCAGATCCTGTGGCAGGTTAAACTTCCTCAGCTGGCGAAGGAAGTACAACCTCTGCTGGGCCTTTTTCACAATGGAGTCAATGTGAATGTCCCACTTCAGGTCCTGAGAGATAGTGGTGCCCAGGAACCTGAATGACTCCACTGCAGTCACAGTGCTGTTCATGATGGTGAGTGGGGGGAGTGCAGGGGGGTTTCTCCTGAAGTCCACAGTCATCTCCACTGTTTTGAGCGTGTTAAGCTCCAGGTTGTTGAGAGTGCACCAGACAGCCAGCTCTTTAACCTCCTGTCTGTAAGCAGACTCGACACCGTCCTGAATGAGGCCGATGAGTGTGGTGTCATCTGCAAACTTCAGGAGCTTGACAGAGGGGTCCTTAGATGTGCAATCGTTAGTGTACAGGGAGAAGAGCAGTGGGGAGAGAACACAGCCCTGGGGAGCTCCGGTGCTGATTGTACGGGTGCTGGATGTGTATTTTCCCAGCCTCACTAGCTGCTGCCTGTCTGTCAGGAAGCTGTTGATCCACTGACAGACGGAGGTGGGCACGGAGAGCTGAGTTAGTTTGGGCAAGAGGAGGTTTGGGATGATCGTGTTGAAGGCAGAGCTGAAGTCCACAAACAGGATCCTCACATAGGTCCCCTGTCTGTCTAGGTGTTGCAGAACATAATGCAGTCCGATGTTTACTGCATCGTCCACAGACCTGTTTGCTCTGTAGGCAAACTGAAGAGGATCTAGCAAGGGTCCAGTGATGTCTTTCAGGTGGGCCAGCACCAGTTTTTCAAATGACTTCATGACTACAGACGTTAGAGCCACAGGCCTGTAGTCATTTAGTCCTGTAATTTTGGATTTCTTTGGGATAGGGATGATGGTGGAGCGTTTGAAGCATGAAGGGACTTCGCACAGTTCCAGCGATCTGTTGAAGATCTGTGTGAAGATGGGGGCCAGCTGGTCAGCACAGGATTTCAGACAGGCTGGTGTAATGCAATCTGGGCCTGGTGCTTTTTTCCTTTTCTGCTTCCGGAAGACCTGGTGCACCGCATCCTCGCTGATCTGTATTGCAGGTGTGGGGGAGAGGGGGGATGCAGGAGGTGTGAATGGTGAGAGCGCTTGATTGGAGAGGTGTTCAGGATGGGTTGCAGGAGTTGTGAGTGGTGTGAACAGTTGTTTGGAGAGGCATTCAGGGTTGGTTGCAGGAGTTGTGAATGGTGAGAGCGGTTGATTGGAGAGGTGATCAGGATGGGTTGCAGGAGCTGTGAATGGTGTGAACGGTTGTTTGGAGAGGCATTCAGGGTTGGTTGCAGGAGTTGTGAATGGTGTGAATGGTTGTGTGGGGAGGTGTTCAGGGCAGGTGATGGGTGTTCTTTCAAACCTGCAGTAAAACTCGTTCAGATCGTCTGCCAGTCGTTGATTCTCCACAGTGCTGGGGGGTGGTGTCTTGTAATTGGTGATCTTCTTTAGGCTTTTCCACACTGATGCGGAGTCGTTCAAAGTGAACTGAGTCCTTATTTTTTCAGAATAATTCCTCTTTGCCACTTTGATCTCCTTTTCCAGTGTGTATTTAGCCTGTTTATACAAGACATTGTCCCCCTTCCTGTAAGCATCTTCTTTGGCCTGACGGAGCTGTCTGAGTTTTGCAGTGAACCACGGTTTGTCATTGTTGTAATTTAGTTGAGTCTTGGTAGGAATACACATATCCTCACAGAAACTGATATATGATGTTACGGTCTCTGTGAGTTCATCCAGATCGGTGGCAGCAGCTTCAAAAACACTCCAATCAGTGAGGTCAAAACAAGATTGTAAATCCTGCTCTGCTTCATTAGTCCATCTTTTTACAGTCCTTAATACAGGTTTAGCTGATTTTAGTTTCTGCCTGTAGGTCGGTATAAGATGAACCAGAAGGTGATCAGAACGTCCCAAAGCTGCTCGTGAAACAGAGTGAAATGCATCCTTTATTGTTGTGTAACAGTGATCCAATATATTACTGTCTCTTGTGGGACAAGTAACATGCTGTCTGTATTTTGGCAGTTCACGGGAGAGATTGGCTTTATTAAAGTCCCCAAGAATGATTAAAACAGAGTCTGGGTGTTGTTGTTCTGTCTCTGTGATCTGCTCAGCGAGTTTCTGTAAAGCTGAGCTCACGTGTGCTTGAGGAGGGATGTAAACACTAACCAGAATGAGCGAGTGAAACTCCCGCGGCGAATAGAACGGCTTGCAGTTAATGAAGAGCGTTTCGAGATTTGAGCAGCACGTCTTCTTTAACACAGTTACATCTGTACACCACCGTTCATTGATGTAAAAGCATGTCCCGCCGCCGCGCGATTTCCCCGTTCATTCTGCATCACGATCCGCTCTAAACAGCTGAAAGTCCGGCAGATCACAATCAAGATCATTTAGAACGGTTTTTAAAGGACAAAACACACTTATTTACACATATTTGTGAATCTGAATATCAGATAGTTGATGATTTGGCAAGCAAGTTTATCAATATTTTAAATAAAAAAAGAAAAACTAAATTAAAGGAATTCATCTGTCATACAGTGTTATTGTGGTTGCGGTGTGTCACGTGACAATCATGACACATCACAATGGAAACAATAAGAGGAAACATTCTAAAATAACCTTCACCTGAAAAACTCACTCTGGGGGGACCGCTAGAATATTTTAAACTCACCAGTGAAAGGAAGACCAATAATTAAAACCTCATTTTTTGTTAAATTTAGCAGTAGGATATTACTAGTCATCCAGTTTTTTTATGTATATATATATATATATATATATATATATATATATATATATAATCAACTATGCATTACATTAGTTTTGCAGATTTCTGGGTTTCATTGGGATGCGAGTAAATATAGAGCTGCGTATCATCAGCATATCAGTGAAAGCTAACACCATGCTTCTTGAAGATATCTCCCAAGGGCAGCATGTAAAGTGTGAAAAGTGACTGCCCTAGTACTGAGCCTTATGGCACTCCATACTATACTTGTGAATGATATATTCTCATCATTTACTGCTACGAATGGATGACGATCAGATAAGTACACTGTAAAAAATGCTGGGTTGTTTCAACCCAACTTTGGGTCAAATATGGACTAACCCAACTTGTGGGTTAAACATTTAATAAAAAATTTTAACCCAACAACTTGGTTAGTCCATATTTGACCCAATTTTGGGTTGAAACAACCCAGCATTTTTAGGATGTAAGGTTTGAACCATGACAATGCAATTCCATTAATGCCAACATAATTTTGTAGTCTACACAAAAGTATGTTGTGATCGATAGTGCCAAACGCAGCACTAAGATCCAGTAGCACTAATACATTACAACCACGATCAGGTGATAAGCTCAGGTCAATTGTAACTCTGATGAGAGCAGTCTCTGTCCTATGATAAGGTCTAAATCCTGACTGGAAATCCTCAGAGATACCATTTCGCTCTAAGAAAAAACATAGCTGAGAGGATAATGCCTTTTCTAGTATTTTTGACAGAAAAGGGAGATCTGAGATTTGTCTGTAATTAACAAATTCTCTAGGATCAAAGTTTTTTTTTTTTAATGAGAGGCTTAATAACAGCCAATTTGAAGGTTTTAGGAACATATCCATTTTCAAGATATCCAAGACATTTAGAAGAGAATCTATGACTTCTGGAAGCACCTATTTTAGTAGCTTAGATGTAATAGTGTCTAACATACATGTTGTAGGCTTTGAGGATTTGATAAGTTTATATAATTCTTCCTGTCCCATAGCAGAAAATGAGTGGAATTGTTCATCAGGGGATCGATAATGCGCTATCTGATGCGATACTGTGGCTGACAGCTGCATGGTTATCATTTTATCTCTAATAGTATAAATCTTGGAAGTAAAACATGTTCATAAAGTCAATACTGTTTCTGTTACATCATCAAGTTTTTCTGAGCCATTAGATATGCTGAGAAATTGAGCCAAATTTGGAAGATTATTTACAAAGCAGTCTTTCATGGTAAAAGTGATGGTTCTACCATATTTGTAACAGGGAGTTGAATTTGCAGCTTTAGCTATTTAGAGTATACACGCGACTAGATATTGATCTGAGATATTATTACTCAGAATTTAAATATCATTAATATCAATTCCATGTGACAGAAGTAAATCTAAATTATGATTATGACAATGAGTAAACCCTGTTGTCTAACCCAGTGGAATTTAGAATGTCTATAAATGCTTATCCCAATGAATCATTTTCATTATCAACATGGATATTCAAATCACCAACACTTAAGACTTTATTGGCAGCCAGCACTAATTTGGAAAGAAAATCAACAAATTATTTGATAAAGTCTGTATGGTGCCCTGGTGGCCTGTATACAGTAGCCAGTACAAACATCACATGGGATTTAACATTAACACTTGTTTCTCTAGGTAATGTTGTTTGAATCACCATTACTTCAAATGAATTATGCTTGGAACCAGATCTCTGAGAAATACTGAAAATATCAATCTAAATTATAGCAACACCTCCTTCTTTAGCTTTTTTATGCAGCTTATGTTTATAACAGTGATCTTGGGCGGCAACCTCATTTAAAATAATGTAATCAACTGGTTTTAGCCAGTTTTCTGTCAGACAGACTGTTATTATCTGTGATAATTTCATTTACAAAAAGTGATTTTGTTGAAAGGGACCCAATATTCATTAAGCCATAGTGATATTATTGCACTATATATATATATATATATATATATATATATATATATATATATATATATATATATATATATATATATATATATATATATAAAATAAAATAATAAACTAAATAAAAAGTGTGATGTTGCTGTTTTATTTTAAAATAAAAAGGGAGTATTAAATACAAATACACAGTTGGATTAGCCAATCTGTCTGCTTCCTGACTGGGGCCCCAGTTTGTCAAGCACAAACTCTTAAGACTATGTGCCATATTTCTAGAGAGAAGAGCTGCACCACCCCTGAAGGGATGAAGACCATCTCTATAAAACCTATGTTATTTTCCAGGCACCACTTAGACATCCAGTCACTGAGTGACAAACGTCTGCTATGTATCTTATCACTATGGTAAGCAGGGAGGGGACCAAAGCATATCACAGAGTGTCTGACATTGAACTTGCAAGTTCACACACCTCTTTAATGTTATTTTATAGTGAACTCTGACTGGAGGAGTCGAACATCATTAGTGCCGACGTGAATGACAATCTTACTGAATTTACGTTTAGCATTAGCAAGCACTTTCAAATTTGCCAAGATGTCAGGCACTCTGGCTCCCGGTAATAATTATCCTATGGTATGGTTAACCTATGGTATGGTTTTCACATTGCATACATTTACATTACATTTACTTTTAATCATTTAGCAGACGCTTTTATCCAAAGCGACTTACAAATGAGAACAATAGAAGCAGTCAGGTCAACAAGAGAACAACAACAGTATACAAGTGCCATGACAAGTCTCGGTTAGTCTAGTATAGAATGCATTGGCAGGTTTTTTTTTTTTTTTTTTTATATAAAATGAAAAGGCAAGTAAAGTAAAAGTGCTAGTGTTAGTTGGTTAAGTGCAGGCGAAAAAGATGAGTCTTTAGATGTTTCTTGAAAATGAGTAAAGACTCAGCTGTACGAATTGAGATTGGGAGGTCATTCCACCAGCTGGGCACAGTGCAGGAAAAGGTCCGTGAGAGTGATTTTGAACTTCTTTGGGATGGTACCACAAGGCGTCGTTCACTTGCAGAGCGCAAACTTCTGGAGGGCACATAAGATTTAACCAATGAGTTTAGGTAAGTTGGTGCCGTGCCAGTGGTCGTCTTGTAGGCTAGCATCAGTACCTTGAATTTGATGCGAGCAGCTACTGGTAGCCAGTGTAACCTGATGAGGAGAGGAGTAACGTGAGCTTTTTTTGGCTCATTGAAGACAACCCTCGCTGCTGCATTCTGGATCAATTGCAGAGGCTTGACAGTACATGCAGGAAGGCCCGCCAGGAGAGCATTACAATAGTCCAGTCTGGAGAGAACAAGAGCAGTTGGGTTGCTTGCTCTGACAGGAAGGGTCTAATCTTCCTAATGTTGTATAAGGCAAACCTGCAGGTAGTTGTAGCAATGTGGTCTGTGAAGCTTAACTGATGGTCCATCACAACTCTTAGGTTTCTAGCTGTCCTCGAAGGAGTAATGGTTGATGAGCCCACCTGTATAGAGAAGTTGTGATGAAGCAATGGGTTAGCTGGAATCACCAGGAGTTCTGTCTTCGTAAGGTTAAGCTGAAAGTGATGGTCATTCATCCAGCTAGAGATGTCACTCAGACAGGCTGAAATGCGAGCAGCTACCGTCGGGTCATCTGGTTGGAATGAGAAGTAGAGTTGGGTGTCATCAGCGTAGCAGTGATAAGAAAAGCCATGCTTCTGAATGACAGATCCTAACGATGTCATATAGATGGAGAAGAAAAGTGGTCCAAGTACTGAGCCTTGAGGAACCCCAGTAGCAAGATGTTGTGACTTTGAAACATCACCCCTCCAAGACACACTGAAGGATCTGTCAGAGAGGTAGGACTTAACCCACAGGAGTGCTGTTCCAGAGATGCCCATCTTTCTGAGTGTGGATAGGAGAATCTGGTGATTAACAGTGTCAAAAGCAGCAGAAAGGTCCAGTAAGATGAGTACCGAGGATTTAGAAGCTGCTCTTGCAAGTCGCAGGGCTTCAGTAACCGAGAGCAGAGCAGTCTCAGTTGAGTGGCCACTTTTGAAGCCAGATTGGTTGCTGTCCAGGAGGTTGTTCTGTACAAGGAACATAGAAAACTGGTTGAACACAGCTCACTCAAGTGTCTTTGCAATGAATGGAAGAAGGGATACCGGTCTGTAGTTTTCAAGAAGTGCTGGATTTAGAGATGGTTTCTTGAGCAGTGGGCTTACCCGAGCCTGCTTGAATGCTGAGGGAAATGTTCCAGAGTGAAGAGAAGAGTTGATAACGTGAGTAAGCGAAGGTATGACTGAAGAAGAGATCGCTTGAAGGAGGTGAGTGGGGATCGGATCAAGTGGACAAGTAGTAGGATGATTGGACAGGAGAAGTTTGGAGACGTCCATCTCTGAGAGTGGGGAGAATGAGGAGAAAGAGTGTGCGTCGGTCATTGTGAAGTTGTCCTCAGTCTGCGGTGTGGAGAATTGGTCACTGATGGATCTTGTCTTATTTGTGAAGAAAACTGCAAAGTCGTCCGCTGACAAAGTCGATGGAGGAGGTGGTGGTGGCGGATTAAGAAGAGAAGAGAAAGTCTTGAAGAGTGTCCGAGCGTCACAACAGCTGTTAATTTTGTTGTGGTAGTAGGATGTTTTAGCCGTGAAGACATTTGCAGAGAAGGAAGAGAGGAGAGACTGAAACACACTGAGGTCGGTAGAGTTTCTTGATTTCTGCCATTTCCTCTCTGCAGCCCTGAGTTTAGAGCGATGTTCACGGAGAGTTTAGAGCGATGTTCTCGGACAGCCAGGGGGCAGATGGGGCGGTGCGTGCTGGTCTAGACAACAGTGGGCAAAAGTTGTCCAAGCAAGATGTTAAAGTGGAGCAAAGAGTGTCCGTAGCGCTGTTCGTGTCCAGAGCAGAGAACTGAGAGAGTGCAGGAAGCGAGGATGAAACCACAGAAGATAGGCAAGATGGAGAGAGGGAGCGTAGGTTCCGTCGAAAAGTGACCTGCGTTGGAGTGTGAGCCGCTTCAGGAGTAAGTGCTAGGTTAGCAGTAATGAGGAAGTGGTCTGAGGTGTGCAGTGGAGCAACTTAAGAGTTGTCCACAGAGCAACAGCGCATGTAGATGAGGTCCAGTTGGTTGCCTGATTTGTGAGTCGCTGTAGTAGACACTAGCTTGAGATCAAATGAGGTGAGCAGAGTTTTGAAGTCAGCAGCCTGGGGTTTATCTAGGTGGATGTTGAAGTCACCAAGCAGTACCAGAGGAGTACCATCTTCAGGAAAGTTTGATAGCAGCACATCCAACTCCTCCAAGAAGTTTCCCAATTGACCTGGGGGACGATAAATGACCACAAAGTGGATTTTAACAGGGTGGGTTACAGTAATGGCATGTGATTCAAATGAACCAGTACCTGTAGGTGATGGCTGAAGATCAAATTTCCATTCTTTTGATATAAGGAGACCCGTACCTCCCCCCTCTCAGTGGTACGAGGAGTGTGGGAACAAGTTAAATTAGTGGAGAGGGCTGCAGGGGTGGCAGTATCTTCAGGTTTGATCCAAGTCTCTGTCAGTGCCATGAGGTTGAGACCGGAATGAGTAGCAAGAGAAGAAATGAAGTCTGCTTTGTTAACTGCAGACTGGCAGTTCCAGAGACCAACAGGAATAGAGAGCGTAGTAGTAGAGGTCAGAGGGACAGGCCGTAGGTTTGTCAGACAGGCCTTCGTGCGACGTCCATAGCGTGCTCTCCGAGTGTTAGTAAGAATGCATACAATAGAATCGCCAATAATTTGGGCTCTTTCAACAGGTTTTTCAGTGGGTGTGTCACTGAGTGGGGAGAACTTGTTTAATGTTTAAATCGTAACGGAAGAACTGTGTTTTGTCCTGTGACTATGCTGCCTCACAGTCACCTAATCCCCTGCTACGGGGCTCTGCAACCGGAACCGAACAATGTGAAGGACTCGCTAAGCTAGGCGCATCCAAAGCCTAGTCTAAGGCCTTCACATTCTTAAATCCCTCATAGTGTTGCCAGACTTACGATAATTTTTACCTCTGTACGCTGTACGATCAAAAATGGAAAAAAAAATGCTGTAATGTACAATAATTTCTGAATTTTATGAATATTTAAATGATGGTAGTTGCAGTCATAGGGCTTCTTTTCTCATACATGAAATCGGCTCATTACAGACACTCTAAAAGCATTCGTGTGCACCTGAGGGTGTGTTAAGAATGCAGGAGAGTGCCCTGCTTTAAAGCTAACAAGCACTAGTTGCGGTCCATGACAGCAAGAACCCCTTCAACATCTGGCAACACGCAGGATTCTGATGACAGCGGCTCAGATGTGGAGTTAACCGCACCACGCAGCAACAGCTAAATTCCTTATTCACTGGACGTGACAAAGCAAGTGTTAAAAACAGTCACTGAAAATAATGGAAATTGAATTTTTTATTTATTTTTCGTTTTTTTGCCACCCTAAGCAAAATGTTGCCCTGGGAAACCTTGTTTATTTGTATCCTCATTTGAAACTGTTACAGAATAGCACAGGAGGCTGAGGATAACAGAAAGACATTTTTATTCAGGCACAAGCAGAGGAGCGGGAAGTGCTGGGTTAAGTGATGTAGTGGAAGGCTGTGATGAATGGATCCGTAGTAGAGGGGTAGAGACGAAGGAGGGAGGTGTACCACACACACGCACAGAGATGACTGGGAACTTCTGGAGGTCGCTGGAGAGAGGTAAGTAGAGATAGAGTTAGTCCATAGAGGTAGCATAAAGGTAAGACCTTGTTGCGAACGAGACCGGGCACTGACTGAGTGCGTGTGTGTGGTATTTGTGGTGCAGAGGTTATTGAATGTTGATGGTCAGGTGGAAACGATCAGTACTCAGGTGAGGGCGTGCGTTGTGATTAGATGGAGGTGGAACCTGGCGTGTCTGTAACAGTACCCCCCTCCCCACGGCCCGCTCCTGAGGGCCAAGGACCCCGACGACGTGGTGGACGTCCTCTTCCTCTTGGAGCTGGCCTGTAAGGATGACTGGAGTGGAAGGTGTTTAGTAAGTTCGGATCCAGGATGTCGTTACGTGGGACCCATGAATGTTCCTCTGGACCATATCCTTCCCAGTCCACTAGGTATTCAAGTTGTCCACCACGCCGCCGGGAGTCCAGGATGTCTCGTACTTCATAGACAGCACCGTCTTCGAGTAGGAGTGCTTGGGGGGCTTCGGCTTTGCCAGGTTCTGTGGAGGGAGAAACAGAGGGATGGTGAGGCTTAAGGAGGGACACATGGAAAGTGGGGTGAATCCGGTACTCAGGTGGTAGTTGGAGTTTGAAAATGACCGGATTGATCTGCTCTAGGATGGTGAATGGGCCAATGAATCTGGGACTTAGCTTGCGGCAGGGCAGGCGCAGGTGGATGTCCCGGGTGGACAGCCAGACCTTCTGACCGGGTTGGTATGCCAGGGCCTCAGATCGGCGAAGGTCGGCTGTCATCCTGCACCTGCGTAGGGCCCATTGGAGTTGGTGGTGAGCCGCGTCCCAGACCCTCTCGCTCTCCCGGAACCAGTAGTCAAAATCGAGGCCATCTGAGGGTTCTCCTGACCAGGGGAAGAGTGGAGGTTGGTAGCCAAGCACCCACTGGAATGGAGGGAGTCCGGTGGTAGGTTGTCGCAGGGAGTTCTGTGCATACTCGGCCCACCCTAGGAACTGGTTCCAGGAGTTCTGGTGGCCATAGCAGAAGGTACGGAGGAAGCGTCCAATCTCCTGAACCTTCCTCTCCATCTGCCCATTGGATTGTGGATGGTATCCGGAGGACAGACTGATGGCCACACCTAGGAGCGAATGGAATGCTTTCCATACCCGGGAGATGAACTGAGGACCTCTGTCTGAGACGATGTCTTCTGGGATGCCGAAGTACCTGAAGACATGGTTAAATAGTAACTCGGCCATTTCCATGGCTGTGGGCAGACATGATTTAGAAAATTTGTCCACTATGACTAGAATGCAGTTATTGTTATAGGAAGGAGGAAGATCAGTAATAAAATCCACCCCTAGGTGTGACCACAGGCGATTAGGGACGGGCAAAGGATGGAGCTTGCCTGATGGTAGATGGCGTGGGCTTTTAGAGATGGCGCAGTCTGTACATCCGTTCACGTACCTTCTGACGTCAGAAGCCATGTTGGGCCACCAGAAGTGTTCCCTTAGCAACGAGAGGGTTTCATTGACCCCCGGGTGACCAGTGCCAAGAGAGGTGTGAGCAGAGTGAATGAGTGGAGTGCGCCGTGTCCTGGGGGTTTCTTCGGGGTCTGTAGAAATTGGCAAAGCCAAGGAAGTTCTTTGTTGGAGTTCTTTGATTGTGGTAGGAATGGGCCAATTTCTCACAGCATTTACCTTCCCCTCGTCCATCCGGATGCCACTGCTGTTGATGTTGTGACCAAGGAACTGCACTGAGGGGCTGATGGAAGGAGCATTTCTCGGCCTTGAGGTAGAGCTGAAAGGCCCTCAGGCGTTGCAGGACCTCCGCAACGTGACGACGATGTTCCGCTAGGCTGTGGGAGTAAATGGGCTTCTCCCAAGCTGGTCTGCCAAAAACTTCTCGGAAATGGTCGATGAAGCTGGAATAAGACTGGATAACTGGGTTATTCTCAGTCCAAATTGAATCGGCCAACTGAAGAGCTTTACCTTGTAGTTGGGATATCAAGAAGGCCACCTTGGATCTTTCGGTTGGATATAAGTGCGGTTGCATCTCCAGGACCAGCGAGCATTGCAGTAGAAATCCGTCGAAGGAGGGAGGTGTACCACACACATGCACTGAGATGACTGGGCACTTCTGGAGATCGCTGGAGAGGTGTAAGTAGAGATAGAGTTAGTCCTTAGAGTTAGCATAAAGGTAAGACCTTGCTGCGAACGGAACCGGACGCTGACTGAGTGCGTGTGTGTGGTATTTGTGGTGCAGAGGTGATTGAATGTTGATGAGGGTCAGGTGGAAGTGATCAGTACTCAGGTGAGGGTGTGCGCTGTGATTATATGGAGGTGGAACCTGGCGTGTCTGTAACAGAAACATTAGCCATATTGTCACCTTAAATTAAAACAAGTCTAATTAGACATTGCTATTACTGTATTAGAATAGCTTCAAATGTGTGTGTGTGTGTGTGTGTGTGTATATATATATATATATATATATATATATATATATATATATATATATATATATATATATATAAAGCTTTTCTTGCATTGTTCAGAACATAAGGTTATTCTGTACACACTGTGAAAAACACATTGACTTTTTGTGTCAAACTTTTCATTTTAATTACAACGCACAAAAGAGGTAAACCAGATCCAGCAACTGAAGACAACTGAAAAGCAGTTTTTCTTTCTCTAATTAATTTTTATTTCAAATTTAGTTGGTGCTCAAGAAATATTATGTCTTTACTTGGGCTGTTAATTGAACATGTTAAACAAGCACAATTAAGAAAAACTATGTGGTTTAATAAATGTTTAACAAAAAAAAGGGTCTGCTCTCTAAAGTAACTAGCAAAAAGTAAAGTTTATATTTGCTGCAATACTTATCTTGGTCTGAACACCACCACATAATTAATTTGATTGAAATTTTATGTTTTAATTAATTGACATCTCCCTTTTTGGAAATGAATTTTTGGAGAGAATGTTATTGTAGCATTTGCAGTCTAGGTTATGTCCAGTCTTCTTGTTGGAGACCCTTATCCAACAAAGCAAGAGGCCAGGAGGTTTGATCTTTGAGAAAACTAGTCCCAAAGTGATTCTTACAACTCTGCTACTTCTAGCACCAACATTTTCAGCACAAACTTGCAGAGCAAGCAATCTCAGATGTCTAGACCCCTTTCTTACAAGTTGTGGAGAATTGTTGCGATCACAAATCTTGTGAAGTTTGTCGACTGAGGGAACAGCTGCATACAACACGACAGGAGAGATTGGATTTCCACCCACCAGCACATAGAGCATTTTGGCAGCATCCTTGTGAGTTGTTTGGGTTGTGTTTGCTTTTCAGTATGTGTGTGCATGCATAAGTAGAAATGTGTAGGTGTGTGAGGCTGAGTGATGCAGTCATATACCTGAATGACAGAGACAGATTGTGTGTATGGCTCCTGAATAACCATTTGACAGTTTGCTATAAGAGTGGGACTGTCGCGTCCAACCTGTCAATCATTTTTAATGCAGTCCTCCAATTGATTTTGATCATCAAAAGTGAATTCAAAAGCACTCAGTGGCATATAGTTAGCAGCCTGCTGCCTAATTCTGTATTTGTGCTATTTCTAGTCATACTTCAGATACCCTATTTTCATATATATAGATATGCAAAAGCCTCTAAGTACGTCTGATGTCTTATCCTATCAAATAAATGTATGCAAATAACATATATGTATACTTTATATGCATACCGGCTAGAATAAATCTGTTCACTTCCCATCAGTACTATTTTTGCATCGTTTAGAATAATGATTTTTGTTAATATTTTGAATTATATTTTAATTTATATTTTCAGATTTTTAATAAAAGTTTTAGAAGTAATTTTGTATTGTCTTTTTGTGGTTTTGTTTATTAGTTGTTGTTTGTTTTTGCTGCTGCTGTTGTTGTTGGTTTAAATGTTATATATATGATATATATATATATATATATATATATATATATATATATATATATATATTTTTTTTTTTTTTTTTTTATATATATTTTTTTAATATATTAGCATTTTTTAATTTTTTGATTTTTGATTTAGTTTAGTTATTTAGATATTCTTAAACTTAACAAAAATGATAAACGTTGCCATGGCAGTTACAAATACATTTTATATTAAAATACATTTTTATATTTTATTTCACTTAATGTTTATTTTATTTCAAATAATGATTTGTATTTGTTTGTTTGTGGAGAAAGAAAAAAAGTTCAAAAGAAGACTGAATTGCTGAATGGCTGGTGCAGGATAGTGAAAATAGAGGAAAGAAAGTGAGAGAAAGAAAGGCAGTAATTATAAGAGAATTAAACAGAGGAGAGTGAGCTCTAGCAAGATTAAGGCTGACTCTCAGAACAGAAGGAGAGAGCAAATAACAGGATCTCTCACTGTCATCCCTCCATCTTCAGCTTCATCTTGATTTTTCACTCCCAATATGTTTATTGTGTGATCTTAATATAAAATGCCAGAAGAAATAAAACACATCAGACTCCAATATCTGATTGGATGAGCTGCATCATCGTTTTTTTTTTTTTTTTTTTTTTTACTTTAACATGTATTATTGAGCCTGGCACAACTTTATATTCATTGTGTAATTAATGTATGTAATATAAGTTTTCCAGGTCCAGTTTCCTATATATATATATATATATATATATATATATATACATATATTTATTTATTTATTTATTTTGAAAAGTACCATTGGCCTATAGTATATTTTTATTGTAAGTATTTTTTTGAACAATAATGTTGATAGTTGTGTGGTTGTGGACATGAATGATTGCTGTTTGGTGATTTAGAGATTGTTTTCACCATTAGCCCTACCCACATTTGTGCGTTTGGTGTATGAGTATGTGCCAGTATGTAAATCAGTCTCATCTTTTTTTCAAGGTTAACAATGAAAAGTTTATGAAAATTGAGTAACAAATGTAAAGATGCTTTTGTATCCATTTTAAGCGAGCAGATTCTGATTTCTGAATTTTTTGTTTATGTTTGTGTCCAAAGGTTTGATTACCAAGAGCTGCTACACAACTCCAGTTTTTGCCTTGTTCCTCGGGGCAGGCGTCTCGGGTCCTTCCGCTTTCTAGAGGCCCTGCAGGTTGGTGACTCTTCCATGTTGCTTTTCATAACAGGTTTTTTTGATTGGCCTGAATGTTTTTAAGGCTCAGCCGTTTGGAGCCCTGAAGTTGCACTACCCTGACGTAGAGGTTATTGATATTGACATTCTGTCATCTTTTCAAAAACACCTAGAGATGACTTATATTGAAGAGGAGAGGTGAAGAGAACTATTAATAAACCTCTCTCGCTCTCTCTCTCTCCCGCTCTATTTATATCTCTCAGTGTGTGTGTGGTTATTCATTAGTTGTGCTCTCTACTCTGGGGTAGTTTGGAGAATCACCTAATGATGCAGTCAAAAGTCCTTATTATAGGAAAGAAAATGCAGTTCACTGTGTCTACCAACATAGTTTTTGTGCAATATATTTTATTTATTAAGCAATCATTATAATCTAAGTTATGAGGGGTTGAGCTGTTCTGTGAACAGTAAAGTTTGTGAAAAGCAGCCTACAAGTCAACAACACACACATATGGGTAAAGATGCAGAAAGAATGAGATGAAACTTTAGCTGAATATATTAATAACTGATTGTCATAAAGCAGAAGCAGTTAGTGCTGCACATGGAGGATTCTAAGATGAACAGAGAGTTTGAATAAATGAATAAATATTATTTTGGAACATTATAAAGTTTAGTAATGCATTTTTTATTATTATTAAATGAATTCATCGTAGGTACATACCCATTTTTTTCTGTGTAAAGAATGTTGGTAAATGGAAGAAAAAAAAACGATAAATAAATGAATAAAACATTTAATAAATGATAGTTAAAAACACAATAGTTGTCATAGCTACAGGCATGCAAGGAGAGTGGAGCTAAATGCAGCTTAAATTAATTTTGTTAAAATAAAGATGACAACAAGAAATTCAACTGAAGAATGCAAAAGACAAATGCAACAGAAAAGACAGTAACCACCGCAGAATGAGCAGGGTTTAAATACATAGTAATGAACCAAACTAGAGACAGGTATGGAACATAAGTGTAACTATGGCAACCAAAGAGAAGATACAGGAACTCATTGAAACACAAAAAAAATTGTACACTTCTCTATTTTATAGTAGTAGGTGGAAAAACTGGATGTGACAAAAGTACGTTCAAATTTACAGTACTCATAAAAGATTATGCAAAAAGTACGCAGATTACTTTCGACTACTAGAGTTTCTGAAGTGTGCATATGATGGACACCTTACTATTTCATGACAACATGGCAAATGTAGTACATCGAGATTTCATTCATACCACACACGGTCATACTATATAGAGAATACTATTTTAGTGATTGTGAAGTAATTACTTAAATAAAATAAATATCTACTCAAGAGAGTAGGCTATGCGATCAGAATAAGATCAAAATAAGTTCTTAAACGTGAACTGACTGTGAGAGTAATAAGGCTTTGTGGTACATTTAGTGTATATTATTAACAAGATGTAAAATGTAATTAAGATGTAAAAACAGACATTTGTAAGTGACTGCAATTGCATATTTCTAGCAGTTGATGTGTTACTTAATCTCTGAAAAGCATCTAATAATTATGAAGTTCACTTTTTGAGAAATGTTCCATCCTCTAAGTAAAGAGTTGCATAAAATCAAAAAGTGGATTAATAAAAATGTGTCCATATGCTGCCACTGAAGACGTTCCCATCCTTAGCCAGTCAAAATGGATATTTGTCAGTCAGATATGGGAGGTAAACTCAGTATTTTTCACATCTCTCCAGCAGTTGTGTGAAGCAGTAGCTCCCTGTGTTGTGCTCTCTGATGGGATCACTTTGAAAAGTGACATCAAAAGGTTTTTAGATGCTGGTGCATGTGGGGCAGCCCTTCTGTTGTCAACCATCTCCATTTAAACATGGAGTCAGGACTGTGTGACCATGTGTGTGTGTGTGTGTGTGTGTGTGTGTGTGAAAGGAAGGAAGGTGTTTATGTGAAAGGTCAGGTGGGATTACCAAAGCTGTGGTCTCTGCCTCACTCCCGATATCTGGCACAAACCTCCTTAAGTCTTCTATATGACTGTCACCTTTGATTCCTGGATGGTCAGGTGCAGTCTGGAATTTATAAAAAGCCTCATCCAAAATACTACTTGCCTCCCTGAATTATACAAATCTATCATTTAAATGGTGTGATTAAATAGTTTTGGTTTTGTTAGGATGTGTTTTGTAAAGTTTAGATGCAGTCAAGATATAGTCTTACTTTTCATTACAAATTGTTCCATTGTTCCTGTTACTGGCAAACAGTGTTTCTGAGTTGGACCAAAGGTATATATTATTGCTTTTAAAGTTTTCGTTATAATGTTTAGCATTGAAAAAATAAAGCACCTCCATGTCCTCTGCTGCATAGTCACATTTTTTGAAAATATTTTTTGTATGTGTGTGTTTATTTGGATCAGGCTTTTCAATGCTGAGCACTAATAGTTATTTCATCCACCAAAAAGTTTAGTAAGCATGGATGTCCTTGTCCTTCATGTGTGACCCAACTATTATTATTATTTTTTTTTCCTTTTAAGGAAAGAAAAGTACAAAGTACACCTGGAGTAACATGTTTTCCTTGAATTGTCCTTTATCTTTTTTAAATAAAAGACTTCAGTGTGCTATAAAAATAATAATAATAACAATAATAATAAAAACTCTGTAAATACTCTACCCTATAATCCGAATAACATGAAAACAGGAAATGCATTTCAACTCTTGAACACCAGAGGAATATATTGTTATACAAGGCATGTTAATTGAAGGAAAGTAGCCAAACATTGTGCAGTTTCTGGTTCTTTGCATTTAAAATATGTGGCTTGGTTTTATTCATGTCATTCTGAACTTAGTGATTCAGTTCCAAATTTCAGCACATGTTGCTTTGAGATTCTGTCAAAATGTCATATATAAAGTTTGGTCCACTTTGCAGCTTATTATGAAAAGATCCACACACTTTGACAAGAAGAAACCGTTTGTTAAAGTCTTAAAAATTACCATTAAATATATGACAGTTGTGGTGCAAGAAACCATGACTAACACGATTAAGATAAATTAATTATATAAAAAAAAAATAATAATTAAAAAAATTACAGAATTTATTCATCTATATTAAAATATGTTTGAGTTTCTATTTGCTGTGGAACACAAAATAAGATGTTTTGAAGAACATTAGTTAACCAGTTTCGGTTCGACTACTATTGTATTTTTCCTCCATATAATGGAAGTCGGTGGCAACTTCTGAATCTGTTAGAACATGTTAGAATCTAATAGCTATTTGCAGATGAAAAAAAAGATATAGAAATAACATTAATTCAAGGTGTCAGTGTACATTTTGACAACAGTTTATCGATTGAAATGAACACTGTGAAAGTGTTGTACAGTTGTTAGTGGTAGTTGATTTGATATAGGTGTGTGTGTGTGTGTGTGTGTGTGTGTGTGTGTGTGTGTGTGTGTGTGTGTGTGTGTGTGTGTGTGTGTTCTACAGGCGGCCTGTATTCCTGTACTGCTAAGTAACGGATGGGAGCTGCCCTTCTCAGAGGTCATTGACTGGAGTAAAGCTGCCATCATTGGAGATGAGAGATTATTGCTGCAGGTACACACACACACACAGACACATTCGCATCAGACCATCAGTGTACAATCCCCCCAAGACACTAACAAACACATATTCTTCTTTATAATAATGAGATCACATTACTATGTAATCTGTTTTAAGAGCCCTATCATTCCTCTTAATAGCAGACTGAAAATCCTGCTCTTTTCCACATTTTTCTAAAGGGAGCTTTAACTAAATGCTGCTAAAATTCACATAAGATAAAAAAAAAAAAAATCAATAAATCCCATGATGTTTTAAGAGCCAGAAAAAAATTTATATCACACCTTAATCAAGCCAATTCACTTTTTTCCAAAAATACATATGGAGGAATTAGCTTCCATTTGAAGAGACAACTGATATATTTAAGCATGACACAATTAATTTAATGCAGTAATAAATGGCAATTTAGGCTACACACACACACACATTCAAATACCCACATTTCACCAATGACTGCAATGTGTTATTAACCCATTAATGTCAAAGTGTAGGACAAATATTTTCTAAATATTTCTGGACACCAAATACAAAGCTACCTCCTTCATAAAATAATTTTCATAAAGAATAATTGTAAATATAAAGCTCCATGTTATAAAGATAACTTTTTAAAAAATGTATAATTTATCTTCATATTGTCATTGCACTAAGTTCCAAAGTAAATTATAAAAAAAAATATTATATGGAGAATATTCACTTCGCTTGGAGTTGACAGCATATCTTTTTCTCTGCTATTTATGTTAGATATATAAATCTTCTAAATGAATAACAAAATAAGGGGGAAAAAACTAGGACTGTGAAATACTAAGTGCCTGTAAAAAAAATATATATATATATATATATATATGTATATATATATATATATATATATACTGTATATATATAAAAGTTAGTTGATATGTTAAAAGATGTTACAATAACATCTTTAAAATCCCCAAACAAAAGTGTGAAAACCTTTTGTGTATGACTTGAACAGTTATATTTCTTTTAATATGTGGAGTTTATTAATAGTTGTTTTGTGTTCCAACTCTTGGACAT
The DNA here is from genome assembly GCF_963082965.1 of Carassius carassius. Classification (NCBI taxonomy): domain Eukaryota; kingdom Metazoa; phylum Chordata; class Actinopteri; order Cypriniformes; family Cyprinidae; genus Carassius; species Carassius carassius. The sequence continues at coordinate 24,033,749 of NC_081772.1, forward strand.
ATTAGTGTTCAAAATGCCACCACAGTTTTGAAGCTGAATAAGCATTTTACTCTGGAGAGAACTGAGAAAATGTCATGTCTAAGAGTCTTAAGCTCCTTTGTGGTATCTGAAGGCAACTTCAAACCACATAAATGAAATTACAGTATACACCGTTCACACATACACAGTTTGTCTGATATTTCAGATAGGATTGTTTTATTAATCTGTCACAGTGTAATTGAGGATGTTAGCCCAACTTTTGTATTTTTTGTATAATCTTGATAAAATACTAAACATTTCAGTAAATTTGTGGAAACCGTACTCGGTTACTAGCGTAACCTCGGTTCCCTGAGATGAGGGAACGAGTACTGCGTAAGCTAGCTTACGCTATGGGAAAAGGTCCCCTTTTCTCGAGAATATGAAGCCAAAAATTATCCTTAATTTTTAAATAATGTAAAACGCAGTGCTGCAGCACAGCAGACCCAAGCGAAGCGGCTCGCGCGCTTATTGGCTGTGCTGCGGCAACTGCAGCAACCTATGGTGAGGCGGCGGAGAGGAACGAACCAATGGGGGCGCTTCGCGCCCATTGGACGTCAGAGCGCGCCAAAATAGGCGTGGCTGGAACTATATAAGCCACCGCTTCACCATAGGGATCAGGTTTTAAATCGACTGAAGCGATCACCCGGTCCGAGCACATAGCACGGCAGGTTACGCAGTACTCGTTCCCTCATCTCAGGGAACCGAGGTTACGCTAGTAACCGAGTACGTTCCCTTTCGAGAGTACTCTCGTACTGCGTAAGCTAGCTTACGCTATGGGAACACAATGTAAAACGCCGTGCGTGCTCGGGAACTTCGACCTGTCACAGCCCAAGGCGAGAGCCCGGGGCTTTATAGCAGGAGAAATCCCAGTCCCAACAGCTAACCTTAGTGAGCTTTATATAGGGAACGAAAAAAGGGGGACGTGATAAGGCTTAGCACGTCTATATAGAAAGTACCCTGGCCTGCAGGGCAGGGACTTGCAGATTATAGAATCTAATAAATGTGGACGGAGAGGCCCAGCCTGCCGCCGCACAGATATCATCCAGTGGTATCCCGCAGGACCACGCCCATGACGAGGCCATACCTCGGGTGGAATGGGCTCTGATGCCGAACGGGCAGTGCAGGCCTTTAGATTTGTAAGCCAGCGAGATAGTGTCTACTATCCATCGCGATAGGCTTTGCTTCGTGGTGGCGAGACCTCGGGTGCGCCCACCAAAGCATATGAAGAGCTGGTCCGACCTCCTGAATAAGGCGGAGCGCGCAATATAGGTTTTGAGAGCCCTGACGGGGCAGATGAAGCTCGCGTTGCTTTCGTCGCTTTGCGAGGAAAGGGCTGACAGCGAGATGACCTGCGCTCTGAACGGTGTTGAGAGCACCTTGGGGACATAGCCGTGTCTTGGTCTGAGAATGACTCTGGAGTCATTAGGCCCAAACTCGAGACAGTCAGCGCTTACAGATAGCGCATGTAAATCCCCCACTCGCTTGACTGAGGCCAGAGCCAGTAGAAAAGCGGTTTTGAACGAAAGAAGCTTCATATCGAAAGACTGAAGCGGTTCAAAAGGGGGGCCCTTTAAGGCCTCTAGGACCGTAGACAGGTCCCAGGAAGGGATTGAAGGGGGTCGGGGAGGGTTCATCCGACGAGCTCCCTTAAGGAAACGAATGACCAGTTCGTTTTTTCCCAGTGATAGGCCGGCCACCGGAGCATGAGAAGCTGCAATGGCTGCCACATACAATTTGAGCGTAGACGGGGATCTGCCCGCATCTAAACGCTCCTGTAGGAAGGAGAGTATCTCCGTCACATCACATAAGTGAGGGTCTAGGTTCCGTGTCCCGCACCAGGTGGAGAACACTGACCATTTCTGCGCGTACAGGCGCCTGGTTGAGGGCGCTCTGGCTTCCGTAATGGTCCTTAACACTCCCTCAGGGAGGTTCCCGGGTACCCGTTGAGGGGCCATACATGAAGGGCCCAAAGTTCGGGGTGGGGATGCCAGAGCGCGCCCTTCAGCTGCGTGAGGAGATCTTTCCGCAGCGGTATTGGCCATGGGGCTGTACTGGACAGCTGCATCAGCTCGGAGAACCAAGGTTGGGTCGTCCAGAGTGGGGCTACTAGCAGCATAGCACATCTGCTCTTCCTGACCCGATCGATGACCTGCGGTAGCATCGCGACCGGTGGGAAGGCATAAAGCGGGCGTCTGGGCCAATCGAGGGCCAGCGCGTCCCTGCTCTTTGAAAAATATATTGGGCAATGAGCGTTGTCTTCTGAGGCGAAGAGGTCGACCTCTGCCCTGCCGAAGATGCTCCACATCAACTGAACCGTTTGTGGGTGAAGAGACCACTCCCCAGGCGGAACATTCGCCCTGGAAAGCATGTCCGGGCCCCGGTTCAGGATGCCAGGTACATGCGCTGCTTTTAGCGAGCGCAGATTGTAATGTGCCCATGTCAGAAGACGTTCGGTCAGGGTGGGCAAGGTTTCTGACCTGACACCACCCTGGCGATTTATGTAGGCCACCACTGACATGCTGTCTGATCTGACCAGAACGTGGTGGCCCTTTAAAAATGGGAGGAAAGCTTTCAGGGACAGTTCGACCGCTATCATCTCCAGACAGTTTATGTGTAACAGTCGCTCCGGGCTCGACCAGAGGCCGGAGGCAGACCTGCCCTCGTACAGGGCGCCCCAACCGAGGTTGGATGCATCTGTCGAGACTACTTTCCATTTCGAGACAGCGCCCGTGCTTACGCCTAACTGATACCAGTTGGCTATTTTCCAAGGGGCCAGAGCTGTGATGCAGCCGTGGGTCACCCTGATGCGCTGTACATGTCACAGAGTCTATGTCTATCCCCAAAAAGGAAATCCTCTGGCTGGGAGACAGAGCGCTCTTGACAATGTTGATCGTGAGACCCAGGCATTCTAAATGGCTGAGGATCCAGGATCTGTGTGTCGTCAGTAGTTCCTCGGAATGGGCTAAAACTAGCCAGTCGTCGAGGTAGTTCAATACTCGCACTCCCCGCATTCTCAGGGGTGCGAGAGCGGCATCCATGCACCGTGTAAACGTACGGGGCGCTACGGAGAGGCCGAATGGAAGAACCATGTACTGATAAGTCTGCCCCTCGAAGGCGAATATCAAGAATGGCCTGTGATGGGGTGCTATTTGAATGTGAAAGTAAGCGTCTTTCAGATCCACTGAGAAAAACCAATCCCTCGGGCGAATTTGCGCGAGTATTTGTTTGGTAGTTAACATTTTGAACGATCGCGTCATAAGCGCTTTGTTCAAACGTCTGAGATCTAGGATGGGTCTGAGACCGCCATCCTTTTTTGGTACGAGGAAGTAGCGGCTGTAAAAGCCTGACTCGCGCTGCGCAGGGGGGACAGTTTCTATCGCCCCTTTTGCAAGAAGGTTTATCAGTTCGGCGCGAAGGACGTGTGTCATTTCGCTTTTCACTTTCGTTTCGACCACGGCGCGAAAGCGCGGCGGTCTGCGAGCGAACTGGAGTGAGTAACCTCGTTTTATTATATTCAAAACCCAATTTGATATGCCGGGGATGGCCTGCCATGCAGCGGCTCGTGCGGCTATGGGTTGAATGTGCTTCGGGCACTGGCCGCCTGTTATGAGGGGACCAGTAGCTCGAGTATGCTGTGCTTGTGACACTGTGGTGACAGCGCTTATTTGTAGGGTTGCGCACTGAGAAGTGGGCACGCGCGCTACATTTAGAGCACCTCCGGCGCGAGCGGGAAGGTGGGCATGAAAGGAGACCCGAGTGAGTCTTTGTGACACTTGGGGGAGTGTGTATACATGTAGGGGTGCGTACTGTGTAGTGGGCACACTGCCTACATAGAAAAAGCTCTTTTTGTGCTTTATTGAGGTCGCCGTGAAAACGTGGTCCGGCCGCAGCGGGACTTAACCACGGTCTTTTCAGCCCGAAGGTCAGGAGGGCTTCGGAGGCTCGGGGTTCAGCACAATCCTGGGCCGAGGTCCCCGTCTCTCTGGCGGTTTGCGGCTCGTAGAGCGAGAGCGGTGCTGGGTTTTGGTCGCTGGGCAAGACTGTAAGTCTGGCTGCGATGGCTTCGAGGTCTGAGGGGGCGGCGCATTTCTACGGCGTCCCGCAGCAGAGCTAGAGCGTTTCGGCAGGAAGTGTCTCATTGCCTGTGACGTTTTCTGAGCCTCAGTGAAGCGTTCAGCGAAACCCTTAACCGACTGGCCAAAGAGGCAGGAAGGCGAGATAGGAGAGTCAAGAAAGGCGGATTTGTCGGCGTCCTTCATCTCCGTGAGCGTGAGCCAGAGGTGTCGCTCTAAAACAGCGAGGCTTGCCATGCTTCGGCCGATCGCTTTTGCTGTGGTCTTTGTCGCACGCAGGGCTATATCAGTAGCGCTGCGGAGATCTTTAAAGTCATAGGTATCTGGGGCAGACTCGTCCAGTTTACGGAGAAGTCTGGCCTGAAAAACCTGCAGCACAGCCATGGTGTGTAGAGCCGAAGCAGCTTGACCAGCGGAGGTGTAAGCTCGGCCAGCGAGAGCTGAGGTGGTGCGGCACGGCTTGGATGGATGCACAGGCTTCGACCGCCATCCTGCGGCTGAGGGCGGGCAGAGGTGTGCAGCAATAGCCTCCTCGAGAGGGGGGAGGCTCTCGTAACCGTGGTCTCGGGCGCCGTCGACAGAGGAGAGCGCTGACGAGACAGAAGTCTTCAAGCGTGCGGAGAATGGGGCTTTCCACGACTTCGTGAGTTCATCGTGAACTTCCGGGAAGAAGGGGGCGTTTCTTTGCGGAGGGGCCGAAGGGCGCCCCTGCAAGAACCATTCGTCCAGCCTGCTTTTAGCGGGCTCGTCTGGAGGAGACCAGTCGAGCTGAAGGTCGCTGACAGCCCTTGTAAGCACGCGAGTAAGCTCTGCGTCGATATCAGCGCGTTGTCCGGTGCAGCTGGGTGCTGTAGAGGGGGGGGGGGTCCGCAATGGAGCCCGACCATTCCTCACTACTGGATGCGGCGAGAGAAAGGCTGTCGTGTCTGTCCTCTTCCGCCTCAGGCGCTCCGAAGGAGAAGGGGGCGCTGGTGAGCAGGGACTGGCGCTGCTCATCCACGAAGAGGACAGGCGAAGGAGAGAGAGCGGGCGAGGCACGCGGGGAGTGTTCCGGCATGAGCTCGCATGTAGCAGTGTGCTCAGGCATTCTCTGATCGCGGCGTTTCTTACGCGGCACTTGAGAGAGAAGAGGCGGAGCGGGTGGAGCATCGTGGCTGGTTTGAGCTAATCGAGCCCGCAGGGTCGATATAGCCATGTCGTCGCACTCAGGGCAGCCGCCCTTGGAGAGTGCGCTCTCAGCATGCTCGCGGCCCAGGCAGGAGACACAGATGATGTGGCGGTCCTCGCTGGGCAGAGGGCCTCGGCATGAAGCACAGGCCCGAGGCATTTGAAACAACGCCTCGAATTCTGGAGGAAAAAAGTGTGATGCAGCGGCAAACATACTAGCTTTGTAAAGGATATAGTCACGCCGGATGGCGCAGCAGGAAGCGAGTGCTGAAGGCGGCGTCGAGATGAAGCACGAGCCGGCGTCCTCAGATCTGCGTTGCAGTGCTATCCCGCTGAGAGGCTTTTCGACGGCGTGCAGAGGCTTCTCCGGAGAAGACAGCGAAGTGCAGGTGAGATCGCTGAAGGAGATGAAATCTGATCCCTATGGTGAAGCGGTGGCTTATATAGTTCCAGCCACGCCTATTTTGGCGCGCTCTGACGTCCAATGGGCGTGAAGCGCCCCCATTGGTTCGTTCCTCTCCGCCGCCTCACCATAGGTTGCTGCAGTTGCCGCAGCACAGCCAATAAGCGCGCGAGCCGCTTCGCTTGGGTCTGCTGTGCTGCAGCACTGCGTTTTACATTATTTAAAAATTAAGGATAATTTTTGGCTTCATATTCTCGAGAAAAGGGGACCTTTTCCCATAGCGTAAGCTAGCTTACGCAGTACGAGAGTACTCTCGAAAGGGAACTCAGTCCCAAGGTGGGTTGAATCATACAGCTCATAAGTTGGACTGTTGAACAAACTGCTAATAACCACTAAAGCATCCTTGAATACACAAACACACAATACATCTGTTTATCTCCCCCCCCTCTCTCTCTCTCTCTCTCAGGTTCCATCTATCACCAGGTCTGTGGGTTCAGACAGAATCCTGGCACTGCGGCAGCAGACTCAGTTCCTGTGGGATGTCTACTTCTCCTCCGTCACAAAGATAGTCTTAACCACATTAGAGGTTGGTCCTCACTTACAGCAGAAAGATATGTGATGCATCCAAACGAGTCATACTGGGAGAAACATGTGAATGAGGGCCTGCCAGCTGCCTGATGTCATATGTACAGGGTTTTTTTTTTCACCCCAAAAAGCGAGTTTACCCAAAATGAAAACCCGGTCATCATTTACTCACTCATCATTTACACTGCAAAAAAAAAAATTATATATTTTTTCACAAAATAAGATCTGATGGCAGAATTGTTGTTTTGTGTGAAATAAACTTGTAACTCTTTCTTAAGGCCCATTCGTCAAGGTAAAAATGAGTTAGGTTTATTTGAAGTGAATTTGAGTTGAGCACGGGAGATATGCAGAGGAGATAGTTCGATGATATCGCTGATTCCGGCTTGACTGACAGGATGGGGTATTTGGGAATTTACAGAGCCGTCGGTGAAGTGACCAGGAAGACAGACATGTTGCACACACCTCAGGGTTCACGCTGGAGTGGAGTGCTTGGAGAAGGGATCGTAGGAGACACTCGGGAGGAACGATGGAGAGACACTGGAGAAACACAGGAGTCTAGGAGAAGGAATCAATGAGAGGTAAGTAGCAAGGTTTGTAGTGAGTCAATGCAGGTAGCTAAACAACAGGAGTGATTCCGCTACGCAGCTACGAGATTGGACGACTTGGGAAACTGAGGTGTGTGCTTTTATGTGGAGGTGAGCTGATGGGTTGATGGTGAACTGGTGCTGGTGATTAGTATTCTGGTGAGGGAGTGTGCTGTGAGTGGCTGATTGATGAGCCTGACCGACTTGTGACAGTACCCCTCCACCAGGGCCCGTTTCTGAATGCCAAACACCCCGACGGCGTAGTGGTCTCCCTCTGCACAGAGGGGCTGGACGATCTGGATGGGCCGTGTGGAATTCCTCCAGGAGTGTGGGATCAAGAATATCGTCTCTTGGGACCCAGGATCATTCTTCCGGGCCATATCCTTCCCAGTCGACTAGGTACTCAAGTTTACCACCACGCCGCCGGGATTCCAGGATTTCCTTGACCTCATAGATGGCTCCTTCCTCCAGGAGTAATAGGAGAGGAGGCTCCTCTGTCCGGTCAGGCTCTGTGGAAACAGGAGGGTGGAAAGGTTTTAGTAAGGATAAGTGGAAGGTGGAGTGAATTTTATATTGTGGAGGGAGTTGGAGCTTGCAAGTGACAGGATTGATCTGTTCCAGGATTGTGAAGGGGGCGACAAATCTGGGACTAAGTTTCCGGCAGGCCCGGCGCAGTCTGATGTCTCGGGTGGACAGCCATACCTTCTGCCCGGGTTGGTAGGTCGGAGTGGGTGCCCTACGAAGGTAGGCTGCCATCTTCTCTCTGCGCACTGCCCGTTGGACGTGGTGGTGAGCCTCAGCCCAGACTCTCTCGTTCTCCTTGAACCAGTAATCTACAGCAGGAACATCAGAGGGGTCCCCTGACTAGGGGAAGAGAGGGGGTTGGTAACCGAGTACGCATTGGAAAGGTGTCAGCCCTGTGGATGGTTGGCGGAGGGAGTTCTGGGCATACTCGGCCCAGCCAAGAAACTGGTTCCAGGATTCCTGGTGGCCATGGCAAAAAGTCCGGAGAAACTGTCTTATCTCCTGAATTTTCGGCTCTGTTTGACCATTTGATTGGGGGTGGTAACCAGATGAGAGGCTTACGGTCACACCTAGGAGAGAAAAGAAAGCCTTCCATACACAGGAGATGAACTGAGGTCTACGGTCTGACACAATGTCCTCTGGGAGACCAGATGGGCGGAATATCCAATTGAAGAGGGGTTCTGCAGTCTCCAGGGCTGTGGGCAGACCCTGCAGGGGAATGAGGCAGCAGGATTTAGAGAATCTATCTACTATTACTAGGATACAGGTGTTACCGTCAGATGGAGGCATATCCGTGATGAAGTCCACTCCTAGGTGTGACCAAGGACGGTTGGGAATGGGTAGTGGATGAACTTTACCAACAGATAGATGACGGGACTCTTCGAGATGGCGCACTCTGTGCATCCTCGGACAAATCTTCTGATGTCAGCTGCCATGTTGGGCCACCAGAAGCGGTCTTTGAGCAGCGAGAGAGTTGCATCAGCCCCAGGGTGGCCAGTGCCTACGGATGTATGGGTGGTTAGAATGAGAGCAGTGCATTGGTTATGTGGGACATACCGACATCCTGGGGGGCATCCCGGCGGAGCAGCAGGAGGGACTTCTGCGGCGACTAGCGGTGAGGACCATTGAATTGGGCTGGCAATAAGTTGAGTGGGTATTAAACTTTCAGGTTCATCCGCACCTTCTTCAGGGCCATAGAGTCAGGACGGGCATCGGCTTTGGTGTTTCGAGGTCCAGGTCTGTAAGAGATCAAGAAATTGAACCTGGTGAAGAAAAGTGCCCATCTAGCTTGGCGAGGATTCAGCTGTTTTGCTTCTCTAAGGTACTCTAAGTTGTTATGGTCTGTGAGGACAGTAAATGGATGAGCCTCACCCTCTAGCCAGTGTCGCCATTCTTCCAGTGCTAACTTTATGGCTAGTAGCTCACTGTTTCCAATGTCATAGTTACTCTCCGTTGGGCTGAGCTTCCTGAAGAAGATGGAGTCGAGAAGGGGAGCCCTGCCGCTGGGAGAGGACCGCTCCCAATCTGGTGATGGAGTAATCCACTTCAACCACGAAGGGGAGTTCTGGATCCGGATGTACTAGGAGGGGAGCGGTGGTGAAAGCTTGTTTCAGGGTGGTGAAGGCTTCGGTGGTGGCTGGAGTCCAGGACAGAGACATGGGCTTGTAGCGGAGGAGATTGGTTATAGGACTAGTGATGGTGCTGTAATGCTTGATGAATTGACGGTAGAAATTTGCGAATCCTAGGAAGCGTTGGAGTTCTTTGACGGTTGATGGTTGTGGCCAGGAGGTGATTGCTTTAATCGTCCCCTCGTCTATGTGGATACCAGTTTCATTGATTATGTAACCCAGGAAGTGATCGGAAGATTGATGAAATGTACATTTTTCAGCCTTAAGGAAGAGGTGGAATTCTCTGAGTTTGGAGAGGACGGTTCTTCCATGCAAGCGATGTTCCGCGAGGATCCGGGAGTAAATCAGGATGTCATCAATATACACGATTACGAAACGGTTAAGATACTCACGGTGCACTGCGTGCATGAAGTCTTGAAAGAGGGAAGGGACGTTGGCGAGGCCATTCGGCATGACCCGGTATTTTTTAGCAGCCAGTAGGGTTCACGAATGCTGTCTTCCACTCATCTCCTTTGCGAATGCAGAGGAGATTATATGCACTGTGTAGGTCTAGCTTGGTAAATACGGTGGCTCCTCTGAGCTGTTCCAGAGCGGCTGGGATGAGGGGAAGAGGATACTGGAACTTGATGGTGATCTGATTTAGTGCACAATAATCTATGCAGGGCCGCAAACCTCCGTCCTTCTTCGCCATGGAGAAAAAACTGGAAGCAGTAGGGGAATTAGATTGTACAATGTAGCCTTGCTTGAGGGCTTCCTCCTCATACTCCTCCATGGCTTTCTGATCCGGTAAGGATAGGGGGTAGATTTTCCCAGGAGGCACTGGCTCACCCGGAATCAGATAAATCGCACAATCTCAGGGGCGGTGAGCAGGCAGACGCTTTGTGAGGGCAGAAGACATCGTGGAATTCCTTGTAACAAGTGGGGATATTGATGGAACGTTTTTCCAAGGGACTTTCGATGGAGGTGGTGTTAAGGGGTAAGGTCTCTGGAGGTGGCTTCGGTGGAGCTGGATGATTGGGGAAGCATGATGGAAAACATTGGTCACCCCACCATAAGATTTCGCCAGACGACCAGGAGATGAGGGGGTTGTGCTGCACCAGCCAGGGATGACCCAGAATAATATTGGCTGTTGAGCCTTCGAGGACTAGGAGATTGATGGATTCGGTGTGCAGAACACCAAGTGTTTATTGGACAGGACCCACGCTGAATCGGACGTGCCTCTGGCTCAATGGTTTGCCTGTGATCAAGACTATATGGTAGGTGGTTTCTGTGGGGTCTGGGTATCGGCACGGTGGTAACGGGTTGTTGGGCTGGCTGGTGAGCACTCTGGGGAAGCTTCTCAATATCCCTCCTCGTCTCCTCGCTCCTCCGTTCTCCATCCTATGACCCGGAAACCGATTGAGCACAGCCATCTTAAAGGACATCTCAATTCTCTAATTGCACCACGAGGAGGGAGGAGGCTTCATGAGGAGCGATAAGCGAGGATACACAGGTGTATCCTATGCGGAAGCCTTTATCAACTTAACGTGACTTACATATAAATTCTCCTCCCCCTTCACATCTGTTGTAATAATTTTTTATTTATATTTTACCTTTACACTTCAAATAAACCATGCATGTCATATATTTCAAACAGGGCATCTTGCTTTATTAATATTTATTATGAATGTCTTAATTAACAAACTTTAACAACATAAGGGCAGATCCTAGTGCTGGGCGGTAAACCGGTTCATACCGAAAACCGGTTTATATTTTTGTTACGATTTTAATTTTGAATATACCGCCATACCGGTGTATTTAATTACTCAGCGTTCGGAACGAACGTTATGCTGCGCCGCGGGACACTGTTTCAGACGGACCCTTTACAATGTTGCACTTCTAAGCAGCGACTGCGAGGCATGGTGAGGGTACACACAGCAGTGCTCTGGTGTTACGTTATAACGCCTGTTTCACACAGTCGTATTAACGGATTCCAGCTGCACGAGGTGTCAAGGAGTGGTGCTCTGCAAGCAGTGCTGCGATTGTTAATGTACGGAGTCTATTTTTGCTGTGCTGCAGGCGCTGAATTAAAGTGAAAGCGCATTGTTTGCGGGAAAAATGAACATGGATTGACATGGAAACGCAGTCACATGGGTTTTTGGCTAGGTTTAAAACAAGAAAAAGAGCACTTTTAAACAAACAAGGAAAGCAATATATATGTTCACTTTTATGGAGGCAGAAAAACAAAGTTCATTAAGACTCGTGGGATTGCTTGTGATAAAGATTTAAATGCAAAATGCACGAGACTGTTTCTGTCTGTGGTGTTTTAATTTTAAATATTTTAACAATAAAAGTAGGCTAATTATTGTGTTTAAATTTTTTGCCGCTTGCTTGAGCAGCTTATTATACAAACCTAGAAGTAAAATGCATGAATAATGCGTTGTTTATATTTATTGAGTTTAAACTAATGTCTATATGAAAGATTGTTACTGTTCAGTGATAAAAGACTCACAATGCTGGAAAAAAAAAATATATATTTTTTTTACATGATATGAAATCAAAACAATGAACAAATAGGGATCAGTAGCGGACTGCAAACACGTCATGTGTGTAAGCACAATGAGCCCGTGCTGCGGACTGCATATGCACTGTAGGAAGATTATGCATATATAATATCCATTTTATGCAAGTGCTGTCGGGCTAAAATTATTGCCAACGGCGGCAACACGAGCAATTTGCTCCAGTACCCTAGCCGCAAGCACGTCTTGGAATATCAACCAGCAGAAAATGCATTGTACACCTGATTATGCATGAAAAAAAAACGTTATAAACCGGTATAATTTTGAAAAAAAAACGGTATATACATTTTTGGTCAAACTGCCCAGCACTAGCAGATCCCTTTAATCACAGCTGATGACACTTTGAAGTAACGCTGAAGGGAGAGAGGATAAATCATTTCACTTGATTCAAGTCCTCCATCCTCACGTCTTTTACTTGGGTCCTTCCCTCGCATCCTGAAGAGGTGGGACTAAGACATGAGGAAAGGAAGCGAGGAAAGGAAACATGGATGCACAAATAAGAATTGATAAGCACCCCTGGAGACAAGATTGTATACAAATTGCACATCTGGTGGCATGCTGAATAAAACATTTATGGCCTTGGGAATCATCGAACGTCGCCGGTTGGAGGCGGAGTCCATGTTCTAGACCTTGACGAAAGGCGGTGATCAACGACGCCTCGTTCCATCCACTGGCGGCTGCTAGGTTTCTGAACTGTAGGGTATTCTCATGCATAGACATTTTGCCTTGTTTAAGGTGGTATTTGCTCACCGATTGATGAATTGCTCACCGATTGATGAATCGCGCTTTAGTGGTACTAAACACTTCCCAGAAATTTGTAATGAAGTTTTCATAGATTTGGGTTGCAGCACCAGCTTGTGACCAGATGGTTTCGTTCCAACAGAGTGTGGGACCTGTGAGAGTCGAGATTACAATTGCGATTTTAGTGTGTTCAGAGGGATATAGTTGAGGCCGGGTGTGAATGGCAAGAGAGCATTGGAGGAGGAACCCGTTGCAATCCTCCGCTGTGCTAGTGAAGGGCGCTGGTCTGGTGACAGGGCTCGGAAACAGCATTCGAGCTGGGTACCCGGAAGTAGTTGTGTTTGTACTGGTTGAGACAGGACAGGGGAGACTGGCGGAGGGGTGTTCGGTTGTAACACTCACCTTAACGAATCCACCAGCTGACACAGGTCTGGCTTGCTCATCTTCTGTAGCGGTACAATCTTCTGTAACACACGGACTCTGAAACAGAAGGTAAAAGTGAGTTAGATTTATTGGAAGTGAATTGGAGTTGAGCACGGGAGGTATGCAGAGGAGATAGTTTGATGATATCGCTGATTCTGGATAATCTGGAAATAATGTTACAGACAAATGGTAAACTAAAATATATGCTCGTAACTTGTATGTCATGTATTTAAACATATTTGTGATTACAATTGTAATGATGAAATTGCAATTTGGTGCATTTAAAATATATTAAATGAATTAAATTAAATCTATAAACTCTACAATTAAAATTATAATCAAGTACTTTACATGTGCATTTTTACTTTTTTTTAAGTGTACTTGATTTGTTTTAAGAAACAATTTAAAGAAAGTGGACTCTCTTTATTTAATAAAATCATATTATATGATCTGCAAGTATTTTATTTATTTATTGTAATAAATGGCACACCCTCATCCTTTCATATTTCTGAGGTTGATGAACATAAGATACTGAATAACTCAAGGGCTAAAGATATATTTGGAATGGATACTGTATTTGTAAAAACATTGTCACACACCTGGACTCATTTTGTGTGTTTTTGCCCCTGTGACCCAGTTTCTGTCTTCCGTGTGTGGTTTGATTAGTTCCCAGGTGTGTCTAGTCTTTTCCGCATGTGTTCCATGTCCCTGTTAATTTAGTCATTCCATCCACCTGTGTTTTCCCTATTATCCCTTGTATAAAAGCCTTGTCCTTTCAGTTCTGTTTTGTCGGGTCTACTCGTTACTAGTTGCTTGTCCACTTGTTACTTGCCATTGCCACTTGTTACCTGTTACTTGCCACTTGCCACCTGTTATCTGCTACTTACCTTGCCTATGTTTTATTTAATAAATCCTTGTTTCGTTTATCCCTCGGCTCCGTGTTCCTTCCAGCAGCGTAAGCCGTGACAGAAGACCCGACCTAAAAAGTTAAAAACTGCGTGTTTTCCCTCCGTTTTGTTTTCCGTTTTTTCAGTCTTTTTTCTTTCCGTAGTGTGTCATGGATCCCCTCTATCGCCCCGAATACCTCCTCCTCCTGCTGGAGCAGGAGGGACTGTCTCTCGAGGACCATACCAGACGGTTTCTCTGGCTAGCTAATGCCACCAGCTACCCGGACCACGCGCTCTGCACCTTTTATCACGCCAGCCTGAACCCTAGGTGCAGAGCGTTGTCGCCCGAAGATGGTCCTCGGGAGGATTTCGCCGCCTTCATAGAGTGGAATCTGGTGAGAAATGGGTCACCTCTCACGGTCGGCCCAATGGAGGATCTCGCCAGGTCCACTCTGGACCCAGAGCCCAGCCTACAATCTCCCCACGGTACGAGGCATAAGCCCGAGCCCACCGATGACGGAGAGCCAGAGAGCAACCCGTCAGACCAGGTGCGAGAGCCGGCGACACTGCCCACCACGAGGGAGAAAAATGTGGAGCGCCAAATGGGTCAAAATGAGGGGGTTTCCAATTCACCTATGCCAGATCCTCTGTTAAGCCCAGGAAGGGCTCCTGATCTTCCGTTAAGCCCAGGACGGGCTCCTGATCCTCTGTTAAGCCCAGGAAGGGCTCCTGATCTTCCGTTAAGCCCAGGACGGGCTCCTGATCCTCCTGTAAGCCCAGGACGGGCTCCTGATCCTCTGTTAAGCCCAGGACGGGCTCCTGATTCCCCGTTAAGCCCAGGACGGACTCCTGATTCCCCGTTAAGCCCAGGACGGGCTCCTGTTCCCCCGTTAAGCCCAGGACGGGCTCCTGATCCTCTGTTAAGCCCAGGACGGGCTCCTGATCCTCTGTGAAGCCCAGGACGGGCTCCTGATCCCCCGTTAAGCCGAGGACGGGCTCCTGATCCTCCTTTAAGCCCAGGACGGGCTCCTGATCCCCCGTTAAGCCGAGGACGGGCTCCTGAACCCCCGTTAAGCCCAGGACGGGCTCCTGAACCCCCGTTAAGCCCAGGACGGGCTCCTGAACCCCCGTTAAGCCCTTCCGGATCCACATCGCCGCGTCAGTCACCAGAGCCATCAGTTCCGCCTAGGACCTCCGGCTCCTCCCCGTCACCCTGGCTCTTCGGCTCTCCGCCTCGGGCTCCTCCTCCACTTGCTCCGTTGCCGTGGGTCGAGTCCCTGGAGTCGGTGACCATTCCTCCTCCATGGCTCCTTCCACCGTCGGCCCCACCTTGGGCCGTTATGGCTGTGGCCTGGGTCCTGCTGGGTACCTCCTGCTTCAGATCCTTCCTGGCTCCTCCCTCCGTCATCTCCTCCCTGGCTCCTTCCTCTGTGGTCCCTGTCTGCTGGCCCCCTCCTGGGAGGCTGTCCTCCACCGGAACCTCCTCCCAAGTTCCCACCCACGCCTCCCTTTGTTGTTTCTACGGTGCGAGGACGCACCTACCGGGAGGGGGGAGTACTGTCACACACCTGGACTCATTTTTTGTGTTTTTGCCCCTGTGACCCAGTTTCTGTCTTCCGTGTGTGGTTTGATTAGTTCCCAGGTGTGTCTAGTCTTTTCCGCATGTGTTCCATGTCCCTGTTAATTTAGTCATTCCATCCACCTGTGTTTTCCCTATTATCCCTTGTATAAAAGCCTTGTCCTTTCAGTTCTGTTTTGTCGGGTCTACTCGTTACTAGTTGCTTGTCCACTTGTCCATTTGTTACTTGTCACTTGCCACTTGTTACCTGTTACTTGCCACTTGCCACTTGCCACCTGTTATCTGCTACTTACCTTGCCTATGTTTTATTTAATAAATCCTTGTTTTGTTTATCCCTCGGCTCCGTGTTCCTTCCAGCAGCGTAAGCCGTGACAAACATATAGTGCTTGTTTGATAAAGCCCTTGGTAAATCTGATAAATTTATCAATTAGAGAAAATAAATTCCCTTCAAATTGGAAAACTAGTATTGTAACTCCAATTTTCAAAGCAGGATCAGCTGATGAGGTTCAGAATTATAGACCAATTTCTATTCTTCCTGCAATTTCAAAAATTCTGGAAAAATTGGTAGCTGAACAACTTATCAATTATTTAGAAAAACATGATTTACTTTATTCTAAACAGTTTGGTTTTAGGCCTAAGTATTCAACAGAAATGGCAAACTGCTATCTCACAGAATTTATTAAGGAATCTTTAGATAAAGGTAATGTAGTAGGTGCAGTGTTTTTAGATCTCAAAAAGTCATTTGATACTGTGAATCATGAAATTCTCCTACACAAATTAAATTTATTTAACTTCACTCAGCAGGCAATGAATTGGTTTAGATCATATTTAGAATCCCGAGATCAGTGTGTTAAAATTAATAATTCAAGATCAGCTTTACGAAATAATAATATGGGTCTTCCTCAAGGGTCAATTTTGGGCCCATTGTTGTTTTCCTTATATGTTAATGATTTTCCAAACTGTTGTAAGCAAACAAAATGTCAGTTATATGCAGATGACACAGTCATTTATGTATCTGCAAAGACTCCAAGTTTAGCTGCAGAAATATTAACAAATGAAATGATTGGTGTGTCACAGTGGTTACAGAACAGTTGTTTGACCCTGAATTGTACAAAAACTGTCTCAATGTGTTTTTCAATTAGAAAGAAGGAAATGAGTGGTTTTATAAGTTAGATCAATCAAAAGGAAATTGAAACAGTTAATAATTTTACATATTTAGGTGTTATTTTAGACTCTCGTTTGAAATTTGATATGCATGTTAAGAAGCTATGTAGAACAATCAAAACAAATCTGAATTATTTTTACATGATTAGACCATATATATCATTGAAAGCAGCCAAGTTATACATGCATGCAATGATTTTTTCACACTTATCTTACTGTGTGACTGTCTGGAGTCAGGTTTCTCAACTGACTATTAAACCTGTTAGATCCCTATATAAACAAACACTGAATGTCGGGTCTCGGGGCTAATCACCTGTCTTTTTGGTGTGGGTGTGTGTGTGTTGGGATGGTTTGACAGCTCACCGCGTCTGCCTGTTTGTGTTTTCCCCGCCTCCCTTGTTTCCCCGTTGTTAACCTTAATTGCTCGCCACCTGTTCTCTATGTCCTTCTAATTTTTTCCCCTTTATTATTCCCTGTGTTTCTCTGTCTATTGTCAGACTGTGTTATTCATACCAATAGCTCTGATCATCTAGCAGCTCTTTGAACTCACCTTGTCGTGTCTTGTCCTCAGGCTCCAGTGTGTTTAGTTGATTCCTCTGCCCTTGTTCTTACAAGCCTTGAGCTCCTAGTAGCTTCCAGCTGTTCTTCCCTCCGGTCCGGCGGTTATACGTACTCCTGTGAAACGTGACTCATCTGCTACTCATCCTGTCACTGCGAGTGTAACCTGTGAACCGTGACTCTTCTCCTCTATTTCGAATAAAGCCTTGAGTTTACCCGCATCTGAATCCAGCCTGCTTTCTCCTGACAGAACAGTCTGACCAGATTATGGATTCAGCGGGATCTGATCCGCTTCGCTCGGCTCTCGTTCAACAGGGAGTGTTGTTAGGGCAGCATGCCACCCAGCTCAACACCACCGCGCAGGATGTGGACGTTCTCAGTGCCCGAGTCTCCGAACTCCTCACACGGGTGGACGATCTTCAGCGAGAGGCAACGAGCCGGGGGCCCGTTCCTCACACCAGTATGTCACACGAGTCCGAACCCCATGCCAACAATCCGCCGGTCTACGATGGCGATCCTAACGCCTGTCAAGCGTTTCTCTCCCAATGCTCGCTGGTGTTTTCTCTGCAGCCCCGGCGTTACGCAAATGAAGAGACCAAGGTGGCTTATGTCCTTACACTCCTCTCGGGCCGTTCCCGCGAATGGGGAATCGCCGTATGGAGATCGCGGGCTCCCTGTTGTGCCACTTTCGCGGATTTCAGTCTAGAGATGGCCAAATTGTTTGATCGCTCTGCTCAGGGTGACGAGGCGGCGGCCCAGTTATCACGACTGTCTCAGGGGAGGAGCTCCGTCACTGACTATGCTATCCAGTTCCAGACTTTAGCTGCGGCATGCGGCTGGAATGAGAGCGCGCTGCGCGCTCGTTTTCTCGAGGGGTTGGATTTCGCCATTTCGGATGAACTCGCGGCCATAGAGCTCCCGCGGGAATTGGATAGGCTCATTAGTCTCGCGCTCCGCATTGAGGGTCGTCTTAGCCGGCGCCGCCAACAACGGCAAACACCCGCCCCGTGGCGCCACCTAGAGTCCTCCTCTGCCAGTTCAGCCGGCCGACAGCCCTCGGAAGAGGAGCCCATGCAGTTGGGTCGTCTACGGCTTACACCACGGCAGAAGCAGGAGCGTCTGTCGTCGGGGGCGTGTCTATACTGCGGCAAGGGAGGCCACTTCGCCCTTCAGTGTCCGTTAAAAGCCAGGGCCCACCAGTGAGGGGGAGAGTCCTGGTGGGCACGGTTCTCAGCTCAAGCTCTCCTGCAGCACGCACTCAGCTGCCGTTCCAACTCTCCTTCCAGAGTCGTTTACACACTGGACTCGCCCTTGTGGACTCAGGGGCTGAGGGGAACTTCCTTGATGCTGCCTCTGCTCAACGTTGGAGAATCCCACTTGTTCCTTTAGTTAGTCCCGTTTCAGCATGGTCATTAGCTGGCCGTCCCCTTACCACCATCACCCACGTCACTCCTAAGATAGACCTCCATATTGCTGGAAGTCATCATGAGCGGATTGAACTGTTTATTATTGATTCCCCTAAGGCTCCTTTAATTCTGGGACACCCATGGTTGCACAAGCACAATCCCCACATTGATTGGGTTAGTAATTCTGTTTTAGCCTGGAGTCAGTCTTGTCACGTGTCATGTTTGGGTGCTGCTTTTTGTCCTGTCTCTGTGTCTTGTGTTCCTCAGGAGGATCCCTCGGACCTGACTGGTGTTCCGGCGGAGTACCATGATCTTCGGGCGGTCTTCAGTAGGGCCCGGGCCACCTCGCTACCTCCGCATCGCCCTTACGACTGTGCCATTGATCTCCTCCCGGGCTCTTCTCCGCCTAAGGGTCGTTTATATTCCCTTTCAGGTCCTGAGAGAGAGGCCATGGATAAGTACATACGTGAGTCACTTCAGGCTGGGCTCATCCGCCATTCCTCCTCTCCCGCTGGTGCAGGGTTTTTCTTTGTTCAGAAGAAGGACGGCTCCCTGCGGCCTTGTATTGATTACAGAGGTTTGAATGACATTACTATCAAGAACAGGTACCCCCTACCTTTAATGTCTTCTGCTTTTGAATTATTACAGGGAGCTCGGGTCTTCACCAAGACCTGCGCAACGCCTACCACTTGGTGCGCATTCGGGAGGGGGATGAGTGGAAGACGGCATTTAACACCCCTTCGGGACACTACGAGTACTTGGTTCTTCCGTTTGGTCTGACCAATGCTCCAGCCATTTTCCAGGGACTCGTCAACAGCGTGTTGGGGGACATGATTAATCAATTTGTCTTTGTGTATTTGGATGATATTTAGATTTTTTCTTCTTCTCTCCAATTACACACCCAGCATGTCAGACGGGTTCTCCAGCGGTTACTAGAGAACCAGTTGTTTGTCAAGGCGGAGAAGTGCGAATTCCACGCTGAGTCTGTTACGTTCCTTGGCCATATTATTTCTACGGAGGGGATCAAGCCTGATCCCGCTAAGATTGAAGCTGTTGCCCAGTGGCCGGTCCCTGACTCCCGGAAGGCTCTGCAGCGTTTCCTGGGTTTTGCCAACTTCTACCGGCATTACATCCGGAATTTTGGTCAGATCGCTGCACCGCTGACAGCCTTAACCTCCACTAAGGTGTCCTTCAGGTGGAACCGGGAGGCGCAGGTAGCCTTTGACATTTTAAAGTCCCGTTTTGTCTCTGCACCTGTTCTGATGGTTCCAGATCCGGAGGCCCAGTTCATTGTCGAGGTTGATGCTTCGGACGTTGGGGTTGGCGCAGTTCTATCTCAGCGTTCCCTCCATGATGGGAAGGTTCATCCTTGTGCATTCTTCTCTCGTCGTCTCAGCCCTGCAGAATGTAACTATGACATCGGCAACAGAGAGCTGCTGGCGGTACGATTGGCCTTGGGTGAGTGGCGTCATTAGTTGGAGGGGTCAGCGCAGCCCTTCTTGGTCTGGACGGATCACAAGAACCTTGAATACGTCCGTTCAGCCAAGAGGCTGAGCTCGCGTCAGGCCCGCTGGGCGCTCTTCTTTGCCAGATTCAACTTCACCCTCTCGTACCGGCCGGGATCAAAGAACACCAAGCCTGATGCCCTCTCTCGCCTGTTCGGTGCTCCGGGAGGGGAGTTTGCGGCCGAGGCCATCCTTCCTGAGGGGGTGGTGGTCGGGGCTCTTTCGTGGGGTATCGAGCAGCGAGTTGAGGAGGCCAGTCGAGGGGTGCAGGTGCCGGGAGAGTGTCCGGCGGGCAGGTTGCCAGTGCCGGCTGCGCTGCGCTCTGAGGTCCTTGAGTGGGGTCACTCATCCAGGTTAGTCTGCCATCCAGGTATTCGGAGAACGTTGTCTGCCATCCGACAGCGTTTTTGGTGGCCTACTATGGCCGCGGATGTTAGACAGTTTGTGTTGGCCTGCCCCACATGTGCCCAAAGTAAGCCTGTCAATCGCCCTCCTGATGGTCTACTGCATCCTCTCCATATCCCTTCCCGTCCTTGGTCACACATTGCCCTTGATTTCGTCTCTGGGCTTCCTCCTTCGAAGGGAAACACTGTAGTTCTCACGGTGGTGGATCGCTTTTCCAAAAAGCGGTTCATTTTATTCCCCTGCCCAAGCTACCCTCCGCACGGGAGACCGCCCAACTGGTGGTGGATCACGTCTTCCGTCTCCACGGGTTACCGGTGGATGTTGTTTCAGATAGGGGTCCCCAGTTCGTCTCCCGGTTCTGGAGGGAATTTTGTAGACAGATTGGGGCCTCTGCTAGTCTGTCATCTGGTTTTCATCCTCAGACCAATGGGCAGTGTGAGCGGGCCAACCAGGATCTAGGAAGAATGCTCCGCTGTCTAGCATCCAACAATCCGAGTTCCTGGTGTCAGCAGCTCTCCTGGGCAGAATACGCCCATAACACCCTTCCTGCGGCCGCGTCAGGTATGTCCCCTTTTGAGTGTGCTGTTGGTTATAATCCACCTCTGTTCCCATCACAGGAACCCGACGAAGCGGTTCCATCCGCCCTGGCTTTCGTCCAGCGCTGCCGTCGCACCTGGAAGAAAGTCAGGAGGATTTTGGTCCAAACCTCTGACAGAACCAAGGCTGCAGCTGATCGTCGCCGGTCCTCTCCTCCTACCTATGTGTGTGGTCAACGGGTTTGACTCTCTACCAAGGATCTGCCTCTCCGGGCGCCTTCTCGTAAGCTGGCACCCAGATTCATTGGGCCTTTCCGCATCACCAAGGTGGTTAGTCCGGTGGCGATCAGGCTCAAGCTCCCTCCTACTCTTGGTCGGGTTCACCCGGTGTTTCATGTTTCCAGGGTCAAGCCTGTGTTCTCTTCCCCCCTTAATCCTGCTTGCAGTCGCCCCACCCCCTCGTCTTGTGGATGGATCTCCTGCCTATACGGTTAAGAGATTACTCGATGAGCGGCGCCGCGGCAGGGGGTTTCAGTATCTTGTGGACTGGGAGGGGTATGGTCCAGAGGAGAGGTGTTGGGTGCCGTCCCGGGACATTCTGGACCGCTCGTTGATTGAGGACTTCCGGCGGCATCGAGGTAGGCCCCTTCCTAGAGCGCCAGGTGACGCTCCTGGGAGGGGGGGTACTGTCGGGTCTCGGGGCTAATCACCTGTCTTTTTGGTATGGGTGTGTGTGTGTTGGGATGGTTTGACAGCTCACCGCGTCTGCCTGTTTGTGTTTTCCCCGCCTCCCTTGTTTCCCCGTTGTTAACCTTAATTGCTCGCCACTTGTTCTCTATGTCCTTCTAATTTTTTCCCCTTTATTATTCCCTGTGTTTCTCTGTCTATTGTCAGACTGTGTTATTCATACCAATAGCTCCGATCATCTAGCAGCTCTTTGAACTCACCTTGTCGTGTCTTGTCCTCAGGCTCCAGTGTGTTTAGTTGATTCCTCTGCCCTTGTTCTTACAAGCCTTGAGCTCCTAGTAGCTTCCAGCTGTTCTTCCCTCCGGTCCGGCGGTTATACGTACTCCTGTGAAACGTGACTCATCTGCTACTCATCCTGTCACTGCGAGTGTAATCTGTGAACCGTGACTCTTCTCCTCTGTTTCGAATAAAGCCTTGAGTTTACCCGCATCTGAATCCAGCCTGCTTTCTCCTGACACTGAAAGTTTTGGATAAAAAACCAACCAGATGGCATCACTGTAGCATTTTACAAAAATATAGTTTGCTTAGTTTTGAAAATTTTATAAAATCATCTCTTATTAAAATGTTTTTTAAATGTTTAAATAATCTTGTGCCAAAAGTTATATGCAAATTAATATCAAAACAGAGTAGTAAGGGGATCGCTTCAAGAGGTGCAACTACACAGAACTGTATAGCACCACAGAGAAAAACTAAATTTGCACAATCTACATTTACAGTTCAAGGTACATTGTTATGGAACAGCTTGTCAGCTGAATTGAAAATGCAAACACAGTTGAATATTTTTCAAACAAAACTGAAAACGTGGTTCAAACAAAAGCAGATATGTGAACATTGATGGTTGTACATAGTCTTAGTTGTCTATTTTATTTTATTTCATTTTTTTTTTTTTTTTTTAGCCTAACCAGGGACTGGGGCTGCACATTAGCCTTTGGCTAGAAGCCTATACGTAGAGCATCGGCTGCATGAAATTGTAGCAATGTTATACTGCATTGTCCCTGTTAAATAAACTGAAAATAAATAAATGTATTCATTTATTTAGACTGCACATTTAAAACAATTAAGCACACTTAATAAAAAAGGCATTGCTTATTAAAAAAGCTTTGTAAGTTCAAGTATGGCTATTTTCTGATATAACCATTCTTTTCATGAAATTTATGTATAGTTTAAATCATGAGTCTCAATACTCTTCTATAAAATCTGCAGGAGTTCCACTCAGTATAATTTGTTTAGTTAACGCCGATCATGTGTGTCTGTGTGTTTTTTGTTGTTGTTGTTGTTGTTGTTTTTGTCTCCATCTCTGTCTCACCCTCGCTCATTTGTTGTTCTCTCCATCTCTCTTTGTCTCTGATGTCTTCCACACAAAAGAAGATGATACCTGCCATGATCAAACGCACTTGGTCTTTTCCAGACTTCTCCAACACACATACAAATGCAGATGGATTTACTCAAACATTGCCTCACTCACTCCCTCACACATCTCTTTGAGAAGTTTCTCTTGGGGTTCAGGTCAGCCTTGGTCAGCTAGATGGAATGGAAATTTTGTGCTGGGTTTCTGTATCTCTTCAGCTCAGCAAGGTGTTGGACAAGTCTTTTAATAGCAGGCCCAGACTGAGATCTGCCAGACGTCACTGCCAGAAATATGACTGACTATAAATGTGTTCAGAAAGCAGACAGATGAAAGCAATATTTCTGCCAAATTCGCCAAATATCACCACAGTGGTCAGAATCAGAGATACTGCTGTAATTCCTAAAACTGTCTACAATAAGCAGCGGAACTCAACAGGTTTTGCTTTAAACCCCAGATTTTACACTGGATATTAAGCAGTTATCTGAAACAATGTCAAAGCTGTCTTTAAACTACAATTTACAAAAACATCCTTTAAATTACCATGAAAACAATATTAACATGCAAATTATTATTATTTTTTTTTTCATGATCCCAGCTATTGAGGAGTGCTACTTATTTCAAATGGAGAAAATTAAATTCAATTAAGAAATGAATTCTAAACATATGAATTAAAAAATAAAATTAATAAAAAGCACTTTTCGAATTATAAATATACTTACTGGATGTAAAACTGTATGTAAAAATTTAATCAATTCATGTTTATAATATTACAATAAATAACAAATCCTTTTTAAAATGCATCTTTTAAATTGCTTTTAAAAAGCACTGGCCAGTTATTTGGATAACACTTTATAATAACTGCACACCATGAATCACTAGTTAAGCATTAGTAAATAGTACATTTACTAAATAGAAGATTTTTACACTATTTAAAAGAAATCTTCACTGATGAAAAACATGCCTGGAAAAATAGTCTGCAGGTGCATTTGGAATATTTTAACTAATCTTGCAATACATGCCATATCTACTTTCTGAGAATGAATTATTATATGCAATAACAGACAATACTCAAGCACTGTGAACTGACTCATGATTTCATGAGTCTCTTCAGACCTATTGTACTTGCAGGCTATTAGTTCGAATTTTTAGAATGTTTGATCTCCTATCTGAATTATTTTCCACAAATTGATCATTGAAATAAAAACAAGCAAACTAAAAGAGGAGTTATATACATTGTTATTTATCTGTAAAAAAAAAACATTAACATTAACATTACAATGACATTCACAAGCTAGACAATATTTCTATTCATAACACGTATTTAAAGGGTTGCGCAATGTAGCCAATCACAGACTCAGCTGTTGATTTCTGGAACGCAATGGCCAATCAGAGGTGATTAAGTTAGAATCTACTCTAATATTTTATCGGGAGCATTTATTCTGGGATGTTATGGAGCTTAGGAAATGTTACAGAACCATTTCATGTAAATTAATTCTATGTACTGGAAAAAATCTATATAGATTACTTTTATGTGGGTTTTTATGGGAGGGAGCAGGACAAAATGTGAATGTCGCAGGCGGGAGCCGGACCAGATAAGTTAGGCTATATTTCTGCGGTAGCACGCGGGTGCGGGACAGAATCTTGCGGGAACAGGACTGAAAAATCTGTCCTGTGCAGGTCTCTAATACAGAGATAAGAGATGGTTATAACTACACATCCTATTATAATGGATATACTAATTACAGCGTAGATATTGTATGCAGCCTAATTTGCATGCATGAGAGAGCCGCATCCGCTCTTAAACTGCTGGAATTGAAATTGCATTCGAATGCGCACACACCCTTTTTACTTGCGCTTTTGATCTTGCGATCAGAAATGGAGCTACTGAGCGCGCATTGCATTCTACACAATTTGTCAGACACCTACAGTGCGTGTCTGTGAAGGAATTTTTATAAATTCCTATGGAAGTACAGCTTCAGAGAATGCTCCAGCTCAGCTCTGCTGTAGCCATCTCCACCATCATCTCACCTTACTCCCGTGATTGCTCTCTGATCTCCCGACATGGGCCTGGTGGCCAGGGGGCCCTATGTAGTCGCTTATATCACTTATTAGGTAGGGCCGGCACTGGTTTTCCCTGCTGTCCGTGACGAGAATAGAATTGTCACTCCATTTTGTTGCAACCTACCAGATGCAGGAACAGCTGCAATAAAATCTTAATTCAATCTCATTGAAAAGCCTGTGTCATACATTCTGGGACTATGTGTAAACAATATGTGACCTGTAACTGAACATACACTTTTTTATGTTGTGTTTTTCTAGCCCCAGAAGCTGGTTGCCCCCCTTCTGATTGAACCATAGTTTTTCATATCAAAGTCAAATTACAGAGAGATACAGAGAAAGACCATAAAAAGAGGATTTCTCCAGTTTACTCAGAAAAATGTATAAATATTGTTTTTACTCATTAAAAGTATTTACTTCTAATTAAATGACTTGCACTTCAGAATTTTTATTTTTTTTCAAATGATTAATACTTCAGTTGCATCAATGGATTAGAAAACGTCTCGGTTACGTTTTTAACCCTCGTTCTGTGAAAGAGAGAATGGACACGTCAAATCAGTAATGACAGACAAATTGGGATCTCGCTTAGGGAGACCAATCCACTTTGAGTGTATCTAAACAAGCCAATGAAAATAGGCATGTGATGATTGCATCCAGTTTCCACTGATCAAAGCGTGAACATAAAACGGCAGCAGATGCAACGCACACCAGGTTTTCGCTGAGGAGCCGAGCCAGTAACCCAGCCACTCAGCAGTGGTACAGCAGCAACTCTTTACACATATGAGATCCACTTAGGTCTCTACATACCTAAGAACTGAGCTCTGTACCGGTTTTTACGGATTCATCAAGTAAGGGCTAGGCGCTGGATGTTCCACCATGTCTGGCTGCTGAGGGGATGGAGGAGCTCGACAGGGTCTACACTATGGACTATCTGGAGCGATTTTAGCAAGCCGATACTAAACCGGGGCCTCTCAGTGTTTCTTTCATTTGAGATGAGGAGACCAGCTCGACACGAAGGCCATATATTCTAGCGAACATGTTGGGGGTCACCCAGCCCACAGCTCTACAAATATCTGTCAATGAGGTGCCACGAGCAAGGGCCAAGGAGGATGCATCACTCCTAGTAGAGTGCGCTCGCACCTTGAGCAGGCAGGGCATGTCCTATGCCTGGTAAGTCGGGGTGATGGCATCCACTATCCAGTGGGCCATCCTATGCTTGGAAATGGTATTTGCATTCTGCCGACCTCCAATACAGACAAAGAGCTGATTTGTGGTCCTGAAGCTTTGCATCAAGTCTACATACCATCTTAAGGCTTGGACGGGAAGAAGCAAAGCTAGGGCTGGGTCTGCCTCCTCCCGGGGAGTAGTGGGAACCTTGGGCACATAGCTGGGCCAGGGCCTCAGGATTACCTGGTTAGTAGATCCTTCCTCAGAGGAACCTGCCAGGGTGGGGCTGTCACGAGGAGCATTTATTTCTGGAACCCAACTCTGAGTGGGCCAGTTAGGCTCCACAAGCAGGACCTGCTCCTCGTCCACCCTGATCTCGCACAGCGAAGGCTCACTAGGGGAAACACATATTGAGTGCCAGCTGGACCATCTGGGGATGAAGTCTCCATTCTCCAGGGAGCGCAACTCGTGACAGCTCGTCAGCCATACGGTTGTGAAGATCCGGAATATGAATGTCACAAAGCAACCTCGGGTGTTTCTGATTCCAGACGAAGAGGTGGTGGGCAACTTGTGACATGTGACAAGAGCAGTGGTGGATGTAACAAATTATAACTACTCATGTTACTGTAATTAAGTAGTTTCTACTTCGTTACTTTTAAATCATAGTTCCTTACTGTCTCGGCATTTCAGTAGCCAATGAAGATATCAGATCGTGAAGGAACCAATAAAAGCCCTGGTATTTGAACCGAGAAAAGCCGCCGCTGCAGCAGGTTTTGAAGAGCTGATCAGACAATGAGCTTGACACTCATCGGCTTCCTGTCGATTACAGAGTCTGAATGTCCATATTGGATTGCAGGTATTCTGCATATTTTACTCATTCCTGCACAAATGTGGTGAGCGCTTTGTTGTAACATGAGAACACAGTCAAGCAATCGCAGAAAACTGGATGCGAGCACACAAATAGGCCTAACTTATAAAAATGAATTGCCTGTCCTCTCACTCCAATATTGCTTGTGTGCAGACTGTGTGCAATTGCGATCTCTCCATGCTTTTAAATGAGAAATTAAATCAAATTAAACTTTGTCAACCATTCAGAATAGATCTACGCTAATGAAAATCCTACTGGAAATGTTATTGGCTGTAAGTGAAATGCACCAGAAAGTCGTTCAACAATCAAAGATGGAACTTTAATTTCTTTACAATGAAAGTTTATGCTGGAAATGTTTGGAATGGGATATTTGTCTGATTTGTACATATAAATATCCCAGTCTGCCTAACTGCATCACAACATTGTGATGCTATATGTCTGCATATAAAAGGCTGTATTAAATCTGTTCATCATATAAAGCGAATATGTCTTTTAAGAAGACTTTGATTAAACCAATTTCAAAGCTTGAAATAATGATTGCTTAGGAAAAAAAATGGATGGTCAAAAAAAAAATTAAATATTGAAAGTGGTAGTTTTGCCAGTGGTATTGAAAATGCTTATACATCATGAAATCAAAACTAACCTGTTCAGTGTTGGTTGTCTAGTCTTCTCGATGTGTACGTGTGTTTCTGCCTTCACATTATGGATTACCCCTATGTTGATTATTAAAGACTTTGTATCATCCTCTGCCTCGTTTATGTGCTTTTCTCCCGCATCACACCGTGACAAGCGGAAGCAAGGGCAGACCATTTTTTTTCCAGTGTATCCTTGCAACATGGGGCCATGAATTATCAAGCTGCAACTTGAGGTGATGGTCTTGGATGAATGGCACAACAATGGGCCTCGGGATCTTTTCACGGTATATCCGTGCATTCAAAATGGCATTAATAAAATGCACCTGTGTTCGTTGTCCATAACATACGACTGCTGATACCATAACCCTACCGCCACCATGGGCCATTCGATCCACAACATTGACAATGCAACCGCTCACCCACACGATGCTATACACATTGTCTTCCATCTGCCCTGTACAGTGAAAGCCGGCATTCATCCGTGAAGAGAACACTGTTGCTGCTTTGGAAAGGGGCGGGGCAGTACTGAAACACCATCTGTTTGCCAATCACAACACACAGGGACAGCTAACCAATCACAACACATTTCGTTTTTCATCAAACCTGGAACTACTTGAGCCGTTTGTGCAAGACTGGGGAGAAAGGTACTGTAGTAATATAAATTATGTGGAAAGATAATGCGTTTTTCGAACCAACAAGTGTAAGAGCATGTTCTAGTACAAAATAAAGTCTTTGTAAAAAAAAATGAAATACAATAGGACCCCTTTAACCACTTCTATCCAACCGTGATTCTGCTATGAGCAAGAGGTGCGCCACAATAAAACCCCACCCTTTATTCAATATTCCATTTCACTTTAAAATACATCACAACACTGAAGTCAGTTGCAACTTCCAGTTCACAGGTACTTTGATACTGGTATTTTTCTGGCAACATTATAGCATTAGTTTATAAAACAGGGTTTCCCTAATGAAATCATATAAAAGTAAAATTAAGATAAATAATGTAAAATATGAACAAGCAAAATACAACACCTACTAAAAGATGTCAAAATATTTGATTTGGTTACCAGGATTTGATTTTTTTGTTTTTGTTTTTTACACCATTAGCCAGCATCAGAGAACCATAAACATGTGATTGTGTCGTTAAATTATTGAAATTATTGAATGTCTCTGGGTAATAAATGTTTTTACTTTACAATTAAGAGTGATCTGTTTATCAGAGGTGACTGTTTGATATGTCTCCATATGGTAGAAATGTAAAGTTCAGTACAGTACAGATTATACAACTCATGTAGTTAATGTACGTCATGCATTAATTTAAAGGGATAGTTCACCCCAAAAAAATATGAATTATCCCATGATTTACTCACCCTCAAGTCATCCTAGGTGTACATGACTTTTGTCTTTCAGACAAAAACTAATTAAGTTACATTAATAAATATGTTCTGGCTCTTCCAAGATTTATAATGGCAGTGAATGGATGTTGACATTTTCAAGTCCAGTAAAGTGCATGCACCCATCATAAGAAGTGCTCCACATGGCTCCATATTTAAAACTTTATAAACAGTAATCTCTAGCCTCCGCAAACTTCCAACAAGCATTTACTAGAGTGTCGTTCAGGCAGATGACATAGGTGGAAAGTAAACACCGTCACAGAAAGCACTCACAAGCAATATTTTTCATGATTGTAGCACCCATAATGCTTATTGTAACTTATAAATAATGATGTGTTTGCAGATTATCCACGACAGGATACGGACACACATGTCCAGAAGCAGGCAGATGTGGAATTATTTGCCTGGAGGACTTTACACACTTCCTGAATTCTCCAGCGACCTCACCCTCTTCCCCTTCTACTACTCAACACTTGGTGAGTGTGTGTGTGTGTGTGTGTGTGTGTGTGTGTGTGTGTGTGTGTGTGTGTGTGTGTGTGTGTGTGTGTGTGTGTGTGTGTGTGTGTGTGTGTGTGTGTGTGTGTGTGTGTGTGCATGTGTGAGACTTCACCACCTTCGGATCAATGCCATAAAACTTTGTTGCAGTGAAAATTAAATCATAACTCCACTCCAAGCAGTGTGTGTGTGTAATCTCATAGTGGATTGTGAACATATGTGTCTGCCATATTCCTTCCTAAATCCAGCCTGTGTGTCTTTGCATGCGCATATAGGGGACTGTAGTGGATTTGTCCCTGGGCTTCACATGTCAGCAGTAAATCTATGTTGCAGGAGTGATAGATTGTTTTTTATCTGCTGTCACATTCGTTGTTAGTCTCACTTTCCATAATTTTGATGACAGGGCAGTTAAGACTCCCTGTATGTGGCCATAACTTGAGAGAACTTCAGTGTGGTGTGATATACAGCTTGATTCACTCAGCCAGGGCAACACTAAAATATCCGGCCACCTGTGATACATGCTGTTTATTAGGCAATGAGAAATCATCCAACATGACCAACGGACTGCGCCAATGGCTTGCTGTGTCCCTGTCTTCCTTGAAACAGTCATTTGTAAATATTTTAGATTTTGTGGCCTGCATACACAATAATGTTCTGTCGTACACAGCTCAGATGAATCTTCTGGTTTGCATTTTTTATATATATTTTTATTTTTCTGAACATGCAAAATTTTGGCCTTTTATTGTGGCCAGCCTAAGGCACACCTGTGCAATAATCATGCTGTCTAATCAGCATCTTGATATGCCACACCTGTGAGGTGGATGGATTATCTCGGCAAAGGAGAAGTGCTCACTAACACAGATTTAGACAGATTTGTGAACAATATTTGAGAGAAATAGGCCTTTTCTGTACATAGAAAAAGTCTTAGATCTTTGAGTTCAGCTCATGAAAAAAATGAGGGCAAAAACAAAAGTGTTGCATTTATAATTTTGTTCAGTGTAGATGAGTATGTTTCTACATTCGAACAGATTTCGATAAATTTAGCATTACATCACTTGCTCACCAGTGGATCCTCTGCAGTGAACGATAAATGTCACAAAAAAAAAAGTGCAAAATTATTCAGATCTTCAAATACTTCAGGAACTCAATCTATAATATCTGTAACCCAGGGAGAGTTGTTGTATAACTGTTAAATAAGTGGTTTATTTCACTACATTACTAGTAATAGTTTAAATATATAGTCAAAAAAATATATATAGTTATAGTAGATTGAAAATGGTTCAACTGTCCTGCCGGAAGTACTGGCAAGCATTTATGGTAAACTTAAGTAGAATTTAATGTAAATCTATTAACTTTAAATATTTATAAATACGCTATGGTTAAACATATAATAAAATACTTTACATGTGCTGTAATATGTTAGTCAACACATCAAAATAAGTGCACTGTTTCAAAACACTACAAAAGAGTAAAACATTATTTAACCTCTTAAGACTTGAATTTATCTGAGACTGCCACAGTTTTCAGAGATACCAAATGATTGGATGTTTCACCATGACCACTCCCTCTCCTTGGTCATCAAAAATGTCTGAAATTAATTTAGTGACACCCTTATGGAAATATGATAATATTTTGTAATTGTCATTTAAATCTGTCAAATCTTTTAATTGTGAGTCATTAATCAACATCTCAGGAAAATGTTATAGGGTTTCAAATCAAAATATGACTTCCTGTTACGAAACAGGACGTTAATTTCATATGAGGACACCGGGACATAAAGCATGTTTATAATGCACTTTAGGAGAAATAACAAATGAATAGGGAAAGAAATTATGTTTCAATATTTTATGAGATATTATATATTATTATGCAAATATTTTAATTATTACTTCCATTATTACACTTCTTTTTTTTTTCATTACGTTGCCCCAAAAACACATATACACATTATATTTAGTTTATACATTTGTATATGAGAAATGAGAAAACCCATTTATGGAAAAAACTATGGGCCCTATTTTAATAATCTAAACGCAAAGTGTAAAGCGCATGGCACAGGTGCACTCAGGGCATGTCCAAATCCACTTTTGCTATTTTAACGATGGAAAAATGGTTGGCGCGCCCAGGCACATGGTCTAAACAGGTTGTCCCTATTCTCTTAATGAGTAATGGGTGTTTTTGGGGCGTAACGTGCAATAAACCAATCAGAGTCTAATCTTCCATTCCCTTTAAGAGCCAGTTGCACTCGTGCCATAATGGATTTGCTATTTATATGGCGGAATTTGGCAAGCGCAAAGACAGAACGCGTCTCCGAGATGAAACGGAGCTGATCGGAGCAAATAGATAGCCTAATTCTGATACATGTGTTGACTATCTATTATGGCATGTAGGCATTTATATATATAGGCATTTATATATAAAATGTAAAAGTTTCATATCTTTGATCAATTCATTTTACTAGTTTTAATCCTTTTTTTGTTCTTTTCTTTGTAGTAACCTTTATTGTGGTGTAATAGAGACTTAATGTAGCTGTAAGGTTTCTGGAGTTGCAGTCGCAAACGTAGATAAATGAAGTGAATCCCTGAGGAGGAACAAAGATAAACAGGTGTTCTCTTTGAACGGCTGCCATAAAGCAAACAGATACAAATGCAGAGAGATGTTACACACCGAAGGCTGATTCCGCTGTAGACTGATTTCATTAAGGCTAATCTGACGTTCGCAGTGTGTGAAAACTGCATTTGTATGTGCTTCACGATTTAAGCAAAGAAATTCGCCTGCAAATAAAGACTATCCAAAAAGAATCACTAAAGTAAGTTCTGCTGTCTATGTCTGTGATTTCTGCAGGTAAGAGTCCGTCTCAGGAGTTTACAGCTGTCATTCAAGCGGTCACACTTCTACAGTCCCAGCAGCAGCCCATTTTCAAACTGATCCATGCAGTGGCCAAGTCCAAGTTCTGTGCGCAGGTGAGAATATGACAGCAAATAATCAGACACGATTATAACTCTTACATTATTATCTATGCTGCAAATATACATCATGTTAAGGGTCATTCACACTGCCAGTGATTGTTTGCTGGAGGTCACATTGTTGTTTAGAGTTCTTTCTTTATTGGCAACCTGCACACCTGGTTATATTAAATCACAAATGAGATGTAAATAAATAAGTAAAACTCACCAAAAGAAAGAAAGAAAGAAAAAAACTCTCAAACCCGTATGACTTTTTTCTTCTTTATAACGAGTTGTGTAGGGTGCTTTTTAACACTCAGCCAATCAATCAATCACTCAATAAAACAGAAAAGTTGAAGTTTCCTAATACAACTTGTTTGCATAATATTTCATAATATTATGCAACATAATATTGATAATATTTCAAGATGGTTTTGTGTGAGGAAAAGACCAAAGCATTATTCTATTTACTGAAAATATTAAGTGTAGCTCTCAAATCTCATTTACCCGATTTGAATATGCACATATTCACAAAGTGGTGCATTTTACGGTGCCTTTTATTAAATATTATTTTTTGTTGACTAATAGTCGTAATAGTCGACTAATAGCCTAATAAGCGCTCAAGCACACCGGCAGAAGTAATGATTATGATGAATGTGTCAAGGAAAAACTGTAAGATTAAACAGCATTAACAGTTTAATAATCTATTGATAAACTAGTGTTTTCTGTGTTTTCGGCTTAAAGGTGCTGTATTTATGTTTTTGACTTTTAAAAAGCATAAAAAATATCATAATATGTTTGCAGATATTTAAGAAATATGCTACGTTAACATACTTGTTCATCTGAAAAACAATGCTACAGTCCTTTGAAAATGTGCGTTCCGGGCCGGAATGTCAGTCTTTGTTTTGGTTTGTGAAACCCGCCCACTGCCAGTTTACCCAATTGTATTTTGGCATCCTGGGTTGCCACGTGATGAAAAACAAAACGTGTTTCATTTGATTCATCATCAAGCGTGCTCGTTCCTGTTGGTGATGCATAACCTGTGTCGTGTGTGTCAAGTCTGAGGTGGAGAGGCCAGGTGAAAAAAACCCTCTCCAGTATTGCACGTCCTGATTCTGCCGAGTTAGACACGTTCCTGGGTCAACAAGGGCGGTGCTTAAGGTAAAATTGATCAACCAATCAGATTACTCACGTCACGTGACATGCCCCCAGTTTGAGTTTGAGCGCCACTTTTTGAATTGGGCGATTTGACGTCTCCTTCATTTCAAAAAGGTAAGTGCATGTTATTTTGAAATGTGTAATTTCAAATGTGTCCATCCCTGCTCAGCATAATGTATTATTTTTAAATTGGACGATTGATTCATAACTAACGCGAGCATTAGCTGACAGACTTATATACGGTGCAAATCGCCGAACCCCTGTCCTATCGATCGTTTCGCCCCCAGTCCGGTGTGGTGTTTCCTCCGCGATCGCGTCGTCGGATCTTTTTGTCCGATGATTTATCACTCTTTTCATGTATTAGTTTAGCAGATGTCTATACTAATCCTTCTGTAAAAGAGAAGCAAAACACTTTCGCGGATTGATTTGGGACGAATAACAAGGGGTTTGCCGTCCATCAACAACAGGAAATATATTGTGTTGACCAGGAGACATCATCAGCTCATTCAATATACAGTATGACACACATTGATCAATCACTGTATTTAAAAAATAATAATTATTATTATAATAATACAATATTAAATGCAAAACAAACAGTAATCTATCACTATATTGTAGTAGTAATAATAATAATAATAGTGAAATATCTTGTGTTGATCCAGGGACTTCATTCTTTATAGCTCAACTAATATAAGACAAACAGTAATTAATCACTTTATGTTAATAACAATAATGATACAATATCTTATATAAGACCAAGAGTAATCTATCACTATATTGCAATAATAAATAATAATAATAATCATAATAATGATCCAGGGACATCATATTCTTATGTTGACCCAGGGACTTCATTCTTTATAGCTCAACTAATATAAGACAAACAGTAATTAATCACTTTATGTTAATAATAATAACAATAATACAATATCTTATATAAGACCAAGAGCAATCTATCACTAAATTGCAATAATAATAATAAATGTTATGCAAATATTAATATATTCTTTATATTAAAAAAAAAAATTATGAAAAAGTTATTTGATGTCTCTGTTTTCAGGCTATCGTCCGTTGGCTTTCAAAGACAGACTCTGGAATCAGTGGACCATCAAATACTGATGTCAGAACAGAAATAATTTCCTTCATCAGAAAGATGAAGCTTTGTGCAACAGTGCGTAAAATTAACAATTCAATTTTGCTTCCTTTATTGTACTGTGGTAACACTTTATTTTAGGGTATTAAACTAAACTAGTTGCTTATTAGCATGCATATTACTAGAATATTGGCTGTTTATGAGTACTTATAAAGCACATATTAATGCCTTATTCTGAATGAACTTATTCCACATTCTAAATCCTACCCAATACCTAAACTGAACAAGGAACTTACTAACTACTAATAAGCAGTAAATTTGGAGTTTATTGAGGGAAAAGTCATTGTTAATATTGTATATGTGTTCCTTATACTAAAGTGTTACTTGTACTGTTATTATTTATATAACTATTTTAAAGAAAATATTAAATTAGTTAAATTTAACATTAAATCTATTATTATTTTGTTCATTATAGCTTCAAGAATTTAAGCCAGCTGCTGAGCAATTCCTCAAGAGGTTTGAAGATTTCCCAGCTCTTTGCTCATACGTCAAGTATCACTGGCTGGAAATAGGACACACATGGTCTGACTTTGGACGGTGCTACAACCATGCCGACTCCGATACAAACAATCTTGTTGAAAGGTAATATTTGAAAAACTTCATTATGAGTTAATGCAAATAATGTAATAGAATCACAAGCATATGGAATATAGTTATATCAAAATTCAAACAATCATATTAAAACGTGTATTGTTTTTCTTTGCTTGTCTATTTGCTTGTCATGATTTACAGGCAGTTGGAAGAATGAAAAATGCCTCTGAAGTCATGAGAAATACTTAAGTCAGCCTCTAGATTGGTGGAAAAAGGTTGGCAAGATAGCATTAATCTTATATCCCACGACTCATACCTTTAAGAAGTTTCCATCAGAACAAACCCCTGTTCTATCCTACAAAGTTTGTCCATGATTCTCAGAAGTTTCCTGCTTTGAATGATCAAATTGACGCACATGCTAGTGTAATTAAGCAAAAGAAGCTTTACTCCATTCTGTGCTTTGACACAAAAGAGGTCGATGTAAAAAGTTTATGTAATGAGAGAATTTACCTCACTTCTGCAACTACATTTCAGTTCACCTGTTGTACATACTCTTACAATGAAAAATGTGCTTGCCTTCTTCTGGCATGTGAATTATTTGATGTCATATTAACAAGAGATGTACCTACTTTGTGGCAAGAAGACATGTCAATGCAGTTAAATGTGAACACTGCAGCAAACCACTCTAAAACTGAAGTGCAGAAGTTAAATGATTTTACTTTTTACTTTCAGACCTTACCTTCAGAAAATACTCTGCATAGAGTAATACAAATATGCCGCACTCAGAGGTGTTTCCTTGCTGTTCGGGTACCCTCAATTTCAGGGCTGGCATAGAATCTGCAGAAAATATCCGGGGTGTTTTTCTTGTGTTTTTCCACATTTCTGTTAAGTACCTACCTGAAAGAGAGAAAAACCTTATGAAATGTGTATCTCTAAAACAGCCACATTGTATTGAACTTTTTGTTAAAGCATATCTTGAACCAACCTTCGAATGTTTTGAAACACATCCATGCTGTCACTCACTTGCTCAGACTGGGAGTCGAGCATTAAAATGCAAGGCCTAAATGTGCAACACAACTGATTAAACACAGAGAAATTGAATAATATAAATGTTTGGTAAAGGACTAAAAATAGCAGCATTATTTCATAGTGCGGGTAACAGCACCAAATGTAATTACCCCAATGTATGATATGATTTGATATGTTCCACTTCTTCGTTTCCAGGGAAGCACACAATCATGAGTCTCCAGTGGTTTCTGAAAAACATTAATAGACAATATAAGTAAGATATGTTTTGATAAATGCATATGTGCCATACACAGTGCTACTATTTTAAGGGCCACAATAACTTCCTTTTTTGTAAACATTTATATGGACATGTAATATGTAATATGAAAAGTACATTTAACTGGGTATTGCATCCTAAACCCCAATAGGTGTTGTTACTGAGAATCAACGGACTGCAAGAAGGTTTGACTGACCAGTCATATTTGAGCTGTGAAATAAGTAATAACAATCAGTAAATAAATAATGTAAAGTTCTCACCCAAGAGCATTCTCAACTATCAATAGATAGTCCTTTCGGAAAATGCCCTTGTGTTTTGTCCAGTTGACGACACCTGAAAATCCACTACAATTGCATAGATGGCATGATAAATTATATGGTAAAAGTAATTTTTCAATAATACGATTCAATATATAACCATGACAGTACATGGCTTCTTCAAAGCCCATGCAATGTTAGATACTGTAGCATTATCATCTGCAAAACATGCAGAGAGAAACTCGCAGTGTAATTCAAATTAATTTAATGATCTTAATGATCTTTCTTAACATATCAGTAACTCCTACCTGTTTTTCAATTTAGTGTAAAAATGCACTTGGTAGATCAAAGTTTTCCGCCTTTTATTACGTCCTAGTTCATCATGAACAGACCTAGAACGATTTAGTAGAAAATTATTGCTAAGAATATTATGCTTTGCAGTTTTATGAAGTAAAAATAATTACCTCAATACAATGTCCATGACAATGTCATTCAGCCACATTCCATCGTCTAATGTTGCAAGTGACTCTTTTGTCAATAAAGGCACACCAAAAGACCTCAAAGGAAAAATACAAAAAATATATATTTTTGTACAAATGTTACAATAAGTCAGATTTCTGGTTTATATACAGACAATATGTAAATCGCATTTTAATATTTTAATATTTTAATATTTTTTCATGTTTACCCTTTATCTGTCTCCATAGATAAACGCTATCTGTGCAAATTAAGAAAAAAGTTAATGTTAACATTAAGAAATTTAAATTAGGTTTCATCCAGTGATAATTGTAAAATGAGAGAAAACTTAAACGCACTAATATACTACTAAACGTATCATAGTACTGAGACTGCTCTCCTTAGAGTTACAAATGACCTGCTCTTATCATCTGATCGTGGGTATATCTCTCTATTAGTTTTATTGGATCTTAGTGCTGCGTTTGACACAATTGACCACAACATTCTTTTGCATAGACTTGAACACTTTGTTGGCATCAGTGGAAGTGCATTAGCATGGTTTAAATCGTACTTATATGACCGCCATCAGTTCGTAGCAGTGAATGAAGATGTATCATATCGATCACAAGTGCAGTATGGAGTACCTCAAGGCTCAGTACTAGGGCCGCTACTCTTCACACTTTATATGTTACCCTTGGGAGATATCATCAGGAAACATGGTGTTAGCTTTCACTGTTATGCTGATGATACTCAGCTCTATATTTCTTCGCGGCCCGGTGAAGCACACCAATTTGAAAAACTAATGGATTGCATAGTCGATATAAAAAACTGGATGACGAGTAATTTCTTACTGCTAAATTCTGAAAAAACAGAGGTGTTAATTATAGGACCTAAAAACTCAGCTTGTCATAACCTAGAACACTGTCTAAGACTTGATGGTTGCTCTGTCAATTCTTCGTCATCAGTTACGAACCTAGGTGTGCTATTTGATCGCAATCGTTCTTTAGAAAGCCACATTTCTAGCATTTGTTAAACTGCATTTTTCCATCTCAAAAATATATCTAAATTATGGCCTATGCTCTCAATGTCAAATGCAGAAATGTTAATCCATGCATTTATGACCTCAAGGTTAGATTATTGTAATGCTTTATTGGGTGGTTGTTCTGCACGCTTAGTAAACAAACTACAGCTAGTCCAAGCAGCAAGAGTTCTTACTAGAACCAGGAAGTATGACCATATTAGCCCGGTCCTGTCAACACTGCACTGGCTCCCTATCAAACATCATATAGATTTTAAAATATTGCTTATTACTTATAAAGCCCTGAATGGTTTAGCACCTCAGTGTTTGAATGAGCTCCTTTTACATTATAATCCTCTACGTCCGCTACGTTCTCAAAACTCAGGCAATTTGATAATACCTAGAATATCAAAATCAACTGTGGGCGGCAGATCCTTTTCCTATTTGGCGCCTAAACTCTGGAATAACCTACCTAACATTGTTCGGGAGGCAGACACACTCTTGCAGTTTAAATCTAGATTAAAGACCCCTGGCTTACACATAACATACTAATATGCTTTTAATATCCAAATCCGTTAAAGGATTTTTAGGCTGCATTAATTAGGTAAACCGGAAACGGAAACAATTCCCATAACATAATGTACTTGCTACATCATTAGAAGAATGGCATCTACGCTAATATTTGTCTGTTTCTCTCTTATTCCAAGGTCACCGTAGCCACCAGATCCAGTCTGTATCCAGATCAGAGGGTCACTGCAGTCACCCGGATCCAGTACGTATCCAGACCAGATGGTGGATCAGCACCTAGA
The DNA here is from genome assembly GCF_963082965.1 of Carassius carassius. Classification (NCBI taxonomy): domain Eukaryota; kingdom Metazoa; phylum Chordata; class Actinopteri; order Cypriniformes; family Cyprinidae; genus Carassius; species Carassius carassius. The sequence continues at coordinate 24,072,821 of NC_081772.1, forward strand.
AAGGACCTCTACTGCCCTGAAAGACAGCCGAGACTAGGACAACTAGAGCCCCAGATACAGATCCCCTGTATAGACCTTGTCTCAGAGGACCACCAGGACAAGACCACAGGAAACAGATGATTCTTCTGCACAATCTGACTTTGCTGCAGCCTGGAATTGAACTACTGGTTTCGTCTGGTCAGAGGAGAACTGGCCCCCCAACTGAGCCTGGTTTCTCCCAAGGAGTGGAGTTTCGGTTCCTTGCCGCTGTCGCCTCTGGCTTGCTTAGTTGGAGTCACTTCATCTACAGCGATATCGTTGACTTGATTGCAAATAAATGCACAGACACTATTTAACTGAACAGAGATGACATAACTTAATTCAATGATGAACTGCATTTAACAATCATTTTTGCATTATTGACACTGTTTTCCTAATGAATGTTGTTCAGTTGCTTTGACGCAATGTATTTTGTTTAAAGCGCTATATAAATAAAGGTGACTTGACTTAAAACTTTTGAATGCACTAAGTAATGATGTGCCAGGTCAACAAAATAAATAAATTATTATTATTATTATTAATCATTATTATTTAAATACAATGATTGATCAATGTTTGTCTTATATTATATTAGCTATAAGAAATGAAACCCCTGGGTCAACACAAGAAATTTCATTATTAATATTATCATTATTATCATTATTATTATTATTATTATTATTGCAATATAGTGATAGATTACTCTTGGTGTTATATTATATATTGTATAATAATAATAATAATTATTATTATTATTATAATTATTATTATTATTATTAATAAAATAAAGTGATTCATTACTGTTTGTAATATATTAGATGAGCTATAAAGAATGTATCTGGGTCAACACAAAATATTTCATTATTATTATTATTGCCATATACTTATAGATTACTCCTGGTCTTATAATAGATATTGTATTATTAATTATTATTATTATTATTATTATTATTATTATTATTATTATTATTATTATTATTATTATTATTATTATTATTATTCAAATACAGTGATTAATTACTGTTTGTCATATATTAGATGAGCTAGAAATAATGAAGTCCCTGGGTCAACATAAGATATTTCATTATTATTGTAATACTACTATTATTATTATCATCATTATTATTATTATTGCAATATAATGATAGATTACTCTTGGTCTTATATAAGATTTTGAATTATTGTTATTATTATTAACATAAAGTGATTAATTACTGTTTGTCTTATATTAGTTGAGCTATAAAGAATGAAGTCCCTGGATCAACACAAGATATTTCACTATTATTATTATTATTACTACTACAATATAGTGATAGATTACTGTTTGTTTTGCATTTAATATTGTATTATTATAATTATTATTATTATTATTTAAATACAGTGATTGATCAATGTGTGTCATACTGTATATTGGATGAGCTGATGATGTCTCCTGGTCAACACAATATATTTCCTGTTGTTGATGGACGGCAAACCCCTTGTTATTCGTCCCAAATCAATCCGCGAAAGTGTTTTGCTTCTCTTTTACAGAAGGATTAGTATAGACATCTGCTAAACTAATACATGAAAAAAGTGATAAATCATCGGACAAAAAGATCCGACGACGCGATCGCGGAGGAAACACCACACCGGACTGGGGGCGAAACGATCGTGGGCGCCTTCCTGTCCGATAGGACAGGGGTTCGGCGATTTGCACCGTATATAAGTCTGTCAGCTAATGCTCGCGTTAGTTATGAATCTATCGTCCAATTTAAAAATAATACATTATGCTGAGCAGGGATGGACACATTTGAAAATACACATTTTAAATAACATGCACTTACCTTTTTGAAATGAAGGAGATGTCAAATCGCCCAATTCAAAAAGTGGCGCTCAAACTCAAACTGGGGGCATGTCACGTGACGTGAGTAATCTGATTGGTTGATCAATTTTACCTTAAGCACCGCCCTTGTTGACCCAGGAACGCGTCTAACTCGGCAGAATCAGGACATGCCTCCAGTATTTTGAATTTGGACTGCAATACCTAGTTTAACCACTCTGTGTCAATCCTACATACAGCACCTTTAAGAGATGAATTCAGCAGCACAGAATTGCATGTCCTTTGATGTTTTGATTTTTAGTTTTACTTAACTATATTAATCTTTTAGCAAACACATAAAATCATAGGTTTTGAACAATATGAGATTGAGTAGGTTATTTTCAATTTTGGATGTGCTATTACGTTTATATTCTGGAGGGAAAGTGTTGGTATTTTAATTGGAGCACTGCCTAATGCATCATATCATGAACAAGATGAATGATTATCAATGCATGAATCAAACTCATTTAGAAAGCCCACAAATTGTGAAATGGTTTTCCAAACATCATTTTTTATTATGTCCCTGTATGTGGACAGCAACTAATCAAGTAAAACTAGTTAAACGTCTGGCTGTGTGAAAGTAGCATACATTCAATCTGACCACAGTATCTGAAAAGTGATAGATCATGTTAGCTTCACTGTCTGTGTTCCTAATTGGTCACAGCTTATTTGCATAACGTTTATATATTTTAAACAACTTATGTTCAGCTGGCATTGCATCGGTTCAGTATATATTAGATAATTACTAAAATGAATAATATTCAGATAATGCATTCCCTTGTTAAAAAGCATACACTTCTGCATACGTACTTTAATAAAAACGACTGTTAAGTATGAAAATAATTTATATTAAAATAATAAACTGAGAATATAAATGTGATATTAATTAAATGTTTATGAGCACTTAATTGTATGTTATTTACAATTAAATATATACAATGTATGACGTGCAGTGTTTTTTTTTTTTTTTTTTCGGTAGAGCATTGCTTTAGCAGTGCAAAAGGTTGTGGGTTCGATTCCCAGGGAACACACATGCTGTAAAAAAATAAAAATAAATTAAGCCTGAATGCACTTTATGTTGCTTTGGATAAAAGCGTCGAATGCATAAATGTAATCTACAAATGCCCCTAATTAACACAGTTACTGAAAATGAGAAGTCTCTGGATAATTTCTAGTTTGTTGTACATTAGTCTAGTGGCTCTCCCGCCTATTTTCTGGACTAGAAATGAGTATGGGATTTTTTTGAGACATTTTGATTACCTTTTGCATGTGGGCTGTAATAATTCACGGCTGCACCTACAAAAATATGTTGCAATCTAACAATGGAAATTCATGTTTTGGAAATGTGCAGTGAAGCTCATGTGTTTTAATGTGGTTTCAGATTTTAGTGTTGTGGAACTGTGAGAAGCCTCCACCACCCAGAAACAAGTGGCCCTCCATTACAACACCCTTCTCCGTCATTGAGGGCAAAGGAAAGGTGAGAAGAGAGAAAGATGATGAAATAAATAGAAACAAAGAACTGTGTGTTGGTTTAAATTCTTCATATGCAGTTCTCTGCACAACTACACACAAGCAACAAACATTATGCACACATTAACACATACTAGCTTTTTAGATAAATGTTTTATTTTATGTAAATGTAATTATTACAGATATTAGATATAGATACCTTGAATTTTAGAATAAAAACAATCTTCAAATTCCCCAATCAAGGTTTTGCCATGTTTAGTTAACTTCTGGGGACATATTTGAACATAAAGTGCAGGTAAGTAAAGTAAAACTCAGACTTTCTGGTGGGAAAGAACCACAACAACACATAACAGGCCAGATGTCACCATTTAAAATCACTGAAATGATTTGAAATAAATTGTGTGTGTGTGATATCTGCACAGCTGTGTGTGGGTGGTTATGTGAATATTCTGAATGTATCTTATCATTAGCACCTTTCAGACTTTGTCTGCTCAACGTCATCCCTCTTTGCACGTTTCACTCATTTACATCTTCTTGTCATGTGTTATTTTTATTGTTAGCCCGAGCAACTTAATGTGATGGATTACTCTGTCTCCTCACTTATCTTCTGTTGTTTTATCTCATATGAAAATGTAGCTATTTATGATGGAAAATGTGAGGGAAAAAAATATCTTCAGAGAAACATTATATTTAACTCACTATTTTGTGAAATTAATACATTTGGGTGCTATCTATGAGCACATTTACAGTAGATTTTTGATTTTTTTTTTTAGTAAAGTCGCTTAAAACACTCTCGATAGGTCCAATAGTGAGCATACGTGCAGCACAGAAAAAATCAAAATGTTCTTTATTTAAACTGATTAGCTACAAAAAAAAGTTTGACAGGCATTGCAATGGCACCTGTAAAGGGCTGGGATATATTAAGCAGTAAGTGAACAGTACATTATTGAATTTAATGTGTTGGAAGCAGGATAAACCTGTGAAATAAAAAGATCTGAATGACTTTGACAAGGGTCAAATAATGATGGCTAGACGACACGGTCAGAGCATCTAATGGCAAGTCTTTTGGGATGTTCCCACTATGCAGTGGTTCGTTCCTGTCAAAAGTGATGCAAGGAATGATAACTGGTGATCCAGCATCAGGGTCATGAGCAGCCACATGGGGAGAGAAGGTTACTCCATCTGGACTGATCGCACAGAAGAACGACTAGCTCAAATTACTTAAAAAAAAAAACATAATGCTGGCCATGATAGAAAGGTGTCAGAATGCACAGTGCATCACAGTTTGTTGCATATCATGCTGCATAGCTGCAGTCTGGTCAGAGTGACCATGATGACCCCTGTCCACCACTGAATGTGACTACAATGGGCACATGAGTGTCTGATCGGGACTATGGAGCAATAGAGGAAGGTTGTCTGGTCTGATGGATCACATTTTCTTTTAGCTCATGTGGATAGCCAGGTGTGTGTGCATCCTGTTGTGGTCCCATACAGTATGTGATTTATAATCTCCATAGGCATAAGGGTTTTTATACTGTACAAACTGTATTTTCCATCCTCTTACAATAACCCCAAACCTACCACTCGCACAAAAGAATCAGCATTTAATGTTTTTTTTTTTTTTTTTCAGAAAAACACCATAGTACTACGTGATTTACGGGGAAACAGGAAGTGTCCTCATAAACAATGTATACCTTGTATTACCCATGTCATTATATACATTTGTATGAATAGCATACCAGAACACACACACACACACACAAGGGAACAAATTTCCTTGGAAATCAGTTCTAGGGAGAAAAAATGGTCTCTTAATGGATACGTTAATTTCTGATATATATATATATATATCAGTGCACCACCTTATTAATGTTAAAGTGTGTGTGTGTGTGTGTGTGTGTGTGTGTGTGTGTGTGTGTGTGTGTGTGTGTGTGTGCGCTCTTGTTTTTGTGACATATCAGGACACAACTCTGTATAATGACATGGGTATGACACAGGTATTACAAGGAGAGGGCGACTTATGAGGACACTTTTCACAACAACAAACATGAAACTGATTATCAAATTTTTTATCAAATGCAGTGGACTAAAGCCTGTTATTTCGATCAACTCTGCACGTCTGCCATAGCAACCTTAATAATCTCTGCATATGTTACCTTGGAGATTCACATCTGCACACATCTGTTATTGTAGTATGAGCTATTTTTAGCCACTAACATAACCAAAAATTAAAAAATTAAAACTTGTATTCTTGGACAAATAAGCTGCAAATTGGACCAGACATTATGCTGATATGGTTATAGAAAACTAAGCAATATCTAGTCAGAAAAAAAATGACAAAGGGGAAAGTTCAAGGGTCACCTAGACCACTTAAAAGTGCCTTTCCATTGGGGAACTGTAAAGGTCTGATGCACAAACACATTAATGTCCCAACATAACAATTTATCATCTCAAGAGATTTTATATGAGTCTGACATTTCAATTATCGTCATCGATACAGGCAGATCTGAGTATCATTCATCAATATGCTAACAGCTTTTTTATTTGCATTAATGGATTTACCTCTATGTAGTTTACAGGATTCGTGTTTTGCGTTTTGGAAGTTATGTGAGAACGTTTGGATGATAGAAACATTTAAAATGTCTTTAAAAAGTTACTTCAATTAATGTTTGACCTAAAGTCCAGCTAAAACCTTCATTCAGATGCATTACATAACATTTAAATATATTGTAAAAGTACTAGATATGCCTTTCAGTGTAAACATCATAAGAGTGTACAATGTACATACATTGATATGTTACTATATGCATTATAGGTCTAACATGCAACCATTCATTTCATATACTGAAATACGTAAGAACTGGTTATAAAATATATTCTCTATCTTTCTATACGCCAGACAAAAGTTAAAGAGTGATATTGCCCTCACTCTAGTCCAAGTTTAGTCTATGGTGATAATAATCAAAAACACTAAATGAAAGAAGTGTGAATTAATGCGTCAAACAAGTGTGAAATAGATAATCAAAGTTTTAATCAAAAGCAATTTGTCAAAATTAAATCATATTGTGACTAATAAGCTATCAAACTCCACATCCAAATCATAAGACGCTTTTATCTGAGTCTTAATAAAGATAAATTGGAGCTGTTTAATACTGAGATAAAAGCTTAATAGAGAAGCATGAACTTGGTTTTCACTAGAAGTGTAATCTCTAGAGGTCATAAGAGTTCGTCCCAGAGGGTGTGTGTGTGTGTGTGTGTGTGTGTGTGTGTGTGTGTGTGTGTGTGTGTGTGTGTGTGTGTGTGTGTGTGTGTGTGTGTGTGTGTGTGCGTGCGTGCGTGCGTGCGTGTGTGTGTGCGTGTGTGTGAGTCCTGTCCTGTGACATCTTATTGAGGTTTGTTAGACATGTTTTATGTCATAAACAGAAAGATAGAAATGAAAAAGACAGAGTGTGAGTTTATTTGCATGCGCTGTCTAGGTTTTTTTATATGAAAGTTTGTGTCTGCCTCAGAATAAGAAAAATATTAAAAGGTAATTGAGTTTAGATTTCACAGTTGTGGCTTCTTCTGTAAGTTTATATCTGATATAAAAAGTCAGAAACTCTCAATTCAGAGAAAAGCCAAGAAATCTGAGACAAACTCAGAATAGCAAGAAAAAAGTCAGATTTGTGTACTTTTTTCAGATTATTTTTATATTTTAATATCTCGCAATTGCAGGTTACAAATATGCAATAAAGACTGTTCTTCTCACAACTTTGAGTTTACATCCTACAGTTGGAAGTTTATAAAAAGTCGTTGTGAGATGTTAACAGAATTTTGAGATGAAAAGTCATAATTAATTTTTTTTTATTCTATGGAGGAAATCAGCTCAAATCAGCACAGAACAGTTTGCACAGCAATTTGTGCAACAGGTCGGTTTATTCATCATACTTTACTGCAATTTGTTATACTATTTTTAAAAGTGTAGCTTGCCAAGCTACAAGCTAATTGTTAGTTAAACTACAGTTAACCTACTATTTTGATAAAGTAATTTGCTACATTACAAGCATTGAAGATCAAATATAATGTTATGAATAAAATATAACTATTCAATTAAATAAATGATACTAGTGAAAAAATGTAGGACTTGGCTCCATCTGTTAATTTAATTTAAATACACATGGCACAGAGGTAGACCAGTGAAGAAAGCTACTGGCTAAACTGGATTTTAGCATTGTTTTCCTTAGTGGCTGTGCTTAAATTAGCATGCTAAACTGTTTGCATAGTAAAAACTTGGCAGGACATTTTCTTAAAGCACTTCTGCCATGCTGTGAATTCTTTAGTTTCACAGCTCTATATTGTGCCATAACGCTGACATTTTTGAGTGTTTTTTTAGTCCCATAAGAGCTACATCTATAAAATGCTTCAGAAATGTCTTGAAACCCCTACGTTGTGTTCCATACTCATTTTTCTACTCGCTTTTGCGTTCAGTGGCGTCTTTATCATACTGCTGTGTACTCTCTCTCTCTGTTGAACGCCATCCAGCTGTTTTTGATCAGACCTTAAGAATTTAAGAAAAAATTCTAATCGGGGTCAGGTGAACCAGAAACCAACCCAATGTCTAAGGCTTCTATAAAACTTGTCTATTTAAAAAATATGTAATATTGACCACCTCTAAAATACATATAATGCAAGAGAAGAGGCGAGGAAACAGAGAGAGACAGAAAAGGGCAGACAGTCCCTGTGGTAGATTATGTGAGCTTTACGGTTAAATAAAGCGTGTCTTGAGGGAAAAGGAGTGATATCAGAGGAAGAAGCCATGTGTCAACAAAAAGACAGCTTGCCTCCCCAGATAACTATAGTCCTTTCCAGAGCCCCTACATATATGAGAGAATACTAAAAATGATAAATGCACTGATATTCATATATTACATGCCACAGTCACAGCATCTGTGACATATAATAATGCATTTTTTTATATATATAATGTATATAAAATGAAAGTCAAAAGGGCAGGGCATCTTTTAAATTCACTAGAAATAAACAAAGTATTTTTATATGCCTTATTGTTCCCATCTGCAAAGTGAGGTGGATTTTAAACACAGTTTGAAACATGACATTGCGATCCAATTTTTTATGCATCAATGATTTATACGGCTTGTACACATTTAATATCTTTACTAATGACACAGACTCAGCAGTCATTGTATTCTATTCTCTGGTTCATTCTGAATCTTTATTGCCCCTCTGGTGCTTCAGAGCTTGTTACACTAATGAGAATACATCCCTGGACCAGGGCTTACTTGTAGAGTTATTTCATGTCTCTTCACATGAACAGTTTTATTAATTATTCACTGGTATTAATGAAGAGTCAATACTGTGATTAGGTTTGAACCTCCTCTGTAGTCTCCATTTACTTGAATTGATTCAAACTGTGTCCTCCTAATGCTGTGGCAGACTGACTGTGGGAAACTGTGAGTTAAAGTTTTTATAGCTGCACAGAGGGAACCAACTCCATATTAATGTATATGTATTTATAAAGCCATTTATAATGTCATTAAAGTCAAAAAATGATTGTCCGCACAATGGAAGTTAATGCTTAGGTAAACTGTTGGTTACCAACATTTTTTTAAAATATTTTATTTTGTGTTCCACCGAAAAAAACAAAAAAATTGTCATACAGGTTTGAAATAACATCAGGGAGAGTAAATAATAACTTGCTGTCAGCTGGTGTTCAGACAAAACTCTGACTGACTGGTTTTGGATACTAAAAAATAACGGATATACTCAGAAGAGATCTGATAAAGAGACTGAATCCATTATTCTTGATGTCGAGACGTGATCTAATATTTTTTGCCGTATGTTGGCACACTTTAACTTTTGTTGACAGAATCTAACATTTGTAGACATGATATGTCAGGTTTTTATTTTTTATTTTTTTAGCTGTGGAAGGAGACTTTTTACACCATGTTATGTCATCATCTCTCTGGAGTGCTGTGGCAGTGATGAATGGCTAATCACAGAGGGAATGATGGGTAAACACAGCCCCCCTTCTCTCTATCTCTGATGTCAAAAACTCACACTGTTGGCTAAACATGTCTTTCTGTGACAGTGGTCTGTGGCCAGTCAACCTCTAAATGAATTGGCATTATAAACAGAACCTTCAGAGAAAACCTGTAATGCATCATATTATGGTGGTTAATCAGCGAGTTACGTCGTTGTACGGGAAAAGCACCCCAGCTCAGTTCAGTTCTCTTCCAATAGTGTCTGTGCAGTCAAGTCAACAATGTTGCTAAAAAATTGTGCGCCAGCGCTCTGTGGACATCCATTTTACTGTTATAACCTGTGACTAGACTTGTGCTGGTATTCAGTAATGCGATATATTGCGGTGATTAATATGCACGTTATTGTTATCGTGGGCACTTCTAAATACCGTGAATAAATATACATTACAAATTATTCAGAATTTGGAATGCATTTTAAGAATAGTATTCCCATCAGCTTCTTAAAATGCACAACACCGCTGTATGCTGCTTGAAGCATGCGCTCTGATGTAAACAAGCACGCATGAGAAGCACATGGAGGAAAACGTGAGAGACGCGCTGAATGAAAGCACATTCACTCTCTGACAGCAGATGGCGCTAAAATGCAGCCCTTACCCTGTAAACACAGTAAATAAAGCAGCTGTTACTTTCTAAAACATATTTAAATAATTTTAGATAACATTCAGATTTGTGTTTTCCCTATGGTGTTTATTACAGAGCCAACTACTGAAATATTTAGACTTAATAGTCTATTTATCTTCAAACATTCATTTTTTATTTATTTTTTAATGGACTACAAATGCCCTAGATATTGTTTGAAAGTGTTTTGATCTTTTATTGTTCATTCACACTTTACATTATGGCTTCATTAGTTAACATAAACTGCCAATGAAAAAATTATTCTGAACATTCATTAATCTTAGGTGTTCCAATATTTAATAACACATTGTTAAAATTTAAAGTTGCAACTGTGTTATTTAATTAGCTAACATGAACTAAGACTTGTATTTTTTAACAAAGATTAATAACTTCTATAGTAAATGTAGCTATTACTCATTGTTTAGCTGTGCATTTATTGAATGAGCACTATGCAATGTCTGAACTGATTACACTATATGTTATGTATTGCACTGTATTTTATGTAAAATCATTTTCTATTTTTAAACTGTCTTAAATTAATTTTAAGTCAATTTTTAAATCAATTTCATTTTCCAGTTCTTAAATTGCTTGTTTTATTTTTGTGATTATTTTTCTTCATCACTTTTTTTTACTTTCTTTTATGTAAAGCTGTCAGGACTCGGGTATGATCTGTTTTTTTTTCTTCCTTATTTTTACTTTGTTTATTTTTTATTTATTTTTTTTTCGTTTCGACTCATTTTTTCACACTTGTATTCGTTTTGTTTCATTTTTTTCTCTCTCTCTGAGTTTTATAGATTTTCTCTGTTTTTTCTTCCCTTCGCCCTAGCTCCAGCTGATCTCGCTCAGCAATCTAGGCAGCGGCTTGTCTGACGCACCTGTTCCCTCTATCTCGTTAGTACTCACCCTATTTATTCTGTTTGATTTTCACCTCTTCTTGTCAGTGTGTTCTGTGACGTTTTGGGCGTTTGACCTCGATCCTGTCCTGTTCCTTCTTTCTGGTCTGTACGCTTGTTGGTTTGTCTGCCCAGTTGGTGTAACGTGTGCTTTGCCCTCAGAGGATCTCGGACTGCCCTTCTGGTATTCGACCTGGACTGGTTTTGACCCTGATACTGCCTGCCGTTCTCAGCCCTGTCTGCACCTCGCTTGACCCCTTGTCTGTTCGACCATTCTCCTGCTTACTGTTTTTTGGATTTGTTACCTCCCTCTCTCCTGGTGCGCTCGGGGGCTGAGCGCACGACCTGCCCACTGTGCGGTTGAAACATAAGACTGTGTTTTTTCCCCTCTCCCCGAGGGGTTCTTGTTTTGTTTGTTGACGCCAAGACGTTCCATTTAATAAAAAACTATTTTTTCAGCCTCATTCCGCTCTTGGGTCCTCATCTGTCCTGACACCACACACTGACCAAAAATGGACCCAGCGGAGAACTCAACTTGGCAGTTGGCTTTGGAGCATCAGGGAGCGATGTTGGGCCGTCACGAGATGGAACTGTCTTCCACCCGTCACTCTTTGGAGACCTTGTCAGCTCAGATCACGGATTTGGTGGGTCGATTCGATCGTCTCACCCAACGGGAGTTCCCTTCAACGCCTCCTGGGCCTCTCCCATCCGCTCTCTCCTCTGAGCCAAGAGTTAACAACCCCCCCGTGTATTCCGGTGAGCCTACTTGTTGCAAAGCCTTCCTTATTCAATGCGAGGTGGTGTTTTCTCTACAGGCTCGAACCTACACATTGGATATCTCCAAGGTGGCCTATGTCCTCTCCCTGCTCTCAGGTAGAGCACGTGATTGGGGTACTGCAGTATGGGGATCACAGGCAGGGTGCTGTTCTGACTTCGGTTCTTTTAAGGAGGAGATGATTAAGACTTTTGATCAGTCGGTTTTTGGCAAGGAGGCGTCCCGACTGTTAGCGCGTCTTCAACAGGGCAGACGTTCAGTGGCAGATTATTCTGTGCAGTTCCGCACCCTCGCCGCTACTTGCGGCTGGAACGCGGAGGCTCTTATCGCTCGCTTTTTAGAGGGACTCAACGACTCTGTCAAGGATGAACTGTTTGCCCGCGAGGTCCCTGAACGGTTGGATGATGTGATCAGTTTGTCCCTCCACATTGACGCCAGGAGAGAGTTACGCCGTCGAGTCCGAGCGGACTCCGAGCCCATCCCATTCGCCCCTCCATCCCAGAGTGTCGAGGAGTGTGAGCCTATGCAGGTGGATCGCCTACGCCTCACACCCAAGGAGAAACAGCGCCGCCTGCTGGAGGGTCTCTGCCTATATTGCGCAGCTCAGGGACACCGAGCTCACTCCTGTCCTGCTAAGGCTGCTCGTTCGCCTCCGAGAGTTAATTTGAGTGGTTAAATCTGCCATCTCCCCCACTCACAGGTCACGCACTCATCTGTCTGTGTCTCTGTTTACTAAGCACTTTTTGTTTAAGGCATCAGCACTCGTTGATTCAGGAGCAGAGGGCAACTTCATTGATGAGGAATGGGCACGGGCTCGGGATATACCCACCCAATCCCTGCAGTCTCCCATAATCGCTCACGGACTCGATGGCCAGCCACTTATGCAGATCTCTCGGATCACTGATTCGGTGAGTGTTCTTACCTCCGGGAACCACCGGGAGGACCTCAAATTCCTAGTTTGTAAATCTCCATCTGTCCCTTTGGTATTGGGTCATCCTTGGCTCGTTCGTCACGGGCCGAACATTAACTGGGCAGACAATTTAGTTTTGTCATGGAGTCAATATTGTCATACACATTGCCTTCTGTCTGCTTTCTCCCCGGTCTCTGTTTCTGTTTCCCCACAGGAGGAGGAGGCGGATCTTTCTCGAGTTCCTGTTTGCTACCATGATCTGCGGGCGGTCTTCAGCAGGTCCCGAGCTGTGTCTCTTCCTCCCCACCGGCCATACGATTGTGCCATCGATCTCCTCCCTGGCACTTCTCCGCCTCGCGGACGGCTGTACTCTCTCTCCGCGCCCGAACACGAAGCAATGGAGAAGTATTTAAGTGATTCTCTGGCTGCCGGTATTATTCGTCCCTCTTCTTCTCCGGCCGGGGCGGGGTTCTTTTTCGTGAAGAAGAAGGATGGCTCTCTGCGCCCCTGTATAGACTATCGAGGGTTGAATGACATCACAGTTAAGAATCGGTACCCTCTGCCGTTGATGTCTTCGGCTTTCGATCTCTTGCAGGGGGCCGAGTTCTTCACGAAATTGGGTTTTTTGCAATGCTTACCATCTAGTGCGGATCAGGGAGGGGGACGAATGGAAGACCGCGTTTAACACGTCTCGTGGGCACTTTGAATATCGGGTTCTTCCCTTCGGGTTATCCAACGCCCCAGCTGTCTTTCAAGCACTTGTCAACGACGTGCTGAGGGACATGATCGATAGATTCGTTTTTGTTTATTTAGATGACATTTTAATTTTCTCTTCTTCTCTTCAGGATCATGTTCAGCACGTCCGACAGGTGCTTCAGCGGTTGTTAGAGAATCAGCTGTTCGTTAAGGTGGAGAAGTGCGAGTTCCATGTTCAGTCAGTTTAGTTCTTGGGACACATCATCTCGGTGGGGGGGATTCGCATGGATCCTGCTAAGGTGGGGGCCGTCTCCGAATGGCCGGTACCTGATTCCCGCAAGGTGTTACAGCGGTTCCTGGGTTTAGCCAATTTCTATAGGCGATTCATCAGAAACTTCGGGCAGGTGGCGGCCCCTCTGACTGCGCTAACCTCCACCAAGGTCAACTTCCATTGGTCAGTGGATGCCCAAGCGGCGTTTGATGAATTAAAACATAGATTCACTTCAGCCCCTATCCTGGTTACTCCGGATACTTCCCAGCAGTTCGTGGTGGAGGTGGATGCGTCAGAGGTCGGTGTCGGTGCCGTGCTCTCCCAGGTATCCTCTTCAGATAATAAATTGCATCCTTGTGCTTTCTTTTCACACCGTTTGTCTTCCGCAGAACGAAACTACGACATCGGTGATCGCGAGTTGTTGGCGGTTCGTCTGGCCTTGGGGGAGTGGCGTCACTGGCTGGAGGGAGCGGCTGTTCCGTTTCTGGTGTGGACTGACCACAAGAATTTGGAGTACATTCGGTCTGCACGCCGGCTTAATGCCAGACAGGCTCGGTGGGCGCTCTTTTTCGGGCGCTTTGACTTCACCCTCTCTTATCGACCAGGGTCCAAGAACGTTAAACCTGACGTGCTGTCTCGTCTTTTCGCTTCTCCAGGCGAGCCGCCCCCCGACACTATTATACCTCCGGGGTGCGTGCTGGGGGCGCTTTCCTGGGGAATCGAGAAGCTCGTCAGACGAGCGCAGGGGGGAGTTGGGGTGCCCGCGGGGTGTCCCACGGGTTTGCTCTTCGTGCCCGGGTCAGTTCGCTCCGCCGTTCTCCAGTGGGGTCACTCCTCCAAGATCATGTGCCATCCAGGAGTGAGGAGGTCGCTGGCTGCCATCCGCCAGCGGTTTTGGTGGCCTGCCATGGCGGAGGATGTATGCCGGTTTGTGGGGGCGTGCCCGGTCTGTGCTCAAAATAAGTCATCTAATTCTCCTCCCGCTGGTCTGTTAATGCCGCTTCCCGTCCCATCCCGCCCCTGGTCCCATATTGCCCTGGATTTTGTGGTTGGACTCCCTCCATCCAGTGGCAATACTGTAATTCTCACCGTAGTGGATCGCTTTTCCAAAGCGGTCCACTTCGTTCCCCTTCCTAAACTCCCCTCGGCTAAAGATACGGCCCGGGTGATCATTGATCACGTCTTCCGGATTCACGGCCTTCCGGAGGACATGGTTTCTGACAGGGGTCCCCAGTTTGTTTCGCATTTTTGGAGAGAGTTCTGTCGACAGATTGGAGCCTCCGCGAGTCTGTCGTCAGGCTTTCATCCACAGACCAACGGCCAGACTGAGCGTGCCAACCAGGATCTCGGTCGGATGCTCCGCTCCCTGGCATCCCATAACCCCTCCTCCTGGAGTGATCAACTCACCTGGGCCGAGTATGCTCACAACTCATTACCGGTGTCGTCTACAGGTATGTCCCCGTTCATGTGTGGTCTGGGTTATCAGCCCCCTCTGTTTTCTTCCCAGGGCTCCGAGGCAGCTGTCCCCTCAGTTCAGGTTTTTGTTCAACGTTGTCGCCGCACCTGGAGGAGGGCCAGGGAGGCGCTTATCCGAGCTAGGGGACGCGTTAAGACTGCCGCAGACCACCACCGTAGGTTGACGCCTCATTATGTCTGCGGACAGCGCGTGTGGCTCTCCACCAAGGATTTGCCATTGAGGGTCCCGTCACAAAAATTGGCGCCTAAGTTCGTTGGGCCGTACCGTATTTCCAAGGTCGTCAACCCGGTCACGGTCTGTCTCCGGTTGCCCAATTCTCTTCGTCGTGTGCACCCTGTCTTCCATGTGTCCAAGGTTAAGCCTGTCTTGCGTTCTCCCCATTCCCCTACTGTGTCTTCCCCTGTCGCCCCCCCTCCCCCTATTATGGTTGACGGTTCTCCTGCATATAAGGTTAGGAGAATCTTAGACTCCAGACGTCGTGGGCGGGGACATCAGTACCTGGTGGACTGGGAGGGGTATGGTCCGGAGGAGAGATGTTGGGTTCCGGCTCGAGACGTCCTGGACCGCTCGCTCATCGACCAGTTTCACCAATGCGGCCCTTCCTCGGGGGCGCCGGGAGGCGCTCCTGGGGGAGGGGGTACTGTCAGGACTCGGGTATGATCTGTCCTTTTTCTTCCTTATTTTTACTTTGTTTATTTTTTATTTATTTTTTTTTCGTTTCGACTCATTTTTTCACACTTGTATTTGTTTTGTTTCATTTTTTTCTCTCCCTCTGAGTTTTATAGATTTTCTCTGTTTTTTCTTCCCTTCGCCCTAGCGCCTGCTGATCTCGCTCAGCAATCTAGGCAGCGGCTTGTCTGACGCACCTGTTCCCTCTATCTCGTTAGTACTCACCCTATTTATTCTGTTTGATTTTCACCTCTCCTTATCAGTGTGTTCTGTGACGTTTTGGGCGTTTGACCTCGATCCTGTCCTGTTCCTTCTTTCTGGTCTGTACGCTTGTTGGTTTGTCTGCCCAGTTGGTGTAACGTGTGCTTTGCCCTCAGAGGACTTCGGACTGCCCTTCTGGTATTCGACCTGGACTGGTTTTGACCCTGATACTGCCTGCCGTTCTCAGCCCTGTCTGCACCTCGCTTGACCCCTTGTCTGTTCGACCATTCTCCTGCTTACTGTTTTTTGGATTTGTTACCTCCCTCTCTCCTGGTGCGCTCGGGGGCTGAGCGCACGACCTGCCCACTGTGCGGTTGAAAGATAAGACTGTGTTTTTTCCCCTCTCCCCGAGGGGTTCTTGTTTTGTTTGTTGACGCCAAGACGTTCCATTTAATAAAAAAACTATTTTTTCAGCCTCATTCCGCTCTTGGGTCCTCATCTGTCCTGACAAAAGCACTTTGAATTACCATTGTGTACGAAATGTGCTATATAAATAAACTTGCCTTGCCTTGCCTTGAATGTTAATGCATTAACTAAGGTTAACTAATGAGGTCTTATTGTGAAGTGATACCTATTGGTTTTTATAGTTCTTTTGCACTTTAATGTGTAAAACATTTAACTTTTATATATTTTTCTGTATTGCTTTATTGTTTTAAATGTTTAGTTATTTTTGTTATAAGAAAAAAAGTTATTTAACCTGTTATACTGTATTATGACCACTTTTTTAAAACAAAATTTCAATACCGTGATAATACCGTATACCATGATAAAAGCATTATCAATTAACCGCAACAGGAAAATTTGATACCGGCATATCCCTACCTGTGACTGCCCGCAAATAATTATTCTCTGATCGCTTGGAAGTCTAAAATGGGGCACAGGTCAATCCGATCTTATGTTGTTGATGTCAAAAGCCGTACATTCTGAACTTAACACATTCTAAACAATTAAATAGACAGACATCAACATGAACAGGTTGCATGTGGGAACTGTGTTCGGTCACCTTTGAAAAAAATGAGTAGAAAATGAAAATGTGAAGTCAAAATATCCGTCCAACCACAATGAGTACTGATTATTTTATTGGCGTTCCTCTGACGTTATCAGTAGGATTTAAAGTTGTGCTACAGTAATATACATATTCTTTCTCAGATGTGCTTAGTGTAACACCTTTGTACTTAGCAACAGGACTTTTTTTTCTCTGCACATAAAAACCTGTGCATCTGACCCATGGAAATCACCATATGGAAAGTCAATAGTGTATACTAGGCTGTAACTATATGCAGTCTTCCAGAAAATAGTAATTTCTTGGGCCAAATGACTTATCGAATTGGCCAGTATCATTCCACACCCATGGAATGATACTGAAATACAACACAAATACATGTACAGTACATGTACATGTACATGATTAAGCAACACCACTCTGAACTATTTAGCAATGATCAAGGACCTCAAATGGCATAAAAGTTTCACTACACCTTTTTATTTATTTATTTAGTTTAATGTCCTTTTTCTTACTGAAAGGTGTAAATTACCATATTATTCTTTGGCAGATGTTCAACTATTGTGACTTTCAGTTGATGAGCAGATAAGACACAAACAGATATCAAAAGTGTCATAGGCGATGATAGACAAGGATGTGTTGAAGTAAAGTTTCATTAATAAATACATTGTTATTTCTTAATAACATAAACAAATTGTAAATCCAAATCTAAATGCGTAAATTAACTAGTTTCAACCAGTATCTCTGCTGAAATGTAGTAAATCACTAATGTCACTTTCTGTTTTCCCTCAGACGATGAGTGGCCGTTTTTTCCCTCATCATGCTATCAAAACTGATGCAGTTCTCAGCCTGGACGAGGACTCGGTTCTGTCCACCAACGAGGTGAGAGATCACACATTCATTCATCATATAATTCATGTTATGTGAATGGTATGGAATGTCATATGACAGGCTATATGGTTCTGTCATTCAAAATCTGAATTCTTTGCTAAGTGAACAAATTGATATTAAATTGAAATGTATTATTACATTTCTAATGATAACCAAACAAATTATCATTGATAAATATCACTTATCACATTTGTGTCATGTCATGACAACTCTCTTGAGAGTTCAGCATGTTAATGTATGACAATGTTAATTTGTTTTGTCTTGACGGAATAGGTTTGCTATGCTGCTGCGGCAGAGCAAGTACCGAGATTTGCTACTGTAAATACATCCACAAACATGCTGCTGTGAGCATGTAGGAAACTGCTGCTGCTGCACATACAACATATAATTACACAAAAATATAACATCAATGAAATTACCCCATAGTAGATCTATACAGGTGGAGCTGGGGTGGGAGCAGGGTCTCTGAAGCACACTGTGACTGCTACAGTAAGCACTAGCCAAGCATTTGAATGTTGAGCAGCAGCTTATTGACTGCTGATATGAAAAGAAACCAATCAGCTGTGCCAGGTGAATAATGATGTCATTATTTCAGATTGAGTTCAAACCTGTCGGATTTCTAGAGTTTCATGACATAACTTTGGATGAAGTATAAAGAAAACATGCTAACTTACTTCAGTTGAGTTTTAGCATGATGTTAAGCCTGATGCTTATATTTTAGCACTGCAGTGCTCTCTTTCTCACTTACAAACAAACTTTCACTCTCTTAACCTACTTTCTTTGTCCTGTCTTTTTTTACCTCATTATTTTGTCTCTTTTATTCAGTGGTATTTGTGATGCTGCATGTATTGTCAACTTCTGGCTTATTTTGTGTTTGTTCTGCACTTTGTTAATGTCAATTCTCTGTCTTTATTTTCCCTGAGAGAAGAGATGATATTTGCACACTACAGCATCAGCAGCCTGCTGGGCTAATTTTTAATTGCTCTCAGCTGTATAATTTAATCAAACAATACTATATGCTAGAGAATAAAGAGAAAGAGATTGAAAAAGAAAAAATAACATTTCTAATCAGATGTCCAAATTAACAAACAAAAAAAGTTGATCTTTGTAATTTTTTTTTGTCCTGGTACATTATTGACTATTATTAATTGTAATGATGCTCTCATTGGCTGCTCTGCATTTTAAATCTGGGTGTGTTTAAAGTCCTGTTTGAAAACAATTCCTAATGAAGGCTGTGATTTGATTTTCATGCTATTGTGGTGTGTGGGATTCATATGTTTTATTTGACTATTTGCTTCTGTTTATTCCTACGCACCTGCTTGTAGAAGTTCTGATGGGATTTCATTTATATTTAGAATTTCTGACTTACAAAATGGCATCAAGAGCATCTCAAGACACAACTTACTGCTCTAAATACATTATACTTTTGATTAAGTTTTAAATGTACAGTCTCTTTTACCATTGACCTTGGAAGTACTTTTCCATATTTTTGTATAAAAAAATAAATAAATAAAAGTTGCCTTTATGAGTATAATGATATGACAGAAACGGACAAACATTTTATAATTATTATTAATAGTAGTATATTTTTACCTATTATTATTAATAATAATTATATATTTGTAATTATTATTTTATTAAGTTTTTTTTCAGGCAACCTTTTTAAAGAATAAAAATACAAATGTAAAAGTTCAATAAAAAGCACAAATATACAAATACAATATAGTCAAAACATTTGATGTTATTAATAATGATGATTTATAAGGTGTTTCTTTAATATTTAAATTAGATTGTGCCATAAAGCTCAATGGAATACTTGGGGACACTTACTGGTTCTGAGGCCCTCTGTCAGCTTATTTGAGGATCTGGAGCCCTCCCTGGGCTTGACAGGAGATCAGGAGCCCTTCCTGGGCCAAACGGGGGATCAGATGGCCTTACTAAGCTAAACGTGGAATCAGGAGCCCTCCCTGGGCTTAACTGGGGGATCTGGAGCCCTCCCTGGACTTAATTGGGGTTCTGTAGCCCTCCATGGGCTTAAGGGGGGATCTGGAGCCCTCCCTGGGCTTGACTGGTGATCTGGAGCCCTCCATGGGCTATATTCAGGAACAGGAGCCCTCCGTGGGCTATACTCAGGGGCTGGAGCCGACACTGGAGCAGGCACTGGCAGGCTTGACAACGGCACGACTGGCAAGCTTAACTTCTGGGTGCCCTGAAGGCTTGTTATTGGCGCGGCCGGTGGGCTGGAGTGAGCCACGGCTGGCGGGTTTGAAAACAGCGCGGCCAGCACATTTAACTTCTGTGCAGCCAGTTTTCTTGGCTACGGCGCAACCGGTGGGCTGGAGTGAGCCACGGCCACAAGAAAAGGAACATGACCAAATGAGGAAACACAGGAAGGCACAAGGAGAAAAACACACACCAGTTAACAATCAGTTACTAAAGGATACAACTCATTTTAATGCCTTTATCTCTTGCTTGAATAAATCAGCCAATTGAATCTGGTTTTAACAAACATTTTTGAAGAGCAGATTCACAAAGAATGAATTTTTTTTTTTTTTTTTTTTTTACAGACACGAAATGAAATGGTTCAGGACATTATTTAATGAAGGAAGTTTGTAAATCAGGCACCAGGCAAATTACATTAATGCTAATGTAAATATATAGTAAACAGAACAGTTCTATAATTTTCATTTAACTGTAACAATGAAATTCTTGGCACAGAATCCTTTTTGGCACTGGTGATATCTACACTTAGTCTATAGGCAAATCATTTGTTGGTACAGTAATATGAACTATGAGCATTTTTTGTGAAAGAAGCCTAATCTAATGAACCTAATTAGCTGTGATTGCACAGAAAAGATATCAATGACTTAATTTCAATGTTGAGGACTCAACACTGTGTAACCCAGACTAATTCAGTATTATAAAATATATTTTTGTAAATGAATGGGTTCACAAAAACGTAAATAATTAAAGATTGGTGATGTCAACAAACCTTTTTCGTTGAATAAATTATGTGGGAAAAATAATTTGTAATATTTAGGGTTATTGGTTCAGCCAATCAGAATACTGTTGATGTGATCCGCCCACAGAGCAGATGCGCGAGACCGGAGAGTGGAGAAGTCTGAGAGAAATTCGTCTAGTTTAGTCATAAAGAAAATTGAGAAATAATTGAGTAAAACTATAAAAATAGTCTTTACATCTCTTCAGGATTGTTAAAAGAGGACGATATTGAGTGGATTCTGTAGTTGTTTTACTCCTGTGACGATCGATGGGTTAATTACATCGTCGTATTGCTGGAAAGTGAATATCTGGATGTGGTGAGTTCATTTATGTGTGTATGCTGAATTTAATGTTTAAATAAGAAACACAACACTACTTTTGTGAGAAAAACAGAAGTTTATTTCATTTGTTATGTTCATAAGATTTATGTTGTATTTTTGGAGTATTTTTATTTATTGTACAATTTCATTGTGCTGAGTGAGTTCAGTCATTTTCACTTGGAGTCAAATTGCTTCACGTGCATGTCTCGTGCGCGTGCCTGAAAAGAGAAATGTTTATTAGCAATGTAATATTGTAAAAGGTACAATATTGTAAAACACTGATTACTTTTATTTGTATGGTTAAATGTTAATTTACTCTGATGATGAGATACTTACCTTATGTGATGCCATTGTTGACTAAATGCGGTGGTGCATTTCTGGCCTTTTGAACAGGTCAGGTTTTTTTTCTGAGTGGAGTTGATTCTCATGGATGGCGAGCCAACCTAATCGGATACTGGACGAAAAAAAGAAGAAAATTCATCTTAAAGGACCAAGAGAGTATCTTGATTTCATATTTTGTTTTTCCCTGCTCAAGGTAAAACTTTTCCTGCACAGAGACTGTTTTTTCCTTCTCCATACGGGACTGAGAACTGAGATATCTAATAGAAAAGACTGATATCAGTGATTGAGTATTTGGAAATTGAACCTATCGTCGACGTGAGCGTGATATTACAAAATTGTGGTTGAGTCTGAACAGGTTTTGTCAATTTGCTGTTGGGTACATTATTAATGTATTTCTAGTGTAAAACTGACAGTGATTTGTTCAGTGACTTATTCTATTTCTTTTCATTGAATTTAAGTGATTCACTTCTAATTGTTTATTTATTTTATTTTATTGTGTTTACTTTAAAAGGGGAAAGGCCTGTGTGTTCAAACAAACATTTATAAAAGTTATATACTTACCTTAACAGTGGTGTCCTGTCATCCCTCAGCAATAACTCTCCATCTCCGTAGTCGAACATAACAATCTTCTGATCTCCTAATTGGTTCATAAAGTGAAGTCCAAATTTATAAGTAATAACCCGTTACATAACATTGGCGAGCCAGCCAGGAGATGGCGATGTGTTGCTGAGGACAGGCAGCTGAAATTTAAACCCATTTTAGTGCTCAGACAAATCAACCAGTTCACTGTCAAAATGGATGTAATTGATCAAGAAGGTATCAAAATCCCAAATGCTGTAATAGTTAGTGGGGTAACTGGAACAACAGAGGATGACGAACTGATAAAACTTCTGCAAGAACATGGTTCTATTGATAGGTCAGTGAAAATTCAGGACCCTGAATCTGAGTTTTATCATGACTTAATTATTGAGTTTGACAGTGGCAGTGCTTTACAGTCGTTAGAGCCCACGCTGCCATTTACTTACCAGCTAACCAGTGATCCAAATGTCACTTACATAGTCAGATCATTATCTAGTGTTTACACCCGACAATTGGGGGGTAGTGCTACTAGATCTTACCTCAAAGGGTTAAAAGAAATTGCAAAACTCAGTGGGGCAAATTTTGAAGTGATGCTAAGTGAAATGCTGACAGAAATGAGTTCTGTGGTTCTCCCAGCAAGCACTACATCTGAAGCTGCTGACAAAGACCCGATTAGACTATCTGGTCAAGAACCGCTTGAAGGCAAAGCAACTCCATTCACCGCTCAGCCTTACAAAGGAGGAACCCAGCAGACCCAACCTGCTGCTTCTTACGTGGCTGACACCTCAGTTCTTACCTCTCCCACAATACTTAACCCACCTGAAGTCCAGAGGTTGGTTGTTGAACACGTGGTGAGGAATGGAGAAGCTATTACTCAGGTGCACGCGCCTATGCGACTCAGATTATTTTCTGGGAGAAAACCTAGACCTGCCAATGAAACGGATTATGACTCATGGCGTTCTAGTGTTGATCTTGTTCTGAAAGATCCTGCAATATCTGATCTTCATACGTCAAGAAAGATCCTGGACAGTCTTTTGTCTCCAGCTGCTGATGTTATTAAACACTTGAGCCCTGATTCTTCTCCAGCAGCTTACCTGCAGTTACTGGATTCTGCTTTCGGCACAGTAGAAGACGGTGACGAGCTCTTTGCTAGATTTATGAATACCTTGCAGGATGCAGGGGAGAGACCTTCAGCTTACCTGTCTAGGCTTCAGGCAGCCTTGGGTGTAACAATTAAGCGTGGTGGTGTTTCACCCAGTGAAGCAGACCGGCATCTCTTGAAGCAGTTCTGCCGGGGCTGCTGGGATGATGGCTTGATTACTGATCTGCGACTGGCACAAAAACGTGATGATCCTCCACCCTTTGCACAGTTGTTGTTGATGCTACGGACTGAGGAAGATAAACATGCTGCAAAAACCATGCGTATGAAACAACATCTAGGTGGTACTAAGCAGCGCGCACTGATGCATACCCAAAGAACCTGGGTGTCTGATGAAACTGACCCAACTTCATCCACCAATGTGCTGTCGTTGGCTACAGAAGCTAAAGAGCTAAGAAAACAGATAGCGACTCTCCAGAGCCAACTAGCAAAACTTACCTCTAAAGCTGATGCCCCAAAGAAATCTTCATCGCAAGCAGTGGATCGGAAAACTTTTTCCACAGAGAAAAGATCAAGCAAACAGAGTGCTGTAGCCACAATACCTGTGAATCATAAACAAACTGACAAACCCAGGCCGTGGTATTGCTTTAAATGTGGGGAGGATGGCCACATTGCCTCCTCCTGTGAGTCAGAGTCCAACCCAACCCTGGTGGCTGAAAAGCGGAAACTTTTGAGGGAGAAACAATCCCAGTGGGAAATTCAAAACAACATCACAAAAGGCACTTTAAACTAGAATCAGTTCCTGTTGTGGGACAACCAGGGACTGAAATATTGAACTGTCCCCTTCAAACCAAAGTCTCCACACAAAACCATTGCTCCAAGATGAACATTTCCAGATTGCCCAAGGGTTTGATTGGCGAAAAATGTATAGCACAAGTTACTATTTCAGGGCAGGAATGCAATTGTTTGATAGACACTGGCTCACAAGTTACCACTATTCCTTTGTCTTTTTATGAGCAATGTCTTTCAGAATATCCTATCAATTCCCTCTCTGATTTGTTGGAGGTTGAAGGTGCGAATGGTCTTTCTGTACCCTACATTGGGTACATAGAATTGATTGTGACCTTCCCGGCAGACTTCATTGGTACAAGTGTTGATGTACCCACCGTTGCTTTGGTGGTTCCAGATCCAAAGTCCCACACCATGCCTTTAGTCCTGATTGGGACAAATACTTTGGACACCCTTTATGAGGAACACTTGAAAGTGAGTTCTACCACATTCCAACCTTCATTGTTTGGCTACAGGTCTGTTCTGAATACCCTCAGATTGCGGCATGAATATGGCACAACTGGTGTTCTCGGTCATGTTGGGTTGAGGGGTAGGGTGCCTGAAGTCATGGCTGCTGGCCAAACTGTCATTTTAGAAGGGATTGCCCATGTGAGTGGAGTTTCAACTGATAAGTGGGTTGTAGTGGAACACCCCTCCATATCTTCCCTACCTGGAGGAGTTGTTGTAAAAAACTGCTTACTTACCCTTCCTTCTAAGAAATCCTGCCATCTTCCTGTAGTTCTTACAAATGAAACCGATCATGACATCACTATCCCGCAGAGGTGTGTTATTGCAGAAATCCATGCGTTGGAGTCGGTACTTTCTTCTGACAGTGCTGTGTCTAAGTTAGCTTCTCAAAGTAATGAGCACACGGCGGTCAAAGAGGAAATGTTCACTTTGAATTTTGGTGATTCTCCACTATCACAGGAGTGGAAGGACCGAATCACCAAAAAGCTATGTGAGATGCCAGAAGTCTTTGCTCAACACAATCTGGACTTTGGACATACACAGAAAGTGAAACATTCCATCAAATTACATGATGAGACCCCGTTTAAACATCGCGCTAGACCAATCCATCCACGAGACCTTGGAGCAGTAAGAAAACACCTTCAGGAGCTTTTGTCAAGCGGAGTCATACGTGAGTCGGAATCCCCTTTCTCATCGCCAATAGTGGTGGTCAGGAAGAAAAATGGCGATGTACGACTCTGTATAGATTATCGGAAGTTAAATCTTCAAACAGTCAAGGACGCTTATGCCTTACCGAACCTTGAAGAAACATTTTCAGCTTTAAATGGTTCGAAGTGGTTTACTGTTTTAGACTTGAAATCTGGGTATTACCAGATTGAAGTTGCAGAAGTGGACAAGCCCAAAACTGCTTTTGTGTGTCCGTTGGGGTTTTGGGAATTTAATCGGATGCCACAGGGGGTAACCAATGCACCAAGCACTTTCCAAAGGCTGATGGAAAAGTGTATGGGAGACATCAATCTAAAAGAAGTGCTTGTGTTTTTGGATGACTTGATTGTGTTCTCCAAAACCCTAGAGGAACAAGAGAGGCGGCTGCTGCAAGTCTTAGCTCGCCTGAAGGAATACGGGCTCAAACTTTCGCCAGAGAAGTGCCGTTTTTTCCAGACTTCTGTCAGATACTTAGGGCATGTGGTATCCGAGCGTGGGGTGGAAACGGATCCTGAAAAGATTGAGGCTATAAAAACCTGGCCATGTCCAAGAAACCTTAAGGAGTTAAGGTCGTTTCTTGGTTTTTCAGGCTACTATCGTAGGTTTATTAAAGCCTACTCACAAATAGTAAAACCCCTGAATGACCTGACTTCTGGTTATCCACCACTGAGGAAAAGTTGTAAGAAGGCTGATAAAGAACGTCAGTATTACGATCCCAAAGAGCCTTTTGGTGGTCGTTGGACGACTGCTTGCCAAGAAGCATTCAAGACCCTCATTGAAAAGCTTTCCACCGCTCCTGTCTTGGGTTTTGCGGACCCCAAACTTCCTTATGTTGTTCATACAGATGCCAGCACCACAGGACTGGGGGCTGCACTGTACCAAGAGCAGGATGGGAAACAACGTGTGATTTCATTTGCCAGCAGAGGTTTATCGCGAAGCGAGTCCCGTTACCCAGCTCATAAACTTGAGTTTCTTGCCCTTAAATGGGCTGTAACGGAGAAGTTTCATGACTATCTTTATGGCAGCACATTTACTGCCGTAACAGATAGTAACCCATTGACTTATCTTCTGACAACCGCTAAGCTTGATGCTACTAGCTACCGGTGGCTCGCTGCACTTTCCACATTCTCATTTAAGCTGCAGTACCGGGCTGGTAAACAAAACATTGATGCAGACAGCTTGTCAAGGCGACCACACAAAGAGCAGTCAGAGGATCAATTGTCGTCAAAAGAGTATGAGAGGATCCAGAAGTTTGTGCAGTACCATACAACGGGTGCTGAAACCTTACAGAGTACTGATAATGATGCAATCAGAGCCATCTGCGATAAACATTTTATCCAACAGGCTGATGATTCTGGTGTTACCTTGGTTGAGTCCCTTGCGTTTCATCCTGAAGCAGTGCCTGAGTGTTTTGAGCAAGAAAATAACTTAAGTGGGTTACCTGCTTTACCTGATTTGACGAAGGGAGAATTAATAGAAAAGCAGAGATCTGATCCAATCATTCATGAGGTGATAATGTGTCTGGAATCAGGTGAAAAACCTCCACCTGCATTAAGGAAGGAATATCCAGATTTTCCCTTTTACTTACGAGAATGGGACCGTCTTGAGTTGATGGACGGAGTTCTGTATAGGCGGCGACGAGATGGGGACTCTGTCAGTCATCAATTGGTTTTGCCAGAAGATCTCAGAAGTTTTGCTATGAGCAGTTTGCATGATCAAATGGGTCATATGGGAATGGAAAGGACGCTGGATCTGGTCCGCTCCAGATTCTATTGGCCAAGGATGGGAGCTGAAGTAGAGCAAAAAGTTAAGACCTGCAATCGTTGTGTCCGCAGGAAAACTTTGCCACAAAAAAGTGCACCTTTGGTAAACATCCAAGCCACAAGACCCTTACAGCTTGTCTGTATGGATTTTCTTTCTCTTGAACCAGACAAGAGCAACACTCGTGATATCTTGGTGATTACTGATTTTTTTACCAAGTATGCTGTGGCTGTACCAACACCAAATCAAAGAGCAAGAACCGTTGCAAAGTGCCTATGGGATCAATTCATTGTGCATTACGGTTTCCCTGAGAGGTTACATAGTGACCAAGGACGAGACTTTGAGTCACATACCATCAAGGAACTTTGTGCAATTGCTGGGATCCAAAAAATCAGAACAACACCATATCATCCTAGGGGGAATCCTGTGGAACGATTTAACCGGACTTTGTTAAACATGCTCGGAACATTGGAAGAAAAGGATAAAAGCCATTGGAAGGATTTTGTTAAACCTTTGGTCCATGCATATAATTGCACCAAGCATGAAGCCACAGGATTTTCCCCGTATGAACTGATGTTTGGCCGTCAACCTCGGTTGCCACTTGATATTGCTTTGGGATTACCTGGTAAAGACAGTTCACAAGTATCTCATTCACAGTATGTTCAACATCTTAAGTCTCACTTAAAAGAGAGTTATGAGGTTGCTTCACGAAATGCACAGAAAATTGCTGAAAAGAACAAAATTCGATTTGACAAAAATGTGACCAATTCTTCTTTGGAAGTTGGAGATCGTGTGTTAGTCAGGAATGTCCGTATCCGCGGGAAGCACAAGTTAGCAGACAGATGGGAATCTGAAGTCTACGTCGTTGTGAAACGCGTTTCTGACTTACCAGTTTACACGGTTCGTCCAGAGACAAAGGATGGTCCGCTTCGCACTCTTCATAGAGATCTTTTGCTTCCTTGCGGGTTCCTACCTGTTTCTGAAACCTTAGAACCAGCTGTGAGTAAACCTACCACAAGGCGCAGGACTCGGCTGAATCCTGATTCACAAGGCCCTGATGGTCTGGATTCTGCTCTCGAGACAGATGATGAAATTCCTGATCCTGTACAAAGTATATATCCAGTCAATGAAACAAGGTTTACTACTGTTCATAAAGTTCTTAAGCCGAACAATCTGAAGGAAGATTCTCCTAATCTTGAGGTTGTCCATTCATCCTCAGCAGATGATGCAGCTATGAAGGTTCAGAGTAGTGACTCACCTGTAGATGTTCAAGAGCAAGCTTCACCTACTGGAGCTGTAGGGGAACACTTACCTGTTGAAGTTCCAGTGGAATACTTACCTGATGTTGCGGAATATGTAGAGGCAAGTCATTTACCTGATGTAACACCAGTTAATGACCAAGTAAATGCTGAAGATGAATGTAGTGGACACAACCAGAGTTCCGATGTGGAGAAAAATGAGCATTCAGGAGACTTACCCAGACGATCGGTTCGACGAAGAGAGAGGCCTAAAATACTTACCTATCCACAGCTTGGAAACCCCTTGATACATGTAGTGCAGTCCTTGTTTCAAGGGTTAAACACTGCTTTCGCTAATGCATTGAGCGGCACTGAAAGTCTGAATAGTTTAGCTGAGATATCCTCAATACAGGATGTATAAAATGTGAGTCACTCTTTATTGTGTCACGGGACGTGCACAGTTAGGAGGGGAGGATGTAACCCAGACTAATTCAGTATTATAAAATATATTTTTGTAAATGAATGGGTTCACAAAAACGTAAATAATTAAAGATTGGTGATGTCAACAAACCTTTTTCGTTGAATAAATTATGTGGGAAAAATAATTTGTAATATTTAGGGTTATTGGTTCAGCCAATCAGAATACTGTTGATGTGATCCGCCCACAGAGCAGATGCGCGAGACCGGAGAGTGGAGAAGTCTGAGAGAAATTCGTCTAGTTTAGTCATAAAGAAAATTGAGAAATAATTGAGTAAAACTATAAAAATAGTCTTTACATCTCTTCAGGATTGTTAAAAGAGGACGATATTGAGTGGATTCTGTAGTTGTTTTACTCCTGTGACGATCGATGGGTTAATTACATCGTCGTATTGCTGGAAAGTGAATATCTGGATGTGGTGAGTTCATTTATGTGTGTATGCTGAATTTAATGTTTAAATAAGAAACACAACACTACTTTTGTGAGAAAAACAGAAGTTTATTTCATTTGTTATGTTCATAAGATTTATGTTGTATTTTTGGAGTATTTTTATTTATTGTACAATTTCATTGTGCTGAGTGAGTTCAGTCATTTTCACTTGGAGTCAAATTGCTTCACGTGCATGTCTCGTGCGCGTGCCTGAAAAGAGAAATGTTTATTAGCAATGTAATATTGTAAAAGGTACAATATTGTAAAACACTGATTACTTTTATTTGTATGGTTAAATGTTAATTTACTCTGATGATGAGATACTTACCTTATGTGATGCCATTGTTGACTAAATGCGGTGGTGCATTTCTGGCCTTTTGAACAGGTCAGGTTTTTTTTCTGAGTGGAGTTGATTCTCATGGATGGCGAGCCAACCTAATCGGATACTGGACGAAAAAAAGAAGAAAATTCATCTTAAAGGACCAAGAGAGTATCTTGATTTCATATTTTGTTTTTCCCTGCTCAAGGTAAAACTTTTCCTGCACAGAGACTGTTTTTTCCTTCTCCATACGGGACTGAGAACTGAGATATCTAATAGAAAAGACTGATATCAGTGATTGAGTATTTGGAAATTGAACCTATCGTCGACGTGAGCGTGATATTACAAAATTGTGGTTGAGTCTGAACAGGTTTTGTCAATTTGCTGTTGGGTACATTATTAATGTATTTCTAGTGTAAAACTGACAGTGATTTGTTCAGTGACTTATTCTATTTCTTTTCATTGAATTTAAGTGATTCACTTCTAATTGTTTATTTATTTTATTTTATTGTGTTTACTTTAAAAGGGGAAAGGCCTGTGTGTTCAAACAAACATTTATAAAAGTTATATACTTACCTTAACAGTGGTGTCCTGTCATCCCTCAGCAATAACTCTCCATCTCCGTAGTCGAACATAACAATCTTCTGATCTCCTAATTGGTTCATAAAGTGAAGTCCAAATTTATAAGTAATAACCCGTTACAACTGCACCCGCTAAACTATATTGCAATGGTTAGTGAATAAATTGCAGGTGTTTTCGCTAACATATGCCGCGTTTCCACCGCAGGGACTTTACCCAGGAACTAGGGACTTTGGGCTGGTACTCGGTGTGTTTCCACCGCAGGAACCAGGAACTAAATAAAGTTCCAGGTAAAAAAATGCCCCTCAGAAAGTCCCTGCTGGCGAGGTGGTACTTTTTCAAAGTTCCGGAACTTTCGGGGGCGGGACTTGGGCGCTAAACATCCTGATTGGTTGAGTTCACGCAGCATTGATTGAGTTCAACCACCATTTATTCGGATCAACATTTTCAAAATACTGCTGTTATTGTGTCATGAAATGTAATTGTAAAAGTATTTCAGGCGAGAATGTAGTTGTTTAAAACTCAAATCTGTGGTTTATTTATAAAGACAGCGCCTATTTAAAAATGTGTTTCGCCGATCTCAGAGACGGTGAACTCCACGCGATCAGCGGGAGCTCAATCTTTATGTATCCTACGTCACTAGTCTATTTGCCTAATCTTCCCGGTACTTTACACCACGGTGGAAATGCAGAAAGCAACAGGTCTGGGGGGGAAATAGTTCCTGGGAAAAAAAAGTTCCTGGTACAAATGTTCCGGGTAATTTCGGGGGAAACGCGGCAATACTGTACCACCCTCAAAAGTGGCACAACTGTTAAGTAAACTACCTCCTTAGAATTTTAGATGGATTTTAAATGATTATAAATGTGTAGTTAACAACTATCATTCCTCAAGCTGTGATATGCAAATCTGTGTGGCTGCAGTGCCAATTCAAAAAACATGGCTGCACCATCTGGCAAAGATGTTTCAGGCAATGTGAATAATTCTGGGATTTATTTATTCTCTAAACAGACAGGGTGCTGTGATGGTTAGGGTGTTATAGAGTGTTAAAAACAAAAGAAACAGATTCTCGGCAGCTTTCCTGGCAAGAGTCTATGATAATATGAAGCTTGTTTGTCAATTTCTAGGAAGGGGATGAAGAAAAAGTGTGGGAATTAATTTTGTTGTGGAATGTATTGTTAACTTCATTGCAGTCAGATCTTGAAAGATTTTGTGATCTTCTTTGATGGTGCCAGCTTTGAAAAGCAGTAGAAGTTGGCGAAACCAATTTAATCCCATAGACTGATCGCTTACATTTGTCTGACACTATCATAATTCCATGATGGAGTTTGAG
Organism: Carassius carassius; assembly: GCF_963082965.1. NCBI lineage: Eukaryota > Metazoa > Chordata > Actinopteri > Cypriniformes > Cyprinidae > Carassius > Carassius carassius. Next base: position 24,104,147 of record NC_081772.1, read on the forward strand.
GAAAGAAAGATATTTTCTACATGGCAGGTAAAATTTGATGCTTAATGCTTAAAAAATAGATATCATGTTGGTGTATTGCCAATGTGTAAAAACATAAGATGTTTTCTTCAAATGTAATGTTTAATTCTGTGTTGCATGACATTTCTTGTAATCGTCTGTGAAATTTACTAGCAATTTTAAAGTGCACTGGCTGCACTGCAATGCGAGTCATAATACTTCAGAATAATATTTCAAGTTTCACAAGCAGTAAGAATGGGTCCGATCAGATGGCTGGAAAGCTACTAATTTCTCAAGTTCATTATTTATGGTGAAGCTCAGTGTGTGTTTGGAACCTGCTATTTATAATTCATCATACTGATGTTTTATTAACTGCACCCAGTACATCTTTACTTCTGCCTGGCCAGAATATGCACTTAACCTTTATAGCTGTACAAGATTGCAGAACCCGTATTACAAAAGTTTAATGAGTCTCAGTTCTGGTGAGGAAGCTCTTGTGGCTTTAAACAAATCCAGCAACATTTAGACTGAAGCTTTCGCTCATTCCACATAGTGATCTGCCCTAGTTATTGCCCTTTAAGCATTTGAGAGGGTTTTAATTGAAAAGTGCAGAGAATGTGAGAATATGTTAGTGGTTTTTATTTTTTTAAGACTGTGCGACGCTATGGCTCCATAGAAATTGATAATTGCACTGTTTTGACTCATTAACTGGCTTATTAAAATGGGAAATGTAATATGGGGGTTGAGGTTTTTATTTTTTGTGCAACAAGCATCATTAGACTGTAGGCACGTGTGTTGCATAACAGCGGCACAGCAAAGCCCATGGGTTATGATGTCTATGATGCAGTTAATAGTCTAAAGAATTGACCACAAAGAGTAATAATTGTTATAGTACAATGACAGAGTAATATAAATTACAGCATTAATCTAGTGTTTGTGCATGTTTCTGCAGGTGAATTTGTGTCTCCACCTATCATGTGTCTGTTTTCCCATTTATCTTTATTGCATATGTGATCCTATGAATGTGTGCTTGCCAAGGAGGTTAGCATTCGCATTCAACTCAATGGCAGTTGCTTGGCTGGTGCATGATCCCCACAATGCAATTCTGTCATTTTTGCTTATGGATAGCCTCTGGATATTTTTTTAAACCAATCATCTGTCAAAAAAATATAATGTGGCTAATCTCTGTAAGGATCTCTCTGAAATATATATATATTTTTTTTACTGGCTTATTTTGTGTCCGAAGTACACTTTGACTTTGTACTCCGCCCTTTTCTCGCAGCTGGCTGCAAGCTAGCATTCAGATCTGCCCTTTTTCAATCAACAACCGATGGATTGTAGCCCCTTGCTTCTTCCATTTTATCGCACCTTTAACTCCATTAAATTATGAATAGCTTGCGTCATAGAAAGCTATAGTTTCATAGTTCCAAAAAATCTCAAATGTTCCATTGTTTGGATATTTTACTATAATCTTAAAAGTATGTACCTTCTCAACACTGTCAAAATGCATCATTTTAATGCTTAAAATTATGTAAATATGGATGCATCAGACAGCTGCCTTTTATTATACAAAACATTCTAGTTTTGTTGCATCATATTATCTTTCCAGCCTTGAGTGTAGAGTGTTTTTGTTGATGTTTTTTTTTTTTTTTTTTTTTTGCATGTCTCTTCATTAGAAATGCATATGAACTGAACATTATCACAACATACTGAGAATTTCAGGGATTTTGTATTTGGTCATGCAAATTTTCAGCGATAACCAACAGAAAACTACGGCGCTCTGTAGAAAGCTGCTTGGTTTGAAAGCAACTTCTGTGTGAGTACTTCCTGTATCTCTTCAGTATTGAAAATTGGCCAAAAAGGAGGGTGCCCTTTCATTTTGCAATTATGACCTATGAGAACACTGAACATATTGGTAAGTTAAATATGAGCTAGACATTTAGGTAAACTCATTTGTTAGCCGTGATCTTAAAGTTCTGTTCATCTCAAACCAAGCATTCGTGACTCCAGCTGCCATTCATCTTTCCCACTCGCTCAGATCTGTAATCAAGGTCTGGTACACATAATGAATGGAGAGAATTTCAGTGTGTCACCCACAATGCATTGCTGGAGTGATGCGCCTTAAAGCCATAATTCCTTAAGGCCACGTTATTTGCATGATATCGTAAATCTGGCACTGAGTCTGCTGCTATTGCAGCAATTAATCTATTGTAACATTAAAGGGGAGACGTTTGCAACCTTTTCCTCAGATTTGAGGGTTCATTTTTTAATATATATGCACGCTAACGTTGATAGAGCAAAAACTGCTCTCATCCCCTGCATGCGTCAGTTGTGTTGACGCTGAAGCATGTCTGAAGGCATTAGAAAATCCAAGGCTAAATAAAGAGCCGACTTAGAAAAGGCTTGTTCTCTTTTAGCTCTCATTGGCTCCTTTGATAATTTATCTCACTGAAAGTGAGCCCATGTCAATTCTTTTAACAGACTATCAAGAGAGCTAATGTTGCTTTTGTTAATTCCACTTCTTTAATCTCTTCTGATGAGTTTCTTAAGCAGGGTGTTCGCTTTGGTTTTATCTGAAGTCTGTAGAGATAATAAAAATGAATACAATGTCTTTGTTCTTAAAGGAATAGTTTGACCAAAAAATAAAAACAGTTATTTAATCAAAATTGTGCACTTCTATCTTCACTGGGTTTGCAGGTGGATTTCGCCTTCATTGTTTGGCAGAGTTTTCCAGATCGGATCGTAGGCTACCCAGCACGCAGCCATTATTGGGACAGTGGGAAGGGGAGGTGGGGTTATACCTCTAAATGGACCAATGAATACTCCATGGTGCTCACAGGAGCTGCGTTCTACCACAGGTAATCTCCAGACAACACGATACAATACAAAACTTACCTAAAGTGAATTTGTTTTTGTTCTGTCGCAGTTTTTCTATTTTATTCTGCCTCTTTTATTCTTCTTTTTTTTGTAACAAAACATAAAAAGTAGTTTGCTGGCTAACAATTAGCGTGTGCTAATAGTAAGCATTAATTTATGTACCTAGCCACAGGGTGGCTAAATGAAATACAAAGCCAATGAGAATTTGCAGCAGAAACCCTCCACCTTCCCCAGCTCCACCTGATATGGGATGATTTCATGTATTTTATATATGGAGGTAATTTCATGTACTGTATGTTACAGTGCTCACAGAACCATGTCTGTGAATGTATTGGAAGTAGCAAATCTCTGTACTTGCTTTGCAGCATAGCAGTTATTTTCCGCCAAGACCAAACACATTAACATCGCCATGTATGTTACCATGCTAAACACTCAGAGAGTTGTCATGCCATAAATAATTCAAACAGTAAAATCGCAGTAAAGCCACCTTTCCACCGTCTCTGACATTTGCATAGGTTTGCATCCAATAGCTAATACAACCTGATTAGCTGAGTTTACTAATCTTTTACAAAAATAAGCAAAACACTTTGCAGAGGTTTTTGAGCAAGATATTTAATGCTAAATTTCTACAAATTTGAAAAAACAAACTCATATAGTATTTGTGTGAATTTTTCTTTTAAGTCATTCTTAATCATTTGTTATTAACAGGCATGCTAATGAGCAACTAGTAAATATTGAGAATTGGTCCCTACAGTAAAGTGATAACCAAATGATAAATCAGGAATCATCAAGCTCCACGTAAAGCTAGAATGAGTTAAATGTTTTCTCTTAAATCAAGCACATAATTGTTTCTAAGTCGTCTCTCTTTATTGAACTCAATGTGAATTAATCTGTCATCATGAAAAGATCAAATTGGCTGTGGTTCACTGGTTACTATAGCATTCATTCTAACCTTTTAGGGACACCGGGATAAAGGTTAGATTTTCCTTCACATTTACAAAAACTTTTGGGACAATACTCCCACTCCCAGTTTTTGCTCATTAAAAAAAAAAAGTTGGTAAACAATTACTTTGTATTGTATTTTTATTTTTGAAAGATAGTTTGAAAGAAAAAAAGAAAGACATCTAAATTTGGACAAGAGGCTGGCTGGTGCGAGGTCAGTGTCAGGTGCTTGTAAAAGCCGAATGTGAGACCTGCTGTGATAGAGATCGTTCAGAGACAGGCTGATATTAAAGCAGGTAATAAATGTTCAGTCTGACAGCTTCACTGGCCATATTTTAACCATAAATGGCACAGGTGAGATAGAGTTCACAGTTTGTTTTAGCTGAAGGACTCTGAACTCATCACTCACAACAGAGCAGCACACACACACACACACACACACAGACCTTCAGACTGACACATCACACACCTGACACACAGATTAACCGCTTTGCTACTGGTCAGCGAGCTGACACCACCTGCAAAGTGACCCCAGCTTAAAGTGTGCAGGAGAAAAAGACATAAATAAATGTCTGAAAAGAGATAAGCCACCTGCAGAGCTGAGAGGAATGCTCTGACTGCTGTCCCTCAAAGAGAGAGGAATGACAGGAAAGACGTCTGCAGGCAGGAAAGGAGATTCAGTTTAATAAGGACAGCGAGAGAGAGAGAGAGTAGGTGTCACTCACAGAAATTAAAACATCTGTCTTTTTGAGGTTCTCACAGCAGAGTAGCTCTGTTTGTGCTGGGTATCATGACTATACTTTGAGTCCCACCCAGATGAACATTTTATTACTCATAGATTGCTCTTAATGGAGCACTCGTTAAGCACTCCGATTTTTCTCCTAAAAGAATATATTAAAAAATATGAGGGATAGGGATAGTTCGCCCAAAAAATAAGATGCTGTAATCATTTACTCACCATCATGTTGTTCCAAACCTTTCTTCTATGCAATAAAAAAGAAGATGCTTTGAAGAATGCTGTCAACCAAACTGTTTAGTTCCCTTTTACTTCCATATAAAATATGGAAAATATATATAAATACATTGGAAGTCAGTGGGAACTGAAACTGCTTGTTTAAATGTTCTTAAAAATAATTTATTTTGTGATCAGTGGAACAAAGAAATGCACACAGGTTTGGAGCGACATGAGGGTGAGTTAGGGTGACTATCCATGTATAACGCTATAAAACTGAAATAAATAAATAAATAATGAAGCCATTAATGTTGTGGGAGAAAAAAATTAATAATGATGAAATAAATATGTGTAGAATATTATCTAGAAATAAATACAATATGTTAAGTTGCTATCTTTTTTCTGCCCATGCATTATGCATAAATATAAAGAAAAATAATAATAAAGCTGAGACTGTCAATAGATCAGTCAATTACTCCAAACCCATAAGACTTTCATTCAGCTTCTAAACACAAATTCACATATTTACAATGAAACCTAGCAATGTCTGTCCCTCCTTTGAAAGCCTATTTCAACTTTCGAAAAAGTTCAGAAGATGCCATTTGAATTGAGCAAGTCTTCTGAGGAGACTTGATGGTTTTATACGATGAACAGTTTTAATTCAGGCTTTTATTCACATATCAACATCAATGAATGCACATCCAACATATCAAGTCTCTTCAGAAAACTTGAAAAAAGCTTGAAGGATTTTATGGAATGGACTTTTTTAAAAGAGTACAAAAAGTAAAGAAATCTCTCGGTTTCATTGAAAATATCTTCATTCGTGTTTTGAAGATGAACAAAAGTCTTATGGATTTGGAACAACATGAGGATGAGAAATTGATGTTTTAATTTTTGAGTAAACTGTCCCTTAAAGGCAGGGTTTCTGAGCAGCATTCAAAATAAAACAATACAAATTTTTACTTCCCTTCAGGCAAAATTACTTTTTTTAATTCTAATTAATATTTTCATTCATTCCTTTTGTTTAGTTTTTTGTTGATTTTCTTGGTCAGGTATTATCATCACCTGTACACATACTACCTGCCAACATCTCTGCTGTCAGTGGTGGACCAGCTGGCCAACTGTGAGGACATCCTCATGAATTTCCTCATCTCTGCAGTAACCAAACTCCCGCCAATCAAAGTCACACAGAAAAAACAGTACAAGGAGACCATGATGCAGCAGGTATGGGTATGTGTGTGTATGGGTTGTTATTAGATGAGTGTGTGTGTGTGTGTGTGTGTGTGTGTGTGTGTGTGTGTGTGTGTGTGTGTGTGTGTGTGTGTGTGTGTGTGTGTGTGTGTGTGTGTGTGTGTGTGTGTGTTTGTGCATCCAGGGTGATTCCGTGTTGGGGTCAGAAACGTCTGTGTAGTGTGTGATGGATGGATGGCCCCAGGGCTGTGAGTGTGTGTGGATCTGATTCAGCAGTATTGGTCTGTTTGATGAATGTCTTCATGGTAAGGCAAGATTAATGATTGACAGCAAGGTTGCAGTACTATTCTTCTTTCTGTCTGTCTTGTTTCTCTCCATTTTCACTCTCCTTCTCTCTCAATACTTTATTTGTACATTCTTACTTTATATCCAAATGCTGCATATCCAAATCAAAATGCTGCATATTTTGGTCACATTCTTATATAAAACATTGTCATCCTTATTGAGGCTGTTTTGAGGCAAAAATTTACTACTCTGATTTAAAACAAAATAAGTTGTTACCCCCAATAAATAGTGTAGGTACAGAGTAGTTAGCTATTTTTTGTTATTAGCTTGTAGCATAGGCTAGCCTACTAGACATCTTCACTGTAGATTAAAGCTTGGGAGGATATAGTTTCAAAGTATTAGAAATGTTTACTGATTTACTCTATATTTCCTTAAAATGTACTTGAACCTAAAAATAAATGTTCATGTTACACTGGCAACAGCTTTTTTTTTTGTATCTTTTTGTGTAGTTTAAAGGTGTTTTTTTTGTAAACGACACTGTAACGACATTCCAAAATATGTTTCGTACCCTAATGGGAACATGAACAAAATGATCTTAGAACATATTTTTTGTTAAATAGCTATTATCTGATTAGAATATCAGAATGGTCAAATTTTATCTCAAATTTTCAAAAATTCTACGATGAATTCGAATTCATGAATGATACAAAATATATTTTTGTGTGTTCCACTGTATGTCCAAAGTATTGGAAGCATGTGGGTCTCTAGCAGATCGTAAGCTTCTTTAACAAGGAGCTAGACATCTTTCCACAGTGTTTCTCATGAATGTAAGGCCATAACTGTCATCTGTTCTCTGAGTCGTGAAATGAACACTCCGTGTTCACTCTGTTTGTCAGTGTCTTCTAAAGTGCTGCCCAATTCCAGCAACATGTTCCTGCTTTCTTTTATAATCTGCTTGGTGAACCATACACAGACCTCTCTCTCTCTCTCTCTCTCTCTCTCTCTCTCAGGGCTCGAAGGCGTCTCGATGGGCTGACCCAGATCACTTTGCACAGCGTCAGTCCTGCATGAACTCTTTCACGCGTTGGTTTGGCTTCATGCCTCTCCTTCACTCTCAGTTGCGTCTGGACCCCGTCCTCTTCAAAGACCAGGTCTCTATCTTACGCAAGAAATACAGAGACATTGAGAGGTTGTGAGGGGAAAAGCCCTCCAAAACCCCGCTGAACTCATCAAGAACATCCCCAAACAGACCTTCAGTGTTCAGTTTGCCTGGACTCAAATACAATATGTTCCATCTACAGAAGAAAAATATATATATATATAACAAAATATGCAACACTGAATGGTTTTATCTGCAGCTGAAGGTTTCGTGGCAAGCATTTGCTCAGAAAAGGACTGGCTCCTTGCGTGTACAAATTTGTTGTTGCCGTCGATGTTGTTCTCTGCGAGGGCTAAGCCACTGCACATGTATGAAAAAGAGGCAAAAGAGTCGTGTGAATAGATGAAAACAGCTCAACGAGTCAACTATGCCTGCAATATCTATTTTAATTTCAATTATTTTTTAAGAAATTCTTTTTTTTTTTTTAAGTTTAAAAAAAAATAAAAATCTATGAATGCAAAGTGGGTTTGCACCCTAAATATTCTCTTTTGTATCATTTTATTGTGTGTTTTTCCTTTAATACACCATTTATCCAATATGAATAATATTTGTGCTTGATATTTTGAGAAAATCAGCAGTCAGATTCTGCAGTTCAGATTTAAAAGCTAGCATAGAACTAACTGTTTAATAATTTGTGAGCAAGGTGTAAATTATGAGGGACAGGGGTGTTAATTAACCCCCTAGTTTGAACCCCCTTGAACTTAAAACTAAAAGTTGGGTTCTTTTAATTACATATTTTTACATAAACGTTGACAACTGTGTTGTGTGGCACATCTGAGAGATTAGAAGCTAGCGGAACAGTTTGGACATTTTGTGTGCATGTCTTTATGTTTGTACATTGTCATACATGCAATCCTTTTGTAAATTAAGTTGTAGGCTTATATAGTGCACCAGCCTATTTGAGGAGAAAACCACAGGCCTGTCCTAATGTGGAGCACTTTTTATGATGGATGGATGCATCTTTTTGACCTTTAAAATCTCGACCACCATTATAAGCTTGGAAGAGCCAGGACATTTTTTTTATATATAACTCTGATTGCATTAGTCTGAAAGAAGAAAGTCATATACATCTTGGATGGCTTAAGGGTGAGTAAATCATGGGGTAATTTAAATTTTTGATGAAAATTGGGCGACACCAAATGCATTCTCATGTCCACGGCCAAATCATTCACTCACTTTTTAATCTACTATTAACTTGTATAATTATGATTTAGTGTTTTGTTTCACTTAACCCTAAATGAATGTTTGCAAACATGTATTTTACCTGAAGTGTAATATACAGTAGTAACAAGCATCAATTTGCTAGCATCAATCATATCATACAGTATGTAAAAGTGGGCCTTATATGAAAGCATCATAATTTTTACAATTTACATTACACAAATATATGGCAGAAACTAGATAAATTAATTAAAAAAAATGTTGACATTGGACCAAATTCCCAATCCGCATGTAGACTGTGGAAGTTGGAAACTGATTGTTAATCCCAAATGAGTTTAATAACAGTAAAAATAGCTGTAGAGAAAATGTTTATATTTTGTGTCGAAAGATTATTGTAAGAGAATCCATATATTTTGGCATGTTGCTATATTATTTATATTCATTTTTAGGCTACACTGTCAAAATAAGTTCTTGCTTACAACAATCCTGAACTTCATCCAGTCACAGCTTTTGTCTTCTGAATTTATGCGGAAGTGATACTGGATCTGACCTCACCACGTCAACCCATTGCATCTGTATATCAGCATATTAGCATATGTTAGCAGGGCTGATGTAACTCACACACTCTCTCTTGACGTTTATGTCTCACAGGTAATGTCTTTATTAGAGTTGCAGCGATATGTGTGTATGTATTGACAGGCTTTGATATCTGTCTGAAGTCTAAACTCTTTCATCTTTATGACAAACCGACAGAACAAAAAAAGAATGGCGATAGGTGGAGATCTGCCCTTTCACAATACCTCCTTTCCAGTGCTCTCTCTCTCTCTCGTTAGTCTGTGTTCTCTTCTCATTTACCTCTTCCTGTCGGTTCTCATCAGGATGATGTCTTTACTCCACAACCACAAAGACTTGAGAAGATAATGTTTCTCTTACTGTAGATGTTTCAAAGGTTGAAACGTAACTGGTCCAGCACACAATTCATGCCACTCCAAGTATTTGGGGCCATTAACACTGAATTAACACTGAATGTGTTTTTAAGTTAAAAATTTGAGATAGAGGGCAGTGGAATAAAAAAATAATAATAATAAGTTCAACTTCTGTTAACCTGAATGCCATTCATGTGCAAGATGTGAGCGTAGCAGTCAAACATATCCATCTAGTGCATGAAAAATCTGCACAGTAAAACATAAAAATGCAATCTTGTTTTAATGGCCCCTTATACTGTCTCATGGTGGGGGTATGTCAGGAAAATCTAGTCTTTTTAGCCTTAACATTTTCACCAGAATTAGCAGTAGAAGGGGAAAAATTAAGATATGCAGCTTCTCAGAAAAGGATGACAGTATACAATGATTTAGCAAGCTAATAGTTACCCGCATGATAAAATCACCTGAGAAAAGTTGCATATCTGATTTCATTCCCTTTAAAGTCTGCTACTGTAGCCATCAAAACTCTACTTGTCTAACAAATCCGCCACCTTCATCAATACATTTCAAAGCAACTGCTGTCTATCCTCAAACCGCCTGCTGTGAGCTACATTTCTGTTATTGTCTGTAGATCTCTAGTTTTGTGAGCACTATGAAACACTCAAGATTTTGAGATATGTAGCCGAATTTGAGTTGTATATCTGAATCTAAATTTGAATTATTCATTTTTTTGGGAGGTTTGGAACAAACAAGATGCTGTTTATTGCAGATATAAATTCTGTTGTAGAAGCAATGGTCTATGGAAAAGCGTCATTCAATGTATTAGCAGGCATTCAATAATGCATTAGAATATGTAGCAACATTTTAGTTGATGCTGGTTATGGCATTAACTAATAAAGAGCAATACATTTGTTGCAGTTCTTATTCATTTTGTCCCACTTTATATTAAGTGACTTTAAATATTATTCAATTAGTTGATTTTTAACATGAACAGAGTAATAAATGCTTCAGAATTATGTTTTATTTTTAGTGCATGTTGTTTGTGGTCAGGATATTTTAATGACACTCTCTGCAGATCATCATGCCAGAAGGACAGCACAAATGAATGTGTCTTTATGAGTGAGTCACTGAATAATTCACTCATCCAATTAATTCAAAAACACTGATACATTCAGTAATGAAACACCATAACTTTTTTTTTGCTCAGAGACACACAACGGTTAGTTCTTTGTGGGCTTTGTCTGGATTCGTTTTTTTTTTAGTTAACAGGCAAAAATAAACATGTAAATGGCTGAATTTTTTCTAAAATGTATGTTGTATAAAAAGAAATATCACACTTGCGATCGTGCTGCTATTCTTAATATCAGCATTCTTGCTCATGTGACACTGATTAATTGTTATGAATATATTGATATATTATGACGTTCTGCTCATGGACAAAATTGCGAGTATGCCTGTACACTACATACTAACACCTTTCCCTAAGCTTTTGATGCAACTTCCTTTTTTCTCTCTTTAGAAGACACTAGTATTTCCTGGCAGCGGCATTCCAGGAACCTCCTCTTGCTGAACGACATCTGAATGACGGGCGCTATCAGGGATAGCAGGGACGAAAGGGTGTGTGTATATGTATATGTGTGTGGCCGGGGAAAGGCAATATCTACAGACATCAGAGAGTCCAGAGGTCTGCATGTGTGTGATATATCTCCCCTGCTCAATCCACACAGAACTGCGCATTGAAATCGGTTCAGTTCTCCACAGATCAAACAGTGCAGCATACTTACACATCTCCAGAGAACCCGCCTCTGCAGTTCAGTTTACTCCAGCGTCTCTCTCTTTTTCCCTCGACAAACACCTGTTCAGACGGCCGCCGTATCTCTGGAGACTCTAATCCACTTCCCCAGTCCTCTCTTCCTTTCACCCTCCATCCATTTATCTCTCTGGCTTGCTTTCTCTGCCTGCTTTAAGTTCAGAGGAATTAGATTTGACGCAATACAATTTAATTCAGCTCCATCAAAGGATGCTGGCATCATCAGTTAGTTCTCTTTTCAATGGCGAGCGTCATAAAGCCTGTTCCTCTTTTAGACTACCTCTCTCTTTTTCCCTCCCCAGGGTCTCATTCCCTGTTGCACTATGGTGTTTGTCCGCTGATGTGTACTGTATGTGTGGAAACTTAATTACAGAGTGTTATAAAATGCTGTGTCATAATGTGCCTAATGCCTCTGTACCATATAAAAATGATAATAATCACTAGATAAGTACATTTTCAAAACAAAATGTGAGTGCTACTTTCCCATCCTTACAGAAAAAACACATGAATTTCACATGTGATCGCATGATTTCCACATGTGATCACATGTGGCCTCATGTGAACAACATGTTACCACATGTGAACAAATTGTCACCACATGTGAACAACATGTGACCACATGTGAACGTTTCACCACATGTTAACAACATGTGACCACTTGTGAATGTTTCACCACATGTGATCGTTTCACCACATGCGAACAACATGTGACCACATGTGAACGTTTCACCACATGTTAACAACATGTGACCACATGTGAACCTGATAGCATACACTTCCGGGCCTTATCTGGGCCAAATATGGCACATATGGCTGAGTTCTGCCACTGGCAGTGGCACATCAAGCCGGTTTTAGTGTCAGTTCCGGCATATTGTATGTGGGCCAGATCCGGCCCATGTGTGACAAACCGGTTATAGGTTGAGTTCTGGCTTGTTGCGTGTGGGTCAGATCCGGCCCATGTGTGACAAACCGGTTTTAGGTTGAGTTCTGGCTTTTTGCGTGTGGGCCAGATCCGGCCCATGTGTGACAAACCGGTTTTAGGTTGAGTTCTGGCTTGTTGTGTGTGGGCCAGATCCGGCCCATGTGTGACAAACCGGTTTTAGGTTGAGTTCTGGCTTGTTGCGTGTGGGCCAGATCCGGCCCATGTGTGACAAACCGGTTTTAGGTTGAGTTCTGGCTTGTTGTGTGTGACAAACCGGTTTTAGGTTGAGTTCTGGCTTGTTGCGTGTGGGCCAGATATGGCCTATACCAGGTGACCAGATGTGCCATTTTCTGAAGACACGTCCTGGCAGATCACCTTACTTTACCAGTCAGTGGTTCTAAAACTATTTTGAGTACTGGAAGCCCATAATATTTCAGGACACGTAATATAAATACATACACACATTTATTTGTCCTACACGGACCTGTTATGAAGCTGCAATGTTATTCGATTTTTTTACATTTTTGTACCATGTCCTCTGGTGTGACACCATGTCCTTTGAACTTTTTCTGAACCACTACAAATGTTTTATGCTTTGTTGTGCATTAATATGACACCCCTAAATTATATATTTTTTTTATTAAAAAGTGCATGTTAAGCTACATAATCCTAGAAAATTTTGCAAATGTGTCTTGCTTGCCACTAATGACAGGTTAGCTTGGAATAACAAGGTTATTGATTGACAGAAAAGGCTGAAACGTCCTTTGGTGTGATAAAAAAAAAAGTCCTCCATTGTGACACCTGTACTGTCACACCACAGGACAAAGTTTCTTTAAAAATCATTTTAAATAATTAAATAATATTTGTTTAGCTCCTTTTTTATACTTTTAAATGCAATAATTACATTCATTAAATTAAGCTCTAATCATCAAAAAAAAATTATGAATCTTTAGAATATATGAAAATTTCACTTTTTAAATAAAAAAAAGTTACAAAAACATGAACTTTTTTCATGATATTCACATTTCTTCAAGATGCACCTTATACACACACACACACACACACATATATATATATGAGTGTTCGTAAAAGCAACAATACAAAATCTTAAACTATAAAAGTGCCACTTTGTCCCACTATTATGTGCAGGCCTTGCATTTTGCACTGGGCTATAGAACTACAAAATTAATTTTAAAATAGCAATATCATAATTGAATGACATTTTGAATTATGTAGTGATCTAATTCTATCCACCAAGCAATTGTATGTGAATGTGTGAGACTTATGGTCATGGTTATAGGGAAATAACAAGAAGAACAAAGTGCAGTAAACGGTAAAACTGTTTGCACTACAAACCAGTACGTTCATAATTAAGACGATACATTAAAAATAACAAGGTAAGATACAGCAGTTTGCAACAGTAAACAGCAAAACAAGCTGTTTGTACAGCTAATATAGCTGGAATGACACCGAAAGCCAGACACATTAAATTTACAAATGACCGCGCCCACTCTTACAGAAAAAAAAAGGGGTATATGTTTATTTATGTAACGTAAGCGTGTGACTTTTAATTCGTGACGTGCTTTCATGGGCGTGCCCGCGGACCGGATGGAGTTGCCATGGAAACGGAGCGCAACACTGCAAATGTCACGAGGAAACACCCCGTTTCTCGCTGATTTCACTGTTTTGAGGTGAGTTAAGTCCATAAAATTACACAAATATTACTTATAACTGTTGTTGACACTTCTCTTACTTGTATTTGACTCGCTTCTGTTGTTTATTTACTTTATAGGAATGGTTTTATGTCTTCGAAAAAGTATGTTAGCATTTCTACCGTTTTCAGACGACGTATCATCAGGTATGATAACTCTATTGTGCTCTTATTTATGAAAGTTTGGGCTTTTAATCAAATCTTCATCTGTAGATGATAGCTTTTGACTGTTTTGTTGGTAATCTTTCAATGGATGATTGGAAATTGCTTAATTTATTTAACCTTAACATTTACACTTTACTGTTTATCGATGACGTCACGTTATCAAGGAGCGCAACATAAAACTGTTCTGCGATTTCAAGACTGACAAAATAATCCTTCTTCAACAGAAGTCAGTGTCCAAGATTTCAATATTTCTGAAGGTAGCTGCTGACAGAGATGTAGGAAGCACTGAAAAGGTTAAGTAACCTAATATGCATTTTTTTCACAACATATATCACAATGAATCTGTTATTTTATTTATTTATTTTTTTGCATTTCACCTGCTCTAGCTTGTTTCCATCTAATAAACCTGAAACTGCAGACTAAATATTGTTGGCTCTGTGTCAAATTGCTTGTTTTGTTCCTAGATTCTTCAGTGCTGATGGCCTGCTGCATCCAGCAGAGTCGGAGTGAACCTACTGTAAGACAACATCTCAAAGATGCTATTGACCACAAGACTAGTACAGTAAGTCAAACCTCAAATATACAGTACGCTAGTGTTCAAAAGCTTGAAGTTGATACAATTTGTAATAATTATCTTCTGCTCATCTCTGTAGTAATTATTTGATTAAAATATGTAAAAAGAGTAATATTATGAAATATTATTACAATTTAAAATAGCTGTTTTCTATGTGAATACATTATAAACTAATTTATTGCTGTGATGTGCAGCTGTATTTTCAGCATCATTCCTCCAGTCTTCAGTGTCACATGGATCCCTCAGAAATGCTGATTTGCTGCTCAAGAAACTTATTATCAGCGTTGAAACAGTTGTGCTGCTTCATTTTTTTGTGGAAACTGTGATGCATTTTATTTTTCAGGATTCACAGATGAATACAAAGTTCAAAAGACCTGCATTTATTTGAAACAGATGATTTTGAACAATTTGATGCATGTTTTTTTTTGGTTAGTAGCGCAAACGATTTCTGTTACTGCAAGATAGCATTAGGGATCGTTTGCGCCGGAACATGCCTCCTTTTTTGAGCCGACCCGCCCAGGGAGCGCAAATTCAATCTCTAGTTTGCCGACGTGCGTCTGTGGAGGGAAAAGTCCGCTTTGCGCCGGTGCAAAATAGGAATGATAAATGCGTCAGTGAACAAAGTCAATTGCGCCGAGTGCAAGATAGGGCCCATAGAGTATGTCTACCATTTGTAAAGGTGTGTAAGTTTTATCATTTAAATTTGCACTACAAATAGTATATATATATATATATATATTGCATCAAAAAGAATCAAAGTATGGTATGGTAAGTAAATGATAATATTTTTATATTTAAGTTAGGTGTCTCTCACATTGTCCACAGTAACATTAAAATAGTGCAGATTCTATTTAATATATATATATATATATATATATATATATATATATATATATATATATATATATATATATATATATATATATATATATTTACTTTATTTAATAACGCAATAGTTACTTTCCTTTTTGTAAGGATGTAACTCAGTTACTTTTTATGAGAAGTAACTAGTAACTAACTAATTACTTTTTTGTTTAAGTATTTTATATTTTGTTCCTGGAGTTCATAAAGTTTGCAAAGTGTTTTGCACTAATAAATGTCCAATGTTTGTAAACATGATTTTTATAAACATAAAAAAATATATTTTGATTATCCATTTAATGACTTATTTAGCACACAGAAATTGTATTTAAAGTTTCCAATGCAAAGAGAGTCTTATGAAAATAATACTGTTGCACTCTTGGATGCAACAGTGTCATCTGTTTTACACAGTATGGATTATTGGATTATTTAAGTTCTCTTTGGCAGCTTACTCCAGACTTGTTTTCAAATTTTTATGTAATCAATCTCATTTCTTACAGACCATGTGGTCTGTTCACATTTGCGAAACCGACATGCACGAGGGCTGAGGACTCAGTCAATAGTGTCAATAGTTCTTTTTAAAAAAGAAATGCACCACTCGTATACAGTTGTTTAAAACAAGATAAAAACTGCATTGCTGTTTAGTAGTATTTTTTTGTTTCCATAGCATATTCACATGACACACGTTTAATGACACTAATAACACTAATAGCAATACAATCACATATTATTAATAACAATATCACTAAAATTATCTACACTGATAGAAAATGTCCTAATAATTTACTCACCCCGATGCCATCCAATATGTCCATGTCTTTCTTCAGTGGAAATTTTTAAAAGCAGCACCAGGCAGAAATTCCATTTTGGTCAAACAACGACCCCTAGAGTCGGCGTGGAGCACTTGTATTTAACGTCACTGTCGTAAATACCTCTCACACAGAGCACTCTTCACTCACGGCTAGACGTGTTGTGTTTATTCTTTGTGTTTATTATTTTTTTTCTATATGCTCCTAAAAAAGTGAATTATAGCGCCATCATTGCTCAAAGTAAAAAAAAAATCATGCATTATGATGTATGTTTTAATAAAAAGAAAGAAATTTCTTTGGCATTTCTTTCTTTTTGCTGTAGCCTATTGAAAACGTACCGAACCGAACTGAACCGTGACACAAGTATATCGTATCGAACCGAACCGTGAATTTTGTGAACTGTTACACGCCTACTAAATACAAATACTCTGGTTAAATATGTTAAATATGCACTGTTATAAACAGTGTTGGGGAAAGTTACTTTTAAAAGTAATGCATTACAATATTGTGTTACTCCCTTAAAAAGTAACTAATTGCATTACGTTAGTTTTATAGAAAAGTAATGTGATACTTTACTTTTGCGTTAATTTTTTCCCCACCTGGGCTGGGCTTGTTTTTTATAACACAAAATAATTTTTTTTGGCAAATCTAACTTTCACACCAACAGTGAAATAATAAGCCTCAGGCTGAAGGAAATGCAAATTCACACATGTACAGTAGAGGAAAGCAAACCTTTATATCTATCTATAGTCATTTTTGCTTATTTAACTGAATCAACAAAGGTCAGAAGAAAGTACATTGGTCAATAAAGTGAGATTAAATGCATAACATTTAATTTTTTATTTAACAAATTTAGTTATTGGAGGTTTGGTAACTAGTATACTAATTCTGCATTTAACTGATTTTATTAATTTTGAAGACATATTTACTCTCAAAATAATTTTTTGCATCTAGTCTTTGTCTATGTTTTGTTTTAAACAATATCAGTGCAGAAAAGCCTGCTTTGCAAAAAATATATAAACGAATTATCACTATTATCACGCCTAATTAGAACAGGGCAGGGGGCTATTGTGATACAGACGTGCTTGTAAAATGAAATTAAATCATTGTAAAAAGAAGTAATTTATAGCTTGCAATGTGGAATTTTATTTCTTAAAAAAACTTTTCCATGTGAAGTTTACCTTGTTTAAATACGTAAAAATAATAAAAAGACAATCTTTTTCCCCGCCAGTACAAACATTCTCTCGCGCACCCCTGGTGGTCAGTCTGCGCACCACTAGGGGTGCACACACCCCAGTTTGGGAACCACTGCGCTAGAGTAAAACTCTGCCTTCTGTTCAATACTACCTTTCACTGGGAAATACGTCACAGCACTGAAATAAACTTTTAAGTTAGAGATGCAAAAAGTTAAGACCATTTTGCTTTCTCTGGGGAATAAGAGTACGTTTACATCCATCTTCTTAATGTCATCATTCTTAATAAACCAACAATGCATGTTGTCACATAAATGCTAAAGTCGGACAGAGCAAGCTTTTCGCAAGTGCAAACTCAATATTTCTTGAAATGTGTTTTCATCTGGTGCAAATGTACTGTCAAAATCTAGAACCTTGTAGAGGGCATGCTGTAGGTGTGCACTGGATCTGCTTGTTTATATATTTGGATACTGCTAATATACATATACCAGTCATTACCAGTCATTACTTGAAATTAATTAATAGAATCTTGAAAGAAAAGAAAGAAAATTTTACTTTATCATGATTTTCTTGTGCTTGCACTGCCCTAATCTTTGATCTTTTTCTATCCCGAAACAGGATGCCTGCTGAAAGAGCAATAGAGGACTGAGCCAACACACAAACACACACACACACACTTTAGAGTTTTTTTTTATTTTTTTAGGCATAATTCTGATTTGATTTTGCTTTATTTGTTTTAAACATTCAATTTGTATTATTTTTTTTTAAATGAAATTAAAGTTCACTGAATTATTTGTCTTAAATTTGGAAATCATGCTTTCTATGGTATATTGCTTAATGATTTTTACGTGGATTTCACATGAAGTTACATGTTTATGTGGGGTGTAGGTTTAACAAAGATATTGGATGGGTTTCAAATCTTATCCCATGGATTTCACATGGGACTTTTAAGTTTTACATTTAATCTCATTGGTTTCACATGTGATTTTAGGGTTCACATGGGACTTTTACGTTTCACATTCGATCTCATGGGTTAAACATGGGATTTTAGATTTCACATTGGACTTTTACGGTTTACATGTGATCTACATGTTATCTCATGGGTTTCACATGGGAATTTCAGGTTTCAAATGCAATTACTGGTTTCACATGGGAATTTACGTTTCACATGTGATCACATGGGAATTTCAGGTTTCACATGTGATTACAGGTTTCACATGGAAATTTTACGTTTCACATGTGATCAGATGGGAATTTCAGGTTTCACATGTGATTACAGGTTTCACATGGGAATTTAACTTTTTACATGTGATTGCATGGGTTCCACATATGATTATAAGTTTAACATGGGAATTTTACGTTTCACATGTGATCTCATGGGTTTCACATGGGAATTTCAGGTTTCAAATGCAATTACAGGTTTCACATGGGAATTTAATGTTTGACATGTGATTGCATAGGTTCCTCATGTGATGTTTCACATGTGATTATGGGAATTTCAAGTTTCACATGTGATAGGTTTCACATGGGAATTTTACGTTTCACATGTGATCTCATGGGTTTCACATGTGTTTATAGGTTTCACATGGGAATTTTACATGTGTTTCACATGTGATCACATGCATTTCACATGTGAATTTTGTTTCACATGTGATCTCATGGGTTTCACATGTGATTATAGATTTCACATGGGAATTTTACATGTTTCACATGGGTATTTTGTTTCACATGTGATCTCATGGGTTTCACATGTGATTATAGGTTTCACATGGGAATTTTACATGTGTTTAACATGTGATCACATGTGTTTCACATGTGAAACACCTGGGATTCACATGTGAAACACATGTGCTCACATGTGTAAATGTTCCAAAAGCACACATTTCCCATGTGCAAAACGTGTTTCACATGTGATCCACATATTTCACATGTGCTTTTAACATGTTTTCACATGTTAAATTTCACATGTGCAAAATCACATGTGTATGTGGTCACATGTGACCACATGAGTTTTTGCACATGTGAAATTCATGTGTTTTTTCTGTAAGGGCAGATAAAACTCACTGCCAGTTGGAGTTACAAACACTGTCACAAGAAAAAAAAAAGAGCTAGATCCCATGTTTCTATGATATTCTACTACAAAGGTAAGATTGTGACTGTAAGGACTGCCTGTGATCTTACTGGGGGTCCTCAGTACACTGCACCAGGGTGCAAGATCCCGTCTCTTGTTTCTATGAGATTCCCATGAAGAGATATGACTGGAGTCACCAGTGGCATTTGTGGGCCAACATAGGGTCTCTGTAGATTATCCAATGGAAGAAGTGGTGTCTCCCATGTCTTTATGATATTCTGGTGCAGAGATATGACTGAGGACCCCATGGGCTACTGTGAGTCCTACATGGAACATTAATACACTGCACCACACTCTCAGAAAACTTTCCATAATTGTACCTTTAGGGGTACAACAGTTTGTCTCTGGGGCAGTACCCTAAAAGGGACATTTACCCCTAAACCAGCTGTGCAGTCTACAGTACTTGATAGGCAGGTATTTGCTGTATACCAGCTAGTATACCCACTTAAAAAAGCGTGAGGATATTTTATAACAACGTTTTGTGACAGAACTTTCACATGGTCCACTCATGCCACACGGGTAGCCAATCCGTGAGTGATAGCGTTCCTTTGGTCCACCTTGCAGTGTCATACCGCAAAATTCAATGTTACATCACAATATTTCTGTTTTAAACAATGAAGGCTAATATTAAGCACCATGCAAACTTTGTGCAAAAGTTATGCTGGTGAACGTCTTAACCTCAGTCAAAGTGAAAGTATAAAAAGTAAAAACTGACGGCTCTTTTGGAAGCTTTAACGGTGCATATTCTCTCAGGGATAACAAGAGACTTATCTACTTCAACATATGCTAATAACGGCATAACTGTCTTGAATTATTCCCTTAATATTTCTCTGGCCTTAATCTGGCCTCTACATAAAGAAAAATATTAGAAATGTGACCCTTAGCATTGTGAGGATACAGCATAACCCGACTGGAGCTGTGACATATCCTGTGGCTCCCTCTAGTGGACAGCAATCGTCCTTTAGAGGGGGCTATTTTGCTCAGCCAATGCAAGTCTATGGGAAATTTTTGATAATTATACACAAAAACTGTAAGTCTGATCAGTTAGAAAAGATATAGAAACAAACTCAGGTCAAAAGGTCTTGTGGACTGAAAGTCAGGCTAGGGAATTTAAAACCAGGCTCTTTTAAATATGCATTGAAAATTGCCAGCTGATATAACCTGGACCATATTCACATAACATCTAAGGATAAATGTAGCTGGCTAAGTTAAACGGTAGTAAATAAGTCCACTCTCCCCAGATGTAAATGTCATTGGCTGTTAAAGTCTTGTGTTGCTTATAATAAATTGACGTGTTGATATCACACAAGCAGTCGTTCATAAAGCTCTCAGTTAGATGTAGATGCAAACTGTATGGGGTGTCACTCTGGGACGGGTCAGTATGAGGCTGGGAGGGAAAAAAATCACAGTATACTCATTACAGAAAACTAGACTTCACCACTGCCCTAAAGAGTTTATAATAGTACTATCCGAGTACATTTTACTACCTTATGGGTACATATTCCTACTCTATGGTACTAATATTTGTCTTAGAGAGGGTACAAAGAAGGTACAGAAGGAGTCCCTTTGGGGGTATTGCCCCAGTGATAAGCTGGTTTACTCTTAAAGCTACCAGGTTTGCATTTTTTTTTTATTCCTTTTGACAGTGCATGGCGCAAGAGCCCACCTCATGTCTCTATGATATTGTAATGCACAGATATGCCTGGGGCCCCATTTGTATTTGAGGGCCACCAGTGGGCCTTAGTACACTACACTGCCCCAAGTCCAAATAGTCCACTACAATAACTCTATGGTTTTCTGGTGATGAGACATGCTTGGACCTTTCAAGGGTGCCAGATGTCCCACACAGGCCTCAGTGCCCACACTAAGTCAAAAGAGCCCACTCTGTGTGTTTTAAATATTGTGATGGGGGCCCACATGATTGCAGAATATGTTTCCCCAAAGAAAATAAGCCAGTCTCAAAGTCTCTTTGACTGGTGACATTTTGCCTTATGCATGAATGAGTCCACTGGGGCCCACATAGGGATTCTGTACACTTCACCCGAAAGGAACTGGAACTGGCCCCCATATCTGTGTGATATTCTGGTGCAGAGATACCTTAATTCTAGTCTGAAGGCCTTGCTTAGCTGGTTGAGGTGTTTGATTAGGGTTGGAGTAAATCTCTGCATTGCGGTGACGATCCAGGAATAGTTTATGGACCCCCTTGTTATAGAGAGACGTGGGTCCTCAGTATACTCTACTATGGCAAGAGAGCCAACCACTGTCTTAAAGATTAAATGCAGAGATATGACTTGTGATTCAAGGGCCATTGGTAACCCACATGGAGTCTCATGTGGGATCTCAAGTCTAAAAAGCCCAGCCCTGTGTCTTAATAATATTCTGCTGCAGAAATGTGACTGGGGCCGCTAGAGCCTATTGGGGGCAACATGGAGCCTCAGTACTCAGTAAAGTAATAAGTATAATGAAGCGCTACTATTACTACTATTAATAAGATAAAAAAAAAGAATAACAACATTTTGCAAATGACAACTGAAAGAACTTGTATTTAATACTGTTTTAATGGTGCTAATATTAATATTCACATGATGTATTTAAATAAATTTGCATGTACTGGGCTTAGAATTAGTTCTGTTCTGTTGGTTCAAGAAAGGCACACAAATAGCTCTACAATTCACATTCTCTTTTACAACTAACAAATTGAGTTTAGCCTCTGAAATTACCATATTATTTGAAATATCTCTCATGTCTCAATTATGCTAAAATAGATTTTTGTCCACATTCATTGTTTTCAAAGACTAGAAATGAATTAACTTTATACGTGATGTGATTTTCAACAGTGTCATGTAATTTCACTCTTAAGGGGTCTGAAAAGGAGAGATGTGATTCTTTCTGTTATTCATTTTTAGATGTCATTAATCATTCTGCTATAAACAGCTCAACTGTGTTACGCTTGCAGAGGTGGGAGAGAGCTTCCATACTTCAGATGAAATTTATTAAGGCTGATTTTCAGACAGATGAGAGTGTCAGCAGGACTCTTTATCAATTTGATTAGATTATAATTGAAAATTAGTGCTGAATTCTCTCTCTTTCAATCATTATCCATAAACAGGAGCATGTAAAGTAAAGTCAATGTTGAAAATGCCCTAGAATGTTACAGCTGCTTAAAACAAAACTTATGCAAAAGAGGTGTGTTTTCTATAAACAAATTAGTCCTTTTTTTAGAACCTTTTTAATTTTTGAATAGAACAGATCAGCTACCTATTTTTCTGATTGATGAGGAAAATGTCAGTTCTTAATGTAAATGTAAACATTTACTTATACAGTTTTTTTATATATATAATTTTTGTTATTATTGCTACATCTATAAGTTGTATCTGTTAATTATTTTATGTCACTAACATGAACTAAGAATAAACAGTTTATTTTTTAGTGGCTAACTAATACTGCAACAACTGTATTGCTCATTGATAGTTAATAATAGCAAACTATCATAATATTCATAATAGCAAATACCTGATTCTGAATTCTTATTTAGACAGTTTTTTAACAGTTATTTTAAAGCCAACCTTTAATACACTCATCAAGCCCTAGGAGGTTTAGTCAAGTGTAAATTTGTGCTTGCGTGCTTTATGTTCTTGAGCAGTGTAGTTTCTTGACTTGATCATGGAAGCATGTCAAATACAGTCCCTGTTGAGTGTCTGGAATCTGTCAATTCCTAAAAGCTCCATCATGTCCATAAGTGAGGCACTTCAGCCCATGATGCCCCAGAGAGCTGTCCCAGTGTGTTCTACATGCTTTGGGTGAAATATGTCTGCGAAAAAACAGGTAACACGGACTCGTTTTAACTTTGGGTCAGTTCAACATGTTCACTCTTAATAAGTCTTTTTCAAAGATTTTTGGAGCAAATATGGTCATAAGGAACCATTTTTGATTGAGGGTTTTGTACTGCTATATGCTATATGAGGGCCAAAGTTCTGCAGAATGTAGCTTCTGCTTGCCCCAACCACCCTTAACTCGAGGATTCAAGCAATCATTATGACCTTGAAAAGCTGGTTCATGGGACTTATTTAGGATTGGAGTTAAACTCTGCAGTATAATGGTCCTCTAAGTCTAGGATCAGGATTGGACTACCCCGACATAGATCAGAGATTCTCACTGTGGCCCTAGAGCCTTTGAAACCCTGCTTCATGAAGCTTTGAAGCTTTTTAAAGTCTTTTGTTTCAAATTAGTGGTTCAGAGTGTGCATCAAACTGGCCAAGACACATGATTTCAGCAACTGAGGCTTTGGGGGGTTAATCCAGTGAGCCATGAACAAATGTCCAGTATAGTTTTAACTGATCTTGGGTTTTATTTTCTCGGTTCAGTGTAAAAAACACGGATATATTGGGAAAATTAAGATTTTATATAACTGGTCTGATTGAGGCTGGCCCAAAGGTTTTTATTTATACATTTTTTTTAATAATATAATTTTTTCTAAATGTGAGAGGCACCGAAATCAATCCGATTATGTGGTGTGTACCCCGCTTTAGCCAATTCCTCTCAAAGACCTCTCCAAAAAGAACTTTAATACATTCCAAATCCATTAAAATATTTGCAGATGGTTTGTAAAAGCTGTCAACTGTGTATTAAGCCTGTGTTCTCATTTCATTTAGACTGTTTCGATAAGCAAGAGTTGCCAGATCTGGAGTTTCATGCACTTCAACAGAGTCAATCAATTGCTTCAGTTGAGTTTCAAAAAGCTCACCATTACTAAACACTGAATAAGCAAGCCAAAGGAACTAGTAGGGTAACAAACTAATAAGATGTACCATATGTGATAATTAGCACACTAATAAGAACAAGAACAATTACAATGAAAAACATTCTACCATCTAGTGGCCATTAGTTTGGAATTCAGCATGTCCTTATAAAGCATTGTGAAACTGCTCGTAAAATATATATATATATATTTTTTTAAAGTCAGTTCATCCCTTAAGCTATACACAAACCTTCAAACATGCTAATAAGTTAACCTGAATTCATAGAGAGAATTCAGTTTTCGCAATTTTCTTTCTCCGTTCAGGTTTTCCACTTCCATTCTTGTCATAATCCTTCAGTATTGTACTGAATCAGCATCTCTCTCAGTCCGGGAGCTTTCGAGTATTTAAAGCACTTTTGTTTAGAGACCTGTCTCCCTCATGCAGAGAACATTTGCTGTACTCTCATAGATTCCCTGCCACTGTTTGTCTATCTGGACTAATGATTATAACACCTCCACAACAATTCACCATCTGAGAGACACAAACAGCCGCGCTGCCTTCCCCTGGCAGAAATACGTTTGAAAACACATTTTCTTTCAGCTTTTCAATTTCGCTGCAGTTTCTCCCCTTTCTCCCTTTCTCTTTTTCTTGTTCTTTTCTTCTTGTTTATCCATACAGGAGTTCTAAATAGATGCTGAGGAACAGGGTATGCTGTCTTCCTGTAAGCACCGATGTTTGAACCCGAACCGGAGATGGCCTCAAGAGGCAACACTCAATCCAGCAGCCAGGGAAACTTTCGAAGCATGAAACCATTAACAGTGAATTAACATCTTTGAAAACTGATAACAAGCAGGATCTTCATACTGACAGATGGTGGTACTTGTTTGGGACCTGATCTGTTCTGAAGGTCCTATAGTAATTTGTGAGTAGGGGATATGATGGTGGGGCTGTTTCGAAAACCAGTGTAAACAAAGAAGAGAAGTATTCCGGACAAGAGAATAGAGTGGATGCTGAGTTCTTGCTTTCGTTGGTATTTCAGAACAGACTGATTCTCACGTTATTTATACAGAATAACATAACATATTAATTGTCCACTGAATTATGTGATCTGTAGAGCACCGTCCGTTTTCTCCCACGTGTGCGAGTGTTATGAGTCACGTTCACTCTTTGCACATGAAATATGAAAGCAAATAGACATATGATTATGACAATATATTTTCCGTATGGGTTTTGTATGCTGCTCATGGTATTTTTTTAAAGAAATAATGGATGTTTATGATAGATATTAGCAGTGTAACATTAGCATTATTAAACACAAAGAGTGCATGTTTCTGCTTATGAACCAAAATCAACTATAGATCACAAATGGAAGTTATAAGCACTCGGTGATAATTTAAAGTGGGTAAGCAAATCTTTAATAAACAAGCTACAGGTAGTCCAAAATGCAGCAGCTAGCGTCCTTACCATATGATAATATGATAATTTTACCTCAATTTTACAGTCTCTGCACTGGCTAACTTTTAAGTTCAGTATCAGTTACAAATTATCATTACTTACCTATAAGGCCCTAAATGGTTTAGCTCCTGCATACCTAACTAGCCTTATACCATGTTAAAATCCATCACGCTCCCTAAGGTCACAAAAGGCTGGACTTTTGATAGTTCCTAGGATAGCAAAGTGCACTAAAGGAGGTAGAGCTTTTTCACATTTGGCTCCCAATCTCTGGAATAGCCTTCTTGATAATGTTCAGGGTTCAGACACACTCTCTCTGTTTAAATCTAGATTAAAAACACATCTCTTTTGCCAAGCATTCAAATAATGCAATCTCATAATTTTGAACTGCAGTTATATCTGATCAAATGTACATTATTATTCTTTATCTTGGGTTAAACTAATTAATTTTACTTGGTTGGAACAGCAGCTACGCTAATGATGTCTCTATTTGTTTCTATGTTTTGCCACAGGATGTAACTAGGATTTACACAAGCTCCAGTCTGGATCCAGAACACCTGAGAAGAGATGATGCTGACCCCTCAGAGGACCTCAGATGATGCTACATATTGCTACAAGTGTGATTGCATCTTATAATAATTGCTGTTAATAGTGTTCATCGTCTTTAATGGTGAGGACAGTTTATTAAAACTTCCTGTGTGTTGTTGGTGTCTGTACTGCGTTTGAGCTCCGTCACTATATTTTTTTATAGACTATTTTTTACTTAAAAATCAATTTTATACACCATCGTTTCCGTTTATATAACGTGTGAATATATCCTCTATTGTATTCTACAACAAAAACAATCAGAGCGCCTCGCTATCACTAGTTTTATTTTGATCTCCCGGGTCCGCTATTAGCTTATAGCCCGTTAGCATCAGCGGCGTGGTTGCAGCTAACTGCGCTTACATTGCTAATACTCTATTCACACACATTACCACTGCTGTACTCACTGTTACTTGCTTTAATGGCGGATGAATCTCTACATTTGATTGCAGGTGGTGACACGCACCGAATGCAGCTCGAGCTCGAGGCCGTGGGGAAGCAGATTCGCGACCTGGAGGTGAGGCAGGCCCAGCTGAGAGAGCGGAGAGCCGCGCTGGAATCATCCCGGGCTGACGCTCAAAAGTCCGGGTTAAGTATATGTAGCGGGGTTGTGCACATGTCTGTATGTGAGCCGATTATGCACAGGTGCGGCTGATAATGGGGAACGATCAGCAGCCTTCATGATTAGTGGCTGGAGAGGATAAAAGCTGATGGATTCTGATAACCTGGGTTGGGAGCCGGAGCCCGAACACGACTTCACGCACCGCAACTCACGAGAGCGGAAAGACTGGTATTACTCCACCTCTGATTCCCCAGACAGCCGCGAGCTGACCACTACTTGTTTGGACGCAGTGAAGACGGCGAAAGAATCATCCCAACGCACTATATTCCTCGTATTAAAGGGAAGTGGTTTTGCGACTGTCTTACGAACGAGTGGGCTTTACCCCACGATATTGTTGTGAAGAGTTGATTGATCCACTTTCCCCTCCTCGCAGTTCCGGGTGGAGTCTCCACGGTTACCATCCGCGGAGGAACGCTGTCGACGGGAGGCGCGAGAAACCCTGCATCGTCATAAGGAACGAAGAGACCGAGACGGCGGTGATTCCCTTGTACTGTGATTTTGAACTGTGGACCGGCCGTGAGTGGTTGCGGGGCTGTTAATCCATTCTTGCATAGAAACGGGGGGTTTTAATAGGCAGACAATGGTTAGGTTGTAAGGTCTGGCTGCTCGCTATACTTTCCTGAACAGTGAATATGGTGAAAGGGTATTTCTTGGGTAAACAGTGTTTTTTACGTGGTAGTAGTTTGTTGTGAGATGTGTGTTTTTTTTGTCACATTATGGTTATTTAACTCTTGTTTTCATGAAAGTGATTATGTGTGTGATGTGATTTGTACACGAGTGTAGATTTATTAAGGGTGTGTCTACCAGCGTTGAGATAACTGTGACATTGAGACTTTACTTTCCCCTAGAGGGCGCCATATTTTTACCACTGGTTTAATAGCAGTAGTGCTACTTGTTTAATGTTTATTTGTACTTCATCTGTGATCTCTAGCGTGGTCATGGAACACGTATGTAGACGTTATTAATCTCCCTTTTTAGTGTGTATACATCTGTATAGTATGTGTTTTATGTATTGAAGAATTGAAATAAATTTGAGCCTATACGCCTTTGTCTTTTGTTGTTGTACCTCAAGAGTCAATACTAAAATTCCCGTTACAATTTTGGCGTAGTCGGCAGGGCCCTTGACGTACACAACAATATGAACAGCAGCGAGCAGCCTCAGGTAGTGGGTGCACAGCCACAAATGGTAGCTGCATTAATGCCATGGTTTATGGGGGGGCCATGGGTCCCAAAGTTTAGTGGAGAAGGGGGTGCATCAAAGTTTTTAGAATGGAAAACACAAATTGAAGCCTTTATCCGGGCCCAGGGGCTGAATGTAGAGCAACGGGTGGACTTTGTGCTGAGTGCATTGGAGGCAAATGCTAAAAGAGAGGTGGTGCTGTTGGCGGCTGACAAACGTGACACTGACATTAAAATTTTAGAGGCCCTAAGTGAACTGTATGGAGTCCAACAACCAGTAGCTCATATGCGAGTCCAGTTTTTTAATTGCAAACAGGAACCAGGGAGGGTGTCAGGGATTTCATTCTCCATTTGCGTGAGTTGCATTACAGATGGAGAGCCAGGGATCCTCTGGACGCCGGGACAGATGATGAACTACTACGGACACAGTTTGCCATGGGCCTGAGAACGGGATCCTTGAAGCAGGAGCTACAGAGGCAGCTCCGAAGGACCTCAACGCTTACCTTTGCAGAGGCTTGTGAGGAGGCAAAAGCATTAGAGCGGGAACTGGGCCACACAGAAGAAGCCAACGTTTGCCCAACCGTTGCTGCAACACCATAACCACGGCCTACTCCTATTGTCACAGAGTTGCAACAAATGAAGGAAGCTCTGCGGGCTGAGTTGCGCCAAGAGTTGAAAGAACAGGTAACCCTTCTAGGCAAGTCTATTGTAGAGGAGCTACAAGGACGCTTGAAATCCCTGCCGGAGATGGAGACTTCCCCTCAACCATCCTGGCAGTCACAGTCCAATGCCTCTCAACGCCAACGCCTGGGATCATCCCCTCCTGGGCAGTCGTACTACCAATGGGATGCTCAAGGCCAAGCTATCTGCCGTGACTGTGGGGATGTTGGACACATCCAGAGATTCTGCCCACGGCGACGCCCAGCCCAGACGGGTTTTCGGCACCCCCGGTCACAGCAGGGCAAGTGAACCGGGAGGGTCCCTTAACCATCCCCCAACAAAGGCCCTCCATGGTTGGTAGATGCCCTGAAATCGAGGTAATTGTTCAGGGGCAACGAATTCCATGCATACTAGACACTGGCTCTCAAGTCACCATGTTTAGCCAAACACTATTCCAGCGCCACTTCAGTGATGAATGTATACAAGACCCTAGCCGTATATCATGGCTAGCTTTAAAAGCAGCTAATGGCCTGTATATTCCCTATGTAGGCTATGCCGTCTTAGACTTTTGCATTGGGGGAGTAGAGGTAAAGGGGAAGGGGGTAGTTATTGTTTGCGATGACTGCATTAACACTGAGTATGGACTCTTGGGGGTGAACGTTGTGGCAGATTGCTGGAGATTGCAGATTTTAAAGGTGGCCATCCTGGAGTTGCTGCATTTAAATCTGTGTTCCCCCCTTCTGCAGAAAGGATATGGGATACAGCCTTTGCTGCCTGCCGGAGGGCTGAAGCTTCTGTGACTCGAGTGGAGCTTCAAGATGTGGCTAGACTCCAACGACAGCCCCCCGTGGTATTGCCTCCCTCCACGGAAATGATTGTCTGGGCCCATGTACCGCAATCTGCTGGCCTGCCTGATTGCCCGGTCCTGATTGAAGATATGGAAAATCAGGGGTGCGAATGGCGAGTGGCTCGATCGTTGAGCTGGACCAGGGGAGGGAAGGTTCCCCTGTGTATCTGTAATCCAAACCCATTTCCCATGGAGCTGCCTCAGCGATGCCCCCTGGCCATAGTCACCCAAATCGACCAAAAGGACATGCGGGGACGGACGAGACTAGTGTTACGGAATACTGGCCCCCAAGTCATCGAGGTGGATGTACAGCAAGTGGGACAGACCCTAAGTGATGATCACCCAAACCTAGCTCTGTATGGTGAAGGACTGGACGATGACCAACAGGCCCAATTGAAGGCCCTCTTAAAGAAGTGGTCTCATGTGTTTGCAGCCCATGAAGAGGATTTTGGCAGAACAGCCATTGTCACCCATCAAATCCCCACTGGCACGGCGCCCCGAATCCGGGAGCGCTATCGCCCGGTTCCCCCAAACCTCTATCCAGAACTGAGGACTTTGCTACAGGGCATGCTGGACAGCGGGGTGGTGAAGGAGAGCTCGACCCCATGGGCTGCCCCAGTGGTTCTTGCCAAGAAAAAGGATGGCTCATGGAGATTTTGTGTTGATTACCGCAAACTGAATGCAGTAACCCACAAAGACTCCTTCCCTCTACCTCGCATTGAGGAATCCCTCACTAGCCTAACCAAGTGTGAGTGGTATTCCACCCTCGATCTCGCAAGCGGGTACTGGCAAGTGGAGGTTGCACCGGAAGACCAAGAGAAGACCGCTTTCACCACCCCTTTTGGCCTGTATCACTTTGAACGTATGCCCTTTGGCCTCTGCAATGCTCCAGCCACCTTCCAGAGGCTAATGCAACGCTGTCTGGGAGCACAGGTGTATGATCATCTCCTTATCTATCTTGATGATGTCATTGTCTATTCAACCAACTTTACAGCCCATTTGCAGCACCTAGAGAAGGTTTTTGCCCGTCTTCAAGAACATGGCCTGAAGTTACAGCCACCGAAGTGTCGTCTGTTTCAAAGGAAAGTGACATATCTGGGACATATCGTCAGTAGCCAAGGGGTAGCGACGGATCCAGACAAGGTGGCGGTTGTCCGTGATTGGGCCATGCCTACGATGGTGAAGCAAGTGAGATCATTTTTGGGCTTTGACGGCTACTATCGGCGCTTCATCCCAGCTTTCTCTAAGGTAGCAGCCCCCCTTCACCAACTCCTGCAAGGACAAGCCAATAGACCCTCTGCCCCTATCCAGTGGAAACCCAGTTGCCAAGTGGCCTTTGATAATCTGAAACAGGCCCTCCTTAGTGCCCCCATCTTGGCCTATGCAGACTTCCAGCTTCCATTCAGATTGTACACTGACGCTAGCCTGGATGGTCTCGGGGCTGTTTTAGCTCAGGTCCAAGGCGGAAGAGAGAGGGGCATTGCATATGCCAGCTGCAGCCTCCATTCCACCGAGCGTAATGACCAAAATTATAGCTCCTTTAAACTGGAGCTACTGGCTTTAAAGTGGGCCATTACAGAAAAATTCAAGGATTATCTGTGGGGAGCTGAGGTTACCATTTTTACCGATAATAATCCTCTGGTCCATCTTGAAACGGCGAAACTGGGTGCAACGGAGCAAAGATGGGTGGCTCAACTTGCAAACTATTCATATAATCTACGTTACCGACCAGGGGCGGTCAATCGAAATGCTGATGTCCTATCACGGCTGCCAGGAGAGGCAGCGGAGCACACGGTGTATGGCGCGGCAGGCATTTCATCATTAGAACCACCTACCCTGCAAAAACAATGGGGGGAATGGCAGAGGGATGATCCTGATTTGCAACTCCTACATGTTTGGAAGGGGAGCAACGAGCCCCCGGTAGTCCATAACCTGGCGATCCTGTCTCCCCAGCTTCGCTGCTTGCTACGAGAGTGGCGACATTTGGAGCTGTGTGATGGGACACTGGTGAGGTGCGTTGCAGAACCAGATACAGGTGCATCGGTGAAGCAAATTATCATCCCAGTAGCGCAGGCCCGACCACTTTGGGAAGAATATCATAAGGCAGTAGCCCATGCGAGTGGGGACAAAATGGTCTCATTGTTGAGAAGGAGGTTCTACTGGGTAGGGAGGAGTGCAAATGCCCGGAATTGGGCAACGGAGTGTACCACTTGTGTAGTTGGGAACTCAGGAGCTCAGTCCCAGTGGCCTAGCCGGCTACCTGCACTCTTACAGGCCTATAATAACACCACGCATGCAAGCACCGGGATGACTCCACATTACGTTGTTTTTGGCCGCCATGCTAGGCTACCCGTAGATATGTTGTACGAGGTTGCACCACCCCAGTGTAGAGATAGTTTAGAGGGTTGGGTCCAAAGCCACCACCAGACTCTTCTGCAAGCCTATGCTTCTGTCCGTAACAATGCGGAGCGTCGCAACCACTGGAACCAGAGGCATTACAATCGGAACACTCGTACCTTGCCACTGTTGCCAGGAGAGAGGGTGTTGATGAGAAACTTTCATCGCAGGGCTCAAGGTAAACTTGCACCACGGTGGCTCCCAGAACCATTTGTGGTTGTTAGGCAGTCCCATCCCGACCGCCCAGTGTTTATCATAAGACCAGAGGGTAAAAGATGGTCCGTGCCGGACCCTCCACCGTAACAATTTGCGGCCATGCCCTGGCGACCCTCCGATCAATAATGACACCGCGGAAAGTCAGCAGAATGGGGTATACGAATACAGGATAGCCAATCGCCCAGAACACTTTTGCCCTCCTGCTCCTGTGGTATTAATTCAGCCAGCTCCACCATATCGGCTCGACCCTGTTTCGACCTCATTGCCAGAGCCAGCCGACGTACCACCCAACCCTATAGTGACTCCACCTCGTTCTTCTGCCTCAGTTGCCCCCTCTCATGAAGCCCCTGGCCCAGAGTTGCGACTGGTAGGGACGGCTCAGGACACAATAGTCCCACCACAGCCAATGATAGACCCCTGCACAGCCCCAGAACATTACCAAAATTTGGAGCCATGTGCTCCTAGTCGATACCCGGTCCGTGATAACCGGGGGAACCTTCCTGTGCGCTACCGACCTTGAAGGTCGCAACAGACTGGACCATAAACTGAACTATGGGACAGTATGCCCTATGACTGACCTTTTAGTGCTCGGGACGAGCCCTATTAAAGGGGGGGGTGGAATGTAGCGGGGTTGTGCACATGTCTGTATGTGAGCTGATTATGCACAGGTGCGGATGATAATGGGGAACGATCAGCAGCCTTCATGATTAGTGGCTGGAGAGGATAAAAGCTGATGGATTCTGATAACCTGGGTTGGGAGCCGGAGCCCGAACACGACTTCACGCACCGCAACTCACGAGAGCGGAAAGACTGGTATTACTCCGCCTCTGATTCCCCAGATAGCCGCGAGCTGACCACTACTTGTTTGGACGCAGTGAAGACGGCGAAAGAATCATCCCAACGCACTATATTCCTCGTATTAAAGGGAAGTGGTTTTGCGACTGTCTTACGAACGAGTGGGCTTTACCCCACGATATTGTTGTGAAGAGTTGATTGATCCACTTTCCCCTCCTCGCAGTTCTGGGTGGAGTCTCCACGGTTACCATCCGCGGAGAAATGCTGTCGACGGGAGGCGCGAGAAACCCTGCATCGTCATAAGGAACGAAGAGACCGAGACGGCGGTGATTCCCTTGTACTGTGATTTTGAACTGTGGACCGGCCGTGAGTGGTTGCGGGGCTGTTAATCCATTCTTGCATAGAAACGGGGGGTTTTAATAGGCAGACAATGGTTAGGTTGTAAGGTCTGGCTGCTCGCTATACTTTCCTGAACAGTGAATATGGTGAAAGGGTATTTCTTGGGTAAACAGTGTCTTTTATGTGGTAGTAGTTTGTTGTGAGATGTGTGTTTTTTTTTGTCACATTATGGTTATTTAACTCTTGTTTTCATGAAAGTGATTATGTGTGTGATGTGATTTGTACACAAGTGTAGATTTATTAAGGGTGTGTCTTCCAGCGTTGAGATAACTGTGACTTTGAGACTTTACTTTCTCTTGGAGGGCGCCATATTTTTACCACTGGTTTTATAGCAGTAGTGCTACTTGTTTAATGTTTATTTGTACTTCATCTGTGATCTCATCTGTGGTCATGGAACACGTATGTAGACGTTATTAATCTCCCTTTTTAGTGTGTATACATCTATACAGTATGTGTTTTATGTATTGAAGAATTGAAATAAATTTGAGCCTATACGCCTTTGTCTTTTGTTGTTGTACCTCAAGGGTCAATACTAAAATTCCCGTTACATATACAGCGTGCTGTTAACAGTCCCACCACGTCTACTCCATGTGTTTCTCTGCACATCCTGCGATCCTGAAGGCCGACGAGAGCCCCAGAGCAGTCATGCTTCACGCCGGGGTTAACGACACCACGCTGCGGCAGACGGAGACGCTGAAGAGGGACTTCAGCAGCCTGATCGAAACGGCTCGCAGCACGACGCCCGCGGCGATGATCATCGTGTCAGGACCACTGCCCACGTATCGACGAGGACATGAAAGGTTCAGTAGACTTTTTGCTTTAAATGAATGGTTGTTGTCATGGTGTAAAGAACAGAAACTGCTATTTGTTAATAACTGGAATCTTTTCTGGGAGCGTCCTAGGCTGTTTCACGCTGATGGCTTACACCCCAGCAGAGTCGGAGTGGAGCTGCTTTCTGACAACATCTCCAGGACACTTCGCTCCATGTGACTAGTAAGACAATTCTCAAATAACTATTATAATGAGTTTTGTTCCACCCGCTTAAATGATAAAAGTACTTGCACTGTAAAAACTATTAAGACTGTGTCTGTTCCCAGAATAGTGAGGTCAAAATATAAATATAATGTAGGATCTAGAAAAAAATCTTTTTGTGATTAAACCAGAAACATGTAAAGTAAATGAACAAAAACAATTTTTAAAGTTTGGGCTCATAAATATTAGATCACTCACACCCAAAGCAGTTATTGTAAATAAAATGATCACAGATAATAGTTTTGATGTACTCTGCTTGACTGAAATCTGGCTAAAACCAAATGATTATTTTGGTCTAAATGAGTCTACTCCACCAAACTACTGTTATAAGCATGAGCTACGTCAGAATGGTCGTGGCGGAGGTGTTGCAACAATATATAGTGATATCCTCAATGCTACCCAGAAAACGGGATACAGGTTTAACTCTTTTGAAATACTTCTGCTAAGTGTTACACTGTCAGACATGCAAAAGAATCCTAATGTATCTCTTGCTCTGGCTACTGTGTATAGACCACCAGGGCCGTATACAGAATTCCTAAAAGAATTTGCAGATTTCCTCTCAGACCTTCTAGTTACAGTTGATAAGGCGCTAATCATGGGAGATTTTAATATTCACGTTGATAATAAATGATACATTAGGACTTGCGTTTACTGACCTAATAAACTCCTTTGGAGTCAAGCAAAATGTCACCGGGCCCACTCATCGTTTTAATCATACACTAGATTTAATTATATCTCATGGAATCGATCTTACTGCTATAGATATTGTACCTCAAAGTGATGATATTACAGACCATTTCCTTGTATCGTGCATGCTGCGTATAACTGATATTAACTATATGTCTCAGCGATACCGTCTGGGCAGAACTATTGTTCCAGCCACCAAAGAAAGATTCGCAAATAACCAGCCTGATCTATCTCAACTGCTATTTGTACCCAAAAATACACATGAATTAGACGAAATGACTGACAACATGGGCACTATTTTCTCTAATACATTAGAAACTGTTGCCCCCATCAAAATGAAAAAGGTTAGAGAAAAACGTACTGTGCCATGGTATAACAGCAATACTCACTCTCTCAAGAAAGAAACTCGTAGTCTTGAACGCAAATGGAGAAAAACTAACTTGGAAGTTTTTAGAATTGCATGGAAAAACAGTATGTCCAGCTATAGACAGGCTCTAAAAACTGCTAGGGCAGAGCATATCCACAAACTCATAGAAAATAACCAAAACAATCCAAGGTTTTTATTTAGCACAGTGGCTAAATTAAGAAATTACCAGACACCACCTGATTCAAATATTCCACCAACGTTAAATGGTAATGACTTTATGAATTTCTTCACTGATAAAATAGATAACATTAGAAATACAATAGCGAATGTAGATTCTACAACGTCTAACACTTCAGTTTCATCCATCGCACCCAAAGATAAACTGCAGTGCTTTACAACTATAGGATAGGAAGAGCTAAATAAACTTATCACTGTATCTAAACCAACAACATGTTTATTAGATCCTGTACCCACTAAATTACCGAAAGAGTTGTTACCTGCAGCCAAAGAACCACTTCTCAATATCATTAACTCGTCGTTATCTTTAGGTCATGTCCCAAAACCATTCAAGCTGGCAGGTTATCAAGCCTCTTATTAAGAAACCAAAACTAGATCCTAGTGTACTGGCAAATTATAGGCCTATTTCAAATCTTCCATTTATGTCTAAAATTTTAGAAAAAGTTGTGTCTGCTCAATTGAGCACCTTCCTGCATAAAAATGATCTGTATGAAGAATTTCAGTTAGGTTTCAGGCCCCACCATAGCACAGAAACTTCACTTGTTAAAATTACAAATGACCTGCTCCTTGCGTCAGATCAAGGCTGCATCTCATTTCTAGTCTTACTTGATCTTAGTGCTGCGTTCGACACCATAGATCATGACATACTCATAGATCGATTACAAAACTATACAGGTATTCAAGGGCAGGCTCTAAGATGGTTTAGATCCTACCTGTCCGATCACTACTATTTTGTTTACTTAAATGGGGTGTCATCTCATTTATCATCAGTAAAATATGGAGTGCCACAAGGATCTGTCCTAGGTCCCCTTCTATTTTCAATATACATGTTGCCCCTTGTTAATATTATTAGAAAATACGGAATTAGCTTCCACTGTTATGCTGATGATACTCAGCTATATATCTCAACAAGACCAGATGAAACTTCTCAATTATCTAAGCTGACAGAGTGTGTTAAAAATGTAAAAGATTGGATGACAAATAATTTTCTCCAATTAAATTAGGATAAGACAGAGATATTAATTATTGGACCAAAAAACACTACACAGAATCTTGTAGATTACAATCTGCAACTAGATGGATGTACTGTAACTTCCTCTACAGTCAGAAATCTGGGTGTTATATTAGACAGCAATTTGTCTTTTGAAAATCATATTTCCAATGTTACAAAAACTGCATTCTTCCATCTTAGAAACATTGCCAAGCTACAAAACATGTTATCTGTTTCTGATGCAGAAAAGCTAGTTCATGCATTCATGACCTCTAGACTGGACTATTGTAATGCACTTCTAGGTGGTTATCCTGCTTCGTCAATAAACAAGCTACAGGTAGTCCTAAATGCAGCAGCTAGAGTCCTTACGAGGTCAAGAAAATATGATCATATTAACCCAATTTTACAGTCTCTGCACTGGCTACCTATTAAGTTCCGTATCAGTTACAAATGATCATTATTTACCTATAAGGCCCTAAATGGTTTAGCTCCTGCGTACCTAACTAGCCTTCTACCACGCTACAACCCATCAC
The DNA here is from genome assembly GCF_963082965.1 of Carassius carassius. Classification (NCBI taxonomy): domain Eukaryota; kingdom Metazoa; phylum Chordata; class Actinopteri; order Cypriniformes; family Cyprinidae; genus Carassius; species Carassius carassius. Next base: position 24,141,548 of record NC_081772.1, read on the forward strand.
GCACCCTAAGGTCACAAAACGGAACCAAAATGGACTTTTGGTAGTTCCTAGGATAGCAAAGTCCACTAAAGGAGGTAGAGCTTTCTCACATTTGGCTCCCAAACTCTGGAATAGCCTTCCTGATAATGTTCGGGGTTCAGACACACTCTCTATGTTTAAATCTTGATTAAAAATGCATCTCTTTCGCCAAGCGATTCGAATAATGTATCTCTTAAATTGTGAGTGTAGTTGCATCTGATCAAATGTGTATTTTTATTCATTAGCTTGGGTTAAACTAATTTTACTTTGTTGGATCAGCAGCTATGCTGATGATGTCTCTATTTTGTTTCTATGTTTTGCAACGGGATTTACATCCCGTGGTAACTAGGATTTACACAAGCTCCAGTCTGGATCCAGAACACCTGAGAAGAGATGGTGCTGAGCCTCAGAGGACCTCAGATGATGCTAACCCTGAATCAACAACAGAACTAACAATTATTGCTACATGTGTGACTGCATCATATAATAATTATTAATTAATAATATTAATAATGTTCATCGTCTAGCTGACTACGTCTTGTATTAATTTTTTCTAAAAATCCTGTCAAACGTGCACAAACTGACAGTCACCACCATAAGCTACTACTAAATATTGTAGAAACATAATTTTCTGTAAAGTTGCTTTGTAACGATTTGTATTGTAAAAAGCGCTATACAATTAAACTTGAATTGAATTGAATTGAATTTAATAGATTTTTCCTTTCACTTCTGCCATATGCACATAAACTGACAGTCACCACTGATAATCTACTACTAAATATTCTAGGAACTTAATTGTCTGTAAAGTTGTTTTGCAATGATTTGTATCATAAAAAGCGCTATACAAATAAACTTGTTGAATTGAAAAATCTTGAATCAAGGTAAGCTAGTGAAAACATGCGTTATACATCTCTGAAGGAGTATTGCAGGTCTGTATATGACAGGTGCATGTTGTATCACTCCAACAGGAAACAGCAGTGACAAGTTTCCATCCTGCTACTATAAGCACTTCTGAAAAACTAATCTCTGGATTTGTGGTATCAAATCTCAGAGAGCTATTCAAGAGATTTTTTTTCTTGTTTTTTTTTTTAGACACTTGCTGCAGTAGCAAGTAAAAGGAATATTCTTGAGCACCTATATAGGCCAGGATAAGCTACAATTTACACCAGCAAAGAACTGCACTACTATCGCAATGTCTGAAACTCAACTCAAACGACACTGAAATTGTTTGACACAGTCTGTCCACAGACTTGTTAAAACACAGACTCCACCTTACGAAAGGAATATATGCTTCACGACTACATTTAAAATGAACATTTGTCACTGGTGTAATTCATATGGAAAATTCCCTCTGATGGCATTTAAGTGAGACGCACATGCAGAGGAAGTGGTTGAGGGTGTATTGTTGTAAGTCACAGTTCAGTTTAAGAGTCATCTGTTTAAATTAGAGCACAGAGACAAAGTGTGTGCGTGCACAGGGAGACGCCACTGTAAGTATTCATCACTGTCGAGCTGTGTGTCTGCAGATGTGAGAGAGAGAGAACACGATGGTGTGTGTTCATCTATTTGTGTCTTACAGTTGCCACATCTTTAAGAATAAAACATGAAGTTCAGAGCATTTAATCCACGGGATGACATTGAGAATACTGTCACACACAGCCTGTATATTCCTGCATTAGCTGATCTTTTAGCCTGGCCAAATTGTTTATGCTGGTCTATTCTGCGGTTTTAGCTGGCCAACCAGTTAAACCAGTTCTACAGTTAACTGATCAGGCTATCAATACCATTGTTAAAATACTAAATTTGACACATACAGTATATTTTTTTTTCTCTAAGCATACCCAATAGCAGGGTGAAATATAGCAAGATAAGTGGTACTATACAAATATAATTCAGCTAGTCATGTGATTTCAACATGGCAACCCCCAAAAGGTAATCAGTCATACTGACACCTAGTGGTGTGGATATACGGGCGTATCACACAGTTACCCAGTGGCACCAGATTTAAACAGAAATGGTCAACACATATTGTCAGACAAAAAATTTTAAATCAAAGATCAACAGCAACAAGCATTTGTTTATTTAGAATTTCCTTCTCAGAAATTCGCCCCCAACTATACTCATGTATGGGTTCTTTAGTACACCACTTTAAAGGCCGTTTTTTATTTTTATTGTATTTTTTTTTATTATTATTTTAAAAAATTGACTCAAGGGGAGGGGACGGGTGACGCAACTCTCCCATATTGGTGAAGAGTTGAATCCAATGCTGTCAGACTACCTCATGTCTCATTTACTGGTGAGAAAACATTACAGTACAAAGCGCATAATATTACAATAACGCCCTTAATTCTCACTCGTTCTACTAAAGCGTAACGGAGTGTGTTGATGAGGTATCATGTCTGTGTGAACAGGGTGCATAGAGGTATGCAAATACATACACTGACAGACAGGTTGCAGGCTTATAAGGCAACCCTCTTCGTTTCTTTAAGGGAAAATGTATTTGAATTTTTCTTAATGATTTTTTTTTTTCAGCTTAAAAAAAAAACACATTTACCTACATACACCTTGTGTGTGCCAGGTTCACTCTTCTGTTTTCTCTATTACAGACACCGCTGACCCGTCGCCTGTCATTCCGTCTGTGCTGAGAGATTGATCAGAGGTCTGTAAACAGGAAATGAGTTGGCATTTCTCTGTAATGAAAAATACAGTTTCCAGCCCACATTCACTGAGATTGACATTTTCCATTATGGCCTAAAAATGTACATATGTTTCTCCATCAGAACGTCGTGTGGCTGTTCTGGCATCAGTTTTTTGGTCAGGTCATCAATCTCTCTCTCTCTCTCTCTCTCTCTCTCTCTCTCTCTCTGCTGTGCTGCACCACTCACCAGTGTGATTTATTGAAACAGAGGTAGTGGAACCCAATAGTGCTAGGGGCTGGTAAATTCTGATAAAACTTGGATAAAAGCAATTTAATGCTATCAGTCATGTAATACTGGCCTCTGTCATGACGTGTATGCACTGTAGATGGTCTGTGTATATGAGTGTATGTGCTCACATGTCACTTTTTTTTCAGTACTGCAAAGAAATTGAAAATTTCTACAGAAATGTTGCTCTGAAGACCCTAGAATAATTAAAAATGAAAACAAGCACACATTATGCAAATAATTTATTTTTGGGTTTGGGCCACAGAAGTAAACTATAGCCGCTCTGTTGCTGTGGAAGTAAATGGGAGAACGTAGCAGATAAAATTTTGTGTTTCTATAATGCTGAGAGTAGTACCAAGGCGAGAACAAGCAGATCCATGTGCAAGCAGAATTTATTTAATAAAGAAACACAATAATAATAACAAAACACGGGTACACAGGAGAACAGGAAACTACAGGAACAAGGAATACAAGCATCGACATGAGACAACAACTCACAAACAAGCACTAAATTATAGGAGTATATATACACATACAAATATATACACTCAAAGTAACAAGGTTAACAAGGGGGTGGAGTTAATCAATCATTAGGGAAACTAACAAGGGAAACCATGACAACAAACGAGGTGGGGAAAGGAACAAGGTGAAATAGGAAGCGAACATGGAAACAATGGGGAAAAGAAACAAATATCTCAAAATAAAAGGCAACAAACACAAGCACAGGCTGGGATCATAACAGTTTCCATTTGTTTCAATAGTAAAAGAAAAAATCCATTATTGGAAATCCATGACTTTCTAAAGGGGGGGGGTGGGGTGTAGAGAGATCATCAGCTGTTTTAGAAACACCCTTACACCAGTGTTTACTAGTTTTCTGTGATAAAATAACTCTAAGTATAGTGTTATAAATGTACATAACATTTGTGTCTGTAATTTTTATAAAATAATCTGCAAGAAGACTTAATGTTAATGGATAGATGATTAGTAGTGCCTGAGTCAAATTTAGCAAATTTCATTACAGGTTAAATGAGTTAATTCAGTCCAGTGGGGTTGCTCTCACTCCCTCCTGAGGCTTGGGTTTAGGTGTGGACCTTCATGGTGACATTTTATCTACAAATGCATGTGTTTTTGTATGGCTCATACAAATTCATGTGAAATCACCAATTCATAAAATACTTACATAATCTCGTGAAAGCATGTTGTGTTGACTCTTTTAATAATATTTAGAATTTTTACTGCTAAAATCTGATCATATGACAACTAATATGTCGCAGCCATAGACTTTAGGGCAGTGCTCTGATCTATGGCAAGGTAGCAATTATTGTGACCCGAGTTTGAGTCCTGACCCTGTTCCTCTTTTTCCTTCCGTTGTGTCCTATCCACTCTTACAATATTATATTCACATATATCTTCACATATACCAACTCTGGCGAGTCAGGTAAAATGTTTTGTTTGTTGAATGTCAATTTTCAATCCTAAAAGTCTATCCACTTTATTTTTAATATAAATATAAGGGCAAACTAGATCTGCAATGCACATGATGCTGCTGGTGAACATATACACTAGGAGATGCTGCTGCTGCATGAATATGCATTCATTAATCCCATAGCAGATCTACACAGGTGGAGCTGGGGGAGGTGGATGGTTTCAGAGGAACTCTGATAATGCACTGCAGGTTAAGCTTACGCTGAACAAACACTGAACCAGCCTAATTAATTGTTGAGCAAGCATCTCAGTGACTTAAACTTAAACAGAGGCCAGTCAACTTGTGCCGCATATTATCAGTCTGCGCCATCTAGAGTTTCATGGCTGAATTTGATATGTATTAAACATTTAGAAAAGGTCAGACTATTGACAGGCATGTTGAGGGTAAAAATTCCAGTGTTAATGTGGGTGTGTAATCAACACAGTATGTGCAAAAGGCCTTGGTAGGCCTCAAGAGACCATTTAATTCAGCATGGTAGACATTAAATCAGAGACCATCGGAAAGCTAGCTGTGGTTTTATGTTGATCTTCTGCTCTGTAGTAGAATGCACACAAGAAGAGAAACCTAAACATGCTGCACACACACATACACAAACACATCAAACAAGCACTTGTTCCTCTCACACTGCATTATTGGTGCAACATTTCCACAACCTAATTTCAGCATTCCAAAAACATTATCTCCATTCAGCCCTGATCATGGTTTATCCTAATCAACACTCTCTGATGTTAATGATGAAACCTGTTCATTTCAGCTGTGTAGGCTATGTTTCCCTTCAATATCATTTGTCCGTAATTTATACGCATATTAAAAATGAATTTCATTTTAATCTTAATCCACTCAAAGACTCAACTACACACACACACACACACACCTTCAAGAAAAGGAATCTCTGAGGGACGCTACAAATGGTGGCCCTTCATGAAATGTGCAAGTAAACAAGTTTGGTGAGTAAACAAGAAAAAAGAAAAAAAATTCAAACGGGAACATTTTAGTTGTGCTACATATCTGCCATTTATACCACACCAGTGTTGATTCAATACCTTTTGTCCGTAATTTATACGCATATTAAAAATGCATTTCATTTGAATCTTAATCCACTCAAAGACTCAACTGCTGCATTTTTCTAGTCACTTTGTTAGAAGTGGCATGCCATCTGGCCACCTGTTATCAGACACACAATGACACACAATGACACCAGCGGTAGCACCAAGATAATTAGCATTAAAAACAACACTGCTTTTTCCAAGAAGGTGAAGTGTGCGGTTGCCACATCAGCCTCACTGTTTCCTAGAAACTTGTCTGTGATTCTAAAAAAGAATGGGTGGAGGCTTTTTTTTTTTTTAAGGGTCCATTAATGCTTCCTTCAGGAACACAGTCATGAATTAACTTGACCATTAGAAGGAATTATGGTTTACACAATTTTATTTCTTTCATACTCGTGCCAGATGATTCATTTGCCTTGCACTCCTAAATACATTTGACAAACTTTCTGCTTGATTGGAAATGATTCACAATACAAATATTCTGTTAACAAACGCAATGATTTTTTAACAAGAGATGTGATTTTTCACATCACATAAATAATTTTTTTGTTTTGCTTTAATGACACTGTTGCATTATCTGTAAATAATTATCTTTCCTCACTGTTTTAAACATAATTATTCATATTTTTATTATAGCTTTTCATATTTTAAGTAAGTTAGTAAGTTTAGGATGTTCAAATAGCAAAAGCTGAAATCAGTTTTCAGAAGAATCAGCAGACATAAACCAACAAACGCACAATAACAATAAATACCAATTTATGAACAATAACAATAGTGCCGAAGCAAATACCACTAATAATATTTCACTAATAATATTTCAGATTCTACAAATAAAAAAAGAGAGAGAAAAGTATCGCATGTGTAATATTTGCCTTAAATCCCTGATTTTGGCCTTGAATTGTATCATATGGACTTAATACTGAACCAGGATGTACACCATACTTTTGTCTTTTGTTGGCCATAATCAAATATTGTCTTGACAAACTTTTTATCCAGTTCAAATTAGTTATAAATGTTGAAATTGCCATCATTGAAATTGTATATATATATATATATATATATATATATATATATATATATACACACACACATTTGTGTTCTGGCCATGAAGAATATTAATACTTTTTTAAAATACTTTTTATATTTTTCATATGAAATTGCACAACGTATAACAGCTATATATTATCGTGAAATTGGGTTGGAATAGGGGCTTGTCAGAAAACACATATTCATTTATGAGACAACAGGCTTGTGGAAAAAGTTCATACTTGAATGACATCTTAGAGACAACAAGTGATTGATTGATTGATTTGATTGATTTGATTGATTTGATTGATTTGATTGATTTGATTGATTTGGTTGATTGGTTGATTGGTTGATTGGTTGATTGGTTGATTGGTTGGTTGATTGGTTGATTGGTTGATTGGTTGATTTATTGGTTGGTTGGTTGGTTGGTTGATTAATTGATTGATTGAATTGATTGGTTGATTGATTGGTTGATTGATTGATAAACAACTGTACTAATGTTGAATGAATAATACCCTTGAGTCTAAACCTTGAAAACTAATGTGTTGACCACACAATTATGCATAATCAAATGCATGAACAAATAAATGATTGGGTAAACTCTGTCCTTAACTACACACACACACACACACACACACACATACAGGTGGGTGCTTGTTATCAAAGCCGCAGGTATTGACAGATCCCTGTCACACACATCACTCCAATCTCACCGTGGACACAAATCTACCAATGTCTGAGCCCTACTGCAAATACACACACACACACACCTTCAAGAAAAGGAATCTCTGAGGGACGCTACAAATGGTGGCCCTCCATGAAATGTGCAAGTAAACAAGTTTGGTGACAAACAAGTAAACAAGAAAAAAGAAAAAAAAATTCAAACGGGAACATTTTAGTTGTGCTACATATCTTTTCTTCACAAAAATGGATTAAGATTAAAATGAAATTCATTTTTAATATGCGTATAAATTACGGACAAATGATATTGAAGGGAAACATAGCCTACACAGCTGAAATGAACAGGTTTCATCATTAACATCAGAGAGTGTTGATTAGGATAAACCATGATCAGGGCGTACTGTTCCTTTAAATAAAAACAAATTAAATTAAATTATATTAATGAACTACTAATAATATAATCTTGGATTTTCATGCGACCCCATGACGTTTTCCAGTTGAGAACAAAGTGGAGAGTGTAATATAGGGTTCTTGTGTTGTGTAGGTGAGTTACTGTAAGTGGGAGCTGACCACCTCTGTAGTAACACCAGCCAAATTCATATGAGCTGACCTCCCCGCTCTCCTCTGAGGCCAGAGATGCTCATAGATTATATCTGTCTTCTCTCCCCCTCCGCATCTTTTGCTTGACATGCTGTACATCTCATTTCCGTGTGCCGTTTTTCCCCAGGACTGTTGCAGAACTTGCCCTCTGTACTCAGTAGGCGTTAAGTGACCAGATTCAAACCGATAACCTCCGGCCTCGCTCCCTTTTTTATATCTCCTCTGCTCCTCTCCACGGCTCGCTCGCTCTCCTATAGACATTTTAGCTGTAAATCTTTTGCTGTTCCAGAGAGACTACAGCAGACACGTAAACAAGGACATATGCAGTAACACACACAGGGATACTAAAATAATACTGAATAATAAAAACTGAGTAATATTACCAGCTGATTGTATAGTACCCCATCGCATGGCTACCTAAATAAGCTTAATGAAATATTGATTTTTGTCTTTTTGTTTCATTAAAGTCCACATAAAATCAAAATTGACTCTTTGTTAGCAGACTAGTCATGTGGTGAACAATTAATCGCTTCTTCATTTAGCCACAGAAAACATCTGTTTCTTTGTGTAATCTACAACCAAAAATTGTGACTGACTTTAATTCAGTATTATAACATATTTCTGTGTGAAGTGACATAGTGAATATGAAGAAATAGAGGGTGGGGCTTGATTTTATATATATATATATATATAATACATTGTGGGAACACGGTTTTGAAATTTGTCTAAAATTTTGTCATGTCCAGTTTTCTAGTCATGGTTATAAATTCACTTAGGTTACAAAAATGTTTCTTGAAACATTCTACTAATTTTATGATTACACTTTATTTTACAGTATGTAAAATGCAGAAAGCACTGGTTCGTATAAATGTACCTAAATGTGTTAAGGTTAGATTTAGGGGCAGGTTCGGGGTTGGTACCTACAGTAGTTATTACACAGTTGTTGTAATTGGACATATGGAACAGGACTGTAAATAAAGTGCTACCAATTATATTTTTATCCAACATATAACAATATTAAACACTTATTTTTTATATTCTAAGAACATTAAAATGCCAATATTTCCTGTAGTGATTAAAGCATTATTTAAAGGTTACAAAAATGTTTCTTAGAATGTTTTTTCTTAGCATTACGAGAACATTCATCAAGTACAAATAACATCAAGGACATTCTGAGGATGCTGATCTATAAATGTTTTGAGATTAATTGTTAATCACCCAAACCTGTTTAATCTGTTCTTTTAATGGGCCAAACTATGTAAACCAGCACTCTAGATGGTCCTGTTGGAAAGAGTTATACTTACATTGTACTTGTGCATGTGTGCCACTTAAGGACCAGGGAATAACCTTTAAGATTTTTTTAAAATTACATTTTGTGTAATTGCTTTAAAATTACCTCACTTATCCTCTGATAAGCGTGATATAATCCTCTAATATCAGGATGCCTTGGTCAATTCTGGCCCTCAGGAAAGAGAGATAGATAGATATTGTAATTCTGAAAGCTATCCTGGCAGCACCGAGCCCTGTTGATGTTCAGGTACTATATGTGTTTATCAATACTTTTTTTAAATTATACATGGCTCATCATTCACATAATATACGGTGAGAGCTAGCGTATGTGATTTGGTGATAATGTTGAACAGTAAAACACAGAAGCGATTTGCAGCTGAGAGTCTCATTTAAATACTGTGGCTCTAATTTCCTAATTTAATTTCCTGGATGGTACAGCCGCATTACCCACGGGGCCGAGAGGTGATGCTTCATGACTAAACCCTGATGAAATGCTCCCCTTCATACAAATCATACAGAAAAAAAAAACATCAATAAAGTATTGGGTTTTCAGACCTTGGTTTCTCTGTGTGAAAGCATTATGCTATACTATATTTTAGCGCGGATGTACTGTATACCTAGCCGAATCTGTAAGTGGCGAGAACGAGTCTTTAAACCTGTGTGTATGCCGACTGTGAAATTACCACATCAAACGTGACGTGCTAACATGGATGCAGCTAAAATGTTGCCAGGTTTGCTTCAGGGAATTACTTTTTTTTTTCAGAAACTTCCCAATGGAAACCTCGACAAGACGCACGCCTGTTTCACACATACTCCATCTGCAGTGCGTATGCAGTCCGTGTGTGTTACGTATGTGATGCTGAAGCAGCAGGGACTCATACTCATTGTGCTTTCACACAGGACGCGTTTGCAGTCCGCTACTCGGTACGTGAACGATCGCTGCACTGCTGCAGACGCACCGCTCCTGGAACGCACTGACGGACCACAACCTCGTGAACGCTGGAATCCTTTAACATGGGTGCGGAAAATAATACGAAACGCATACGCACTCCAGACGGAGTATATGTGAAACAGGCGTAAGGTTGTTTGCACCTTGTGCAATGTGGAATTAGTTTACAGCTTTCTCAAGCACTTTGTGATGCATTTTGGAAACTGGAGATGAGCCCCTGGTCTAATGCACCACCTGTCTTGAGAAACCCGTTCTAAAAGACTTAACGTTACTTTTAGTCATTATTTTATAGGGTAGTACACATATTCTGAATGCCTTCGGCAGAATAGAAATGAGCCATTTTAATCTAGATTAATCTAGATTAATTCCAAGATTACAGTGAGATTAATCTAGATTAAAAAAAATTATCTATGCCCACCACTACTAAATACATAAGGATCTTGCCTCAAAAAGTATTATTGGTGTTACTGGATGGTATTTACACTAGGGTTGTGTATCGATTGGGTTTTATACAATACGGGTGCCATTTTGATACTTTTAAAACGGTACCGGTGCCTAAACCGATACTTCTATAAAAATAAATAAATAAATAAATAAAAGCCTAAAAAGGATAACATTAAAGAACATTAAAAAGATTTACAATAAATCCATAGTATTCACACGCTCCTTGGATGCTCTCATTTTCCAAGCTTCCCTTACTCTAAGGCTAATAAATGTATTTTATGATCTGGATCATTATTTAATACACAACCACACATAATGTTTCTACTGTATCTCTGTCAATCACTCTGATATTTAGTTCAAATGAGTGCTGTCTGTCACTGTCTTTAATCAGTTGATGAAAAAACCGATTGCTCCCTCGTGACCTTTTTATGGTATTGTATTTATGACAAAGAACTGCACAGATACAGATATTCTAACAATCTATCTATAAACACACACCTTGTGTCCTGTTTCTGTTTGAGTCCGCTCGTGCTGCTCCGCGCGGTCTGTGGATTGAAGAACGCTGAAAGATGGGGAGGACCGGTCTGGCGCCTTTTCCATATGAAATTTAAGGGGCTCTGAGGCGATCGCGAATTTGAGTACAGTTTATGGAGCTAAATGCTATAGCCCCGCTAAAAAAGCCTAGTGACGCCTGTGCTTCTTGTGTATATTTCGGAGAACCAGGACAAATATTTCAAATGATCGCTCAGGCACTTAAGAGGCACCGAAATGAGGCACCTAAATCTGCGAGGCACTCAAAATAATGCACTGGAATTGCCAGTATGATCCTCCATGGAACTGCTATCACATATGTCCAGGGGTCATTGAGGTCAAGGTAATTTGTCCACAAAGAGTCCATACCTTCTGCTGAGGGCACGTGTAAAGTGTGTGAACCCAGTTCAGTAACCACCAGCTGTGTGGTTCAACCATGTTTCTCCCACAGTGATAACTCGCACTTCAGAGGTTGTGACAAATCCAGAAAGGGATCGCTCTCAAGAGGCTTTTGCTCACAACTTCAATTAGATCGTATTGAACTTAATTAAATCATCTCCAGGCTGTCACTTTGTTGTGGTTGCCATGTGAGAATCATTATTTATTTTGCTGTCAGTAGTGCACTGATGGAGATTCCCATGGCGCTGACACTCCTGAACACTCATCTGACGGAGCCGCTTCCCGGTGGAAGAGGAAACAGCAAGTCCAACGACTCCAGGGCTGGTAGGGGGGTGAATTATCTCCTAAGATTCGGTGACTGGTTGCGCCGACCACAGGAGGCTGCTTTAACAAATCCTCTCATTTCCAGAGTATTCAAATACAAAGCAAAAAAACTGTTTTTTTTTCTGTTTCAATTTTACATGTGCTGTATGTAGGACTGACACAGAGTGGTTGAACTAGGTATTGCAGTCCAAATGCAAAATATTGGAGAGGGTTTTTTTCACCCAGCCCCAGCTCCTCAGACTTGACACACATGCAGGTTGCCAGATTGATGACACAAGAACAATCGCACTTGATAATAAATGAAATTAACCACACTGTGTTTTTCGCCAACTGGCAACCCAGGATGCCGAAATACAATTGGTTTAACTGGCAGTGGACGGGTTTCACAAACCAAAACACACATTTTCAAAGGAGAATAACGGACTGTAGCATTGTTTTTCAGATAAAAAAATTTGTTAACTTAGCATATTTTATATATCTGCAAACATATTATGGTATTTTTATGCTTTAGTAGAGCATAAAATTACTTTTTATGCTTTAGTAGTTGATTAGGAAAGCCACACACCTGTCCATATAAGACCTTACAGCTCACAGTGCATGTCAGAGCAAATGAGAATCATGAGGTCAAGGGAACTGCCTGAAGGGCTCAGAGACAGAATTGTGGCAAGGCACAGATCTGGCCAAGGTTACAAAAAAAAAATCTGCTGCACTTAAGGTTCCTAAGAGCACACTGGCCTCCATAATCCTTAAATGGAAGACGTTTTGGACGACCAGAACCCTTCCAAACTGAGATATCGGGGGAGAAGAGCCTTGGTGAGAGAGGTAAAGAAGAACCCAAAGATCACTGTGCCTGAGCTCCAGAGATGCAGTCGAGAAATGGGAGAAAGTTGTAGAAAGTCAACCATCACTGCAGCCCTCCAGCATTCGGGGCTTTATGGCAGAGTGGCCCGACGGAAGCCTCTCCTCAGTGCAAGACACATGAAAGCCCCCATGGAGTTTGCTAAAAAAAACACCTGAAGGACTCCAAGATGGTGAGAAATAAAGAGAACTGGACGAAATCCTGGACGAAAACCTTTTCCAGAGTGCTCAGGACCTCAGACTGGGCCGAAGGTTCACCTTCCAACAAGACAATGACCCTAAGCACACAGCTAAAATAACAAAGGAGTGGCTTCATTACAACTCTGTAACTGTTCTTGAATGGCCCAGCCAGAGCCCTGACTTAAACCCAATTGAGCATCTCTGGAGAGACATGAAAATGGCTGTCCACCAACGTTTACCATCCAACCTGACAGAACTGGAGAGAAACTGCAAGGAGGAATGGAAGAGGATCCCCAAATACAGGTGTGGAAAACTTATTGCATCTTTCCCAAAAAGACTCATGGCTGTATTAGATCAAAAGGGTGCTTCTACTAAATACTGAGCAAAGGGTCTGAATACTTCACCATGGATATTCAGAATACAGAATACTGAATACAGGACCATGTGATATTCAGTTTTTCTTTTTTAATAAATCTGCAAAAATGTCAACAATTCTGTGTTTTTTTTTTTTGTCAATATGGGGTGCTGTGTGTACATTATTGAGGAAAAAATGATTGATTTTTCAAATGAAAATGTATTGATCAAAATGAAACTTGATTTTAGCAAATGGCTGCAATATAACAAAGAGTGAAAAATGTAAGGGGGTCTGAATACTTTCCGTACCCACTGTATATATATTTATATAACAATAAGTGATCAAGATGATATAAGCTAGCTTTAGAAAATACCAAGAGAATATATAATGACTACAATACATATTTCTCAGTAGAAATGAAGACATCTTTCAGATGGCATTTTTTTTTCTTGCGACCAAACACTAGTATGCACATGAGCAAATACTCTAGCCTACACCAGCCTGATTTGCACATAAATACATCACAAATGTACTGTGTATCAACCTAATAAAACATAGTTCACTTATTTGTTCATAATCTTTTTAATATCCATAAACCCAGCCAATGCCTTTTCCCAACATCACACTCCGCATGTGTGTGCAACCCCCACTCTATGCATTTCTTTAAACATGTGACAAGTGTTACTTCTAGACATAGCCAGTGTGTTTGATATTATCAGACATTGAAACTTTGATAGCAAAAAAAAAAAAACTCTGGCCTGTGACAATTAGATGTGACCTTAAGACAGAATGACACTGAACAGACCTCAGAGTCTCAGTTTCATCTGAGATTTTCTGGTAGAGGTGGAAATAACAAACTCTGAGTGTGTGTCACTTAAAAAAAGTGAACAAGTCTTGAAAGTCAATCATAAACAAGCTATGATATTTTTGTAGCAGATGTCAAGTATAGCTCATTTCCAATATAGCTTTTAAACTTGTTGAAGATTAGATGCAAAGTGCAACATTTATTATGAGACTGTAATACAAAATCTGTTTATTCAGCATAGTAAAGCATCTCCTACAATGACTTCCATTTTGATGGCTCCCCCCGGAGAAGGGCTCTTGTGTTTGCGTCAAATAAAAATGCAGTGTACTTAGATTACATTGTTTGCATTTGCCATGACATTTTACCACTAATCCTATATTTCCAGTTCCACATGGAAGAATAAACAGCAGGCCTTCACTGCTTAATGTTAATTTGTTGAATGTTTTCTGCTAAATGAGCCTAATCAATCAAATTAAACTATGGATGTATGAATAAGACAGGATATAAACACATGGAAGCACATAAATGGTGTGCAGGTGCGCAACCCCCCCGACCAAATTCATATAAAAATATAAAAGAAAAAGAAATAAAAGAAAATATTAGCATTTATTTTACATGAAATATAAATAATAGTATTTTTTATTTAATGCTTTTATTTTCCAATATAATACTACTATCACATTTTATTGTGTTTATAGAAAAAAAAATAAAGTGCAATAATGCTATTATTATATTTTATTGTTTAAAGTTATATTTAATGAATTGTAGCTACAGCATGAACACTGTACAGTCGTGGCCAAAAGTTTTGAGAATTACATAAATATTAGTTTTCAAAAGTTTGCTGCTAAACTGCTTTTAGATCTTCGTTTCAGTTGTTTCTGTGATGTACTGAAATATAATTACAAGCACTTAATACGTTTCAAAGGCTTTTATGGACAATTACATGACATTTATGCAAAGAGTCAGTATTTGCAGTGTTGGCCCTTCTTTTTCAGGACCTCTGCAATTCGACTGGGCATGCTCTCAATCAACTTCTGGGCCAAATCCTGACTGATAGCAACCCATTCTTTCATAATCACTTCTTGGAGTTTGTCAGAATTAGTGGGTTTTTGTTTGTCCACCTGCCTCTTGAGGATTGACCACATGTTCACAATGGGATTAAGATCTGGGGAGTTTCCAGGCCATGGACCCAAAATTTCAACATTCTGGTCCCCGAGCCACTTAGTTATCACTTTTGCCTTATGGCACGGTGCTCCATCGTGCTGGAAAATGCATTGTTCTTCACCAAACTGTTGTTGGATTGTTGGAAGAAGTTTCTGTTGGAGGGTGTTTTGGTACCATTCTTTATTCATGGCTGTGTTTTTGGGCAGAATTGTGAGTGAGCCCACTCCCTTGGATGAGAAGCAACCCCACACATGAATGGTGTCAGGATGCTTTACTGTTGGCATGACACAGGACTGATGGTAGCGCTCACCTTTTCTTCTCCGGACAAGCCTTTTTCCAGATGCCCCAAACAATCGGAAAGGGGCTTCATCGGAGAATATGGCTTTGCCCCAGTCCTCAGCAGTCCATTCACTATACTTTCTGCAGAAGATCAATCTGTCCCTGTTTTTTTTGGAGAGAAGTGGCTTCTTTGCTGCCCTTCTTGACACCAGGCCATCTTCCAAAAGTCTTCGCCTCACTGTGCGTGCAGATGCGCTCACACCTGCCTGCTGCCATTCCTGAGCAAGCTCTGCACTGGTGGCACTCCGATCCCGCAGCTGAATCCTCTTTAGGAGATGATCCTGGCGCTTGCTGGACTTTCTTGGACGCCCTGAAGCCTTCTTTACAAGAATTGAACCTCTTTCCTTGAAGTTCTTGATGATCCTATAAATTGTTGATTTAGGTGCAATCTTAGTATTGGGATTTGGGATTAAGTTAATTTTCATGGCGAAGAAGGACTATGCAATTCATCTGATCACTCTTCATAACATTCTGGAGTATATGCAAATTGCTATTATAAAAACTTAAGCAGCAACTTTTCCAATTTCCAATATTTATGTAATTCTCAAAACTTTTGGCCACGACTGTACATCTCAAGAACCCGCAGTAGACATGTCCTGTGTGCTCAGTGGAAGAGACTGCTGCAATATTGAAATATGAAATGGAAAGGAAATATGAATAAAAGGTTTTGCTTGGCTGTACTGATCTGGTAAAGGATCAAACTGGACTGGCTGGTAAATCCACATCCAAGTCTGCCATCTAGAGGACAAGACTGATAAAACAACAATGTGAAGGATGAGGATGGAATGAAAGTTGTCTAAATCAAAGATTCTGCACTGTTATTACTAGACTCCCAGACTGTTTACCTTTAGACTTGATTTGGAAGTTTCAAATAAAATGTGTTATTGTATTAATAAAACAAAAGCATAATTTATTTTAGTCTAGAAGAGTCCTGAGTGAAATACTGTACATGAAGTTGAAATGGGTTTTTGTTATATATTTGTTATATTTTTCCATTTGTTTTATTGCATAATGTCAAATACTACTAACTTTGTCATTTTTCTTATATTACTATATATACGATATGTGGGGACATCCCATAGGCGTAATGGTTTTTATACTGTACAAACTGTATATTCTATGGCCCTACACCAACCCTTCACCTAACCCTAACCCTCACAAGAAACTTTGTGCATTTTTACTTTCTCAAAAAAACTCATTCTGTATTATTTATAAGCGTTTTGACAAATGGGGACATGGGTTATGTCCTCATAAGTCACCCTCTTCTTGTAATACCTGTGTCATACCCATGTCATTATAAAGAGTTGTGTCCTGATATGTCACAAAAACAAGAACACACACACACACACACACACACACACAATTTTAATGTGTGTTAAATACTAATAGTAAAGAATGAGTAGCTATATGTCCAGACCTTTATCTTTGGAGACCCATTTCCAACATGGACTACCATTCAAAAGTTTAATGACAGTATGATTTGAGTGACATTTCTCCAGATTTATAAGACGGAAACACTGTTCAATCACAATATTAACATAGATAGAAAAATAAAATGTCCAAAAGTTAAAAATGAGTGATTTCTACGGATTCCTTCAAAACCATTTCAATCCACAAATTGCATTTAACGGATTATGTCAAAAGCTGCTTGTTTTTTCTTTTTACTTAATTCAGTGAACTGTGCAAGAATTGACCCAAACCCAGGATGGATGAATGTTATGGCTCTAATTTTTTGGCTTGTGTTTTATAGTTGCATTATCCATTCAGTGATTACAAACATAATATCTGATTATCAGTCCAAATTATGGGATAAATATATACCTGAATTCCCATTCTAACCAACACAATGGCCACAATTTTAGGTTCTTTTTTATTTCTAGAAAAAGTGCAACACATAAATGTATCTACATTTTTATTTTTTATTTTTTTTACAGTTTTAGTTTGCTGTGTGAAAAATCAAAAACCAAAACTGATACAGTATCAACTTAACATCATTTTAAAAGCTTGACTTTGTCTAATATGAAATCTGGTTCAGTACAACTTAATTCTTAATTGATAAAGTCTGAAAAATGGATATAATGATTTGAAATAAAACATGACCGGAACATTAAACAGAGCAAACAGAGATTCAGCACTTGTGGCATATGCCTCTGTTGGATCCTTTTTAATAATAAAAATGTTTCAGCATATTAATATGTGAAATAGTGAAATATCCAAATAATGCAGTAATGCATAAAATAAAAGCTGCAGTTTACGAGGCATGTAAACACTGTTATGGCAATAAAGAGTCTCCATATTTGTCTCATGAGAACAGCCTTTGTATTAATCAAATTGAAGTTCACCCAAAAATGAAAATTAACGGAAGTTTTACTCCCCTTCAGGCCATCCATGATGTAGATGAGTTTGATTTTTGAACAGATTTGGAGACATTCAGCTTTACATCACTTGCTCAAAAATGGATCCTCTGCAGTGAATGGGTGCCATCAGAATGACAAATAAGCCACACGACTTCAGTCCATCAATAAACATCTTGTGAAGTGAAAAGCTGCTTGTTTATACGAAACAAATCCATCATTAAGGTGTTTTAACTTTAAACCTTCACTTCTGGCCAAAATACAAGTCCAGGTCCACTAGAGAAACAATGTTATGGATAAAGGACTCCTATTTTAGCTGGAAGCAATGGTTTGAAGTTAAAGGTGCCATATAATGCATTGATACAATATTTTAAATTGTTCTCTGATGTCCTCAGAGTGTGTATGTAAAGTTTTATATCAAAACACCCCACACATAATTATTTATAGCTTGTTGAAATTGCCACTTTTAGGGTAAGAGCCTGTTTTATGTGTACGTCCCCTTTAAATGAAAATGAGCTGCTGCTCCCAGGCGGCAAGGAAGTCGACCGGAAGTTGAAGTCGGCCGCGTGCCGCCATCTTGTAGCAGAACTGCACTTGCGTTAGCATTCCCATTGACTCCCATTCATTTTGGCGTCACTTTGACAGCGAATAACTTTACATCTGAGGCGTTTAAAGACTCCGTTTGTCCATTATTTATTTCTAAAGATACACGACAATGTATAAAGGGCTCCATTACCTTCTATGTTACATTATGGCCCCGTAGAAACAGTTTTTGTAAAAAATAGGCTAACGATTGCGTCATAACCACTCGACTCTCTGTCGCATTACCGTACAGACAGGAGGAGAAGCTCGCAGGCAATTAACTTAATATGGCGTACTGGCGTTACATTTTAAAATACTATACAAAATAATTAATCAGAATACTGACTCCTGCTCACTCACGCCAAAGAACTCCCCGCTCAAGCTCGCCATCTCTGCAAGATTAACGATGGTAGTTTGCACACACAGCTACTAGAAGATGTACATCTGTCAGACAGGTTGCTGACGTCATCAAGCTTAGTTTGAGTCTGCGCGTCAGAAACGGAAGTGCTAAAAATCGCTAAAAATGGGCTTCACTTGTCTCAATTGAGTTCCAGTGGGGTCGCTGTGTCCATTTCTTTTACTGTCTATGGCTGCTCCCCTGCAGAGACTGCAGTAGAGCTTAGATTCTCTGCCAGAGCCCGCGGGCCGGGCCGATATTTCCCGCCACCGTCCTCGGGCCGGGCCAGGTCGGGACCTTTATAAAGCACGTCACGTGTCATGCGCAGCGTCTCGTCCACTCGCAGTCTCGCATGCGTGACGCATCACACCTGCTGTTCGTGCTGTACTATTCAGTAGCTTAAGTGCAACATGGAGCTTGAAGAAGCAAAGAAAAAAATTAAAACAGGAGAATTAACTTTGAGCAAGTTTAGAGGAAAATCGGAGGTATGGAAACTTTTTAAACTAGTCGTGGGGAGTGACAACATATGTGTTGGCTTTGTCTCGAGCATTAAATGCGGCACGCATATATATATATATATATATATATATATATATATATATATATATATATATATATATATATATATATATATATAACTGCGCAGCTCCCCCGTAGCCTAAATGATAGCACAGCAGCACCTGCGGTAAAAGAAAAAAATCTGACGCCGCCCCTGGTTATAACGGCCCACATATTAAAAATGGTCGGATTTAAATCGGGCTCGGGCTCATAATTACACTGAACATGTCGGGCCGGGCCAGGCTCGGACACAATGTGCTTGAGCTCGGGTAGGGTCGGCCTTGATTTGTTGGGCCCGATCTAAGCTCTATACTGCAGGAGATATCTATTGAGAATACTATGTTCGTTGATGCATCCCAACACAACACTTTTAATGGCTCTTTGGTGCTGATAGTGTACCTCCAGCAGCTACAGCAAGAGAACAGTAATGGTGGACCCCAGCTTCTCACTCAGGGCTATGTATATGATAATAGGGCATACAGCGTCACAAATGGGCGGGGCTTTCACTGACTCTGTCGTCATAGTATGTGAGAAACCTGGAACTGCTAGTGTGGAGAGACTGTTTATAAATTATTACTATTATAAAACAATGAGTGGGTGGATTTTTACCATTATAGGCTGTTTTTTTCTCACACTGTGGCCACACAACTGAGTGATTTTTGCATTCTATGGCACCTTTAAAAACATCTTAATGATATCTTTTTTTATTACAAACATGCAGATTTTAGATTTAAGACATTAACTGATGGACTGGAGTGGTGTGGATTACTTGTGGATTATTGTAATGTCTTTTTTATCAGCTGTTTGGACTCTCATTCTGACGGCACCCATTCACTGCAGCGCATCCAGTGGTGTGAGCAATTGATGTAAGGCTACTTTTCCAAATTAACAGCAATTTTTTTTCTTTTATCTATGTTTCTTTTATAAGAGCAGATAAAAATGGAGTCAACACACTTTCGAGTGACCTATTTTTGTAACATGTTCCCTAAAACGCAACAGACAGCCATATCTAGTGAGCAAAAAAAAATCAGACAAGTCATGAAAAAAAGATAACAGGCCCAACACAAATCCAGTGAAAACAAACCGTAACCGTTTTTCAAATCAAAGCCAGGGCTCTTTAGTGCAGACACAGATTGAAAAAAAAAAACACAAATGGTGCTAACAAGGACGTTCAAATATGAAAACAAAACATCTTCATATACTTGGCAACTTCAGAGCAGTTTAAACCTCGTCTGATAAAGACAGTGAAGATCGAAGGCTGATTACAGACACGCTTGTCAAGCTTGTCGGAGAGGGAGAGAGATAAAAAGAGTGTTTCTAGTGTAACGTGGGTGTCCCAGATGGCAAACCCGTGACGTCCCTTTAAAGATCGATGACAGGTAACTCTTGTAGTCAGCGAAGCCATTGCCACCTTGCAAAATTTGGCATTATGTTAATGAAGGCAGTTTAGTCTGGTTTGGCCCTCTGGAGACTCCACGTGTGCATATACAGTATAACTACAGTCGAGCGAGGATGGGCTTCTGGGTAGGAATTTTACCTCCTGTGTGACAGAGGAAAAGAAAAGTAAACAAGTGTAGCTGTAAAATAGAAC
Source organism: Carassius carassius (assembly GCF_963082965.1). Classification (NCBI taxonomy): domain Eukaryota; kingdom Metazoa; phylum Chordata; class Actinopteri; order Cypriniformes; family Cyprinidae; genus Carassius; species Carassius carassius. Next base: position 24,162,449 of record NC_081772.1, read on the forward strand.
GAAGATGCAGGAGGTCATAGCAGTATAGCACAGTGAGACAAGAACTGGGTCACAAGAGAATTATGTCAGAGGACACGTACAACTTTATTTTTTAAGAAGCAAATTAATTTTATTTAAAAGCAAGCAATCGGGGCCAAAAAAAGTCTGCAGAATATCTATAGTTCACTATACTGTATGGTGTAATTTAAATGTAAATATGTGTGTGCATTGACTGGTTTACATTTTACCTATTACATATTTAGATGATGATGTTGTTGTTGCATTCACTCAATAAAAACAATACAGTAATTGCAAACAACTAAATAAAATTCTAACTACAATGTAAATATACACAGCAACTTTTATAAAATTCTTTAATAGTGCACGTAAAATATGTTTTTGAGGCCATCTTATAAAACAAGACCTTCAAAGTTTACCTGATAAATATTGATTTTCATCAAAATGTGAAAAAAAAAAATTGTATGGTTCTTACTTAATATTTTAAATCATCTTTTATTTCTGGCCACATATCTGCGGTTATCTAAACATAAGGTTACTGTAGTTATTAAACATGAACACATTAATCACATGAGGAATTTTGTGTCAATTATAAAACTATTTGCATTCTTAAATATAAATTGGTAGTCTTTTGCATGTCATTTTAGTTACAAAAATATGTTTTATTTATACAGTCTAATGCTCTGTAAATGCTCTGTGTACTTTTGCAAAATTCAGAAATTAAATCAGTGTAAATCTAACATTATAGTATGTGATGTGACATCTTAGTAGTATTTATATTTTTATATTGTCAGCTTTAATTTTTTATACTTTTTTCTATTTTTATCTGCTTTTGTCTTTTTATTGTTTTTTATTTTTCTACTTGTGTTTAGCTTATATATATGTGTGTGTGTGTGTGTGTGTGTGTGTGTGTGTGTGTGTGTGTGTGTGTGTGTGTGTGTGTGTGCATATATATGTATAATAAAAAAAAATTAAGTTTTATCAATTATCAATTTATCAATTTTATAAGTTTTTCATCCAAACATTCTAATGTTTAAAATATGTATTTCTTACAGTTAAAGGTACAATAAAATTATATATGCCAGATATAATTAGACTTGTACCTTAGATTGCTATTTCAAACATTGCTATACTTGAACACCAGCTATTCTGATGAGATATGACATCACTCTTACCCAGCGTGTCCTCCAATGAGTTCACTGCAATCTTGTTTACCTTCAGTGTCTCCAGATCTCCTCTGTGAGAGAGAGTTTACGTCAGTTAAACAACCATAACCTTTCAAACGCCCATAGCACATCTAATGAAACACAGACTTACACTTTGACCTTCCTCACGGCTTTGAGTCTCAGAAAAGCTGCTAGAGCGTTCTTCTGCAGGTCGGAGGATAAAGCTTCATAACACTTCAGACGGCCTGACGCCATGATGACAAACACACAGAGAAAACAGAAGACTGACATTTTAAACTGAAGCAAAATCAGTTGTTGACAATTGCAACACCTCTACCGGATCTGATCACAAGCGGACACAGCGCAGGACATGCATAATTGGATCAGTTGAGACGGATGTCAATACCAGGTGTAAACAGGACCTGGTGTGTAAACAATTAAACTTCCACTGCCATCCTGTATTACCTGCTAATATGAGTTTCAGTGCAAAACTCCTCACAGCAGGAATAAACTCCCTCTCCGTCAGGTTCTCATTAGTCTCCTCACACAGATAGCGGCACACCACCTGCACAAACACACACACTAACTTAATATGACCTTTAATAGCAGGTATTTAAACCTAAGAACATTTCCTATGTGAAAACAATTAATAAATAAGCAGTTTTATACAGCGCCTACTACTTAAAGGGATAGTTCACCTAAAAATGACAATTTGCTGTTAATCTACCATCAGGCCATCTAGTGTGCAGGTGTCTCTTTTTTGAAAAGTAGAACAGAAAAGAGAAGATTTTTAGCTGAAACAACGATCCTTGGTGGTTCATAAAATGCAAGCCAGTGGCTACCATCACTCTGAGAGTCAAAAAAGCATGTCAGGCAAGAAGGAATGAATACCTGTGGTTCTTGGGGACATATTGAGATCTAGATCTTATGAAGTGAAACGATCAGTCTGTGCAAGAAACTGAACACTACTGCTTGTAATCCAGAGCCTCAGGCAAACGGCAAAATCTGATTCTTTTCCGTGAACTGGTTCAAATAATCACAATGACGTAACAAATATGCAATTATATTTTTAGAGCATCCAATAACAATGTGAAACACATTGTCTTATGCACATAATGCCTTCATCAGCTAACCTTTTTATATACACAAATAGACACATTAAAAACATTGATTTGGCCCATTGATTCAAGCGGCTCATCTGTCTTCAGTCCGAGTCAGAACTGTTTCCTCAGTTCAGTGAGTGCTGGAGGAACTTGAGCGCTGAACGAGTTGGCAAAAACTAGCACCACAGAATCATATATGCTGATATTTTGGCTCATTTAGAGTCAACAGAGTAACAGTCGGAAACGTAGTTTTGATTGAGTAACTTGTAGATCTGTGCTGCTCGAGCAGAGGATTACAGGAATAATGTCCAGTTTCATCCACAGAATGATCATCTTGCTTCATAAGACCTCAATATAGCCTATCATCAGGAGACACGGGTGTTGATTTTGTCTTGCCTGAGGCCATCCTTAAAAATATTCTTGTTTGCCGTAACCCGACCGACCCTGTCAATTTAGGACCGACTAAATAAAAAAAAAATAGACTTGCCGATTGTAAATATGCGTTAAGACCGACCAATTTTTTTTTACTATTCAAACAACTAATAAAAAAGCAATAAAATAATATTTATTATATTTAAGTAAGTATTGTAAATATATAAATTTCCTAGGCCTACATACAAACGAAGGCTATCTTCCTTAATTAAAAAAAAACCTGTGACTTCATCTATGTTTACACTATTGGTTAATGGATGTCACACTGCCTGTGCGTTGCTTCGTCTCATTCACTGTCAGAGTCAACGGTTCGCGCTTGGTAATGATGGCTGCGGCTGCAGTAAACAAAATGTTCGCGGTCACTGTTTAAAGTCATACGGGTTCGGGCATCATAATACATCTAAAAAATGCATTAAAACAGCTCGACACCGCTTTAACTTGGCACGAAGTTCTGGAAAAACTGTACCCAGATATTTTCCCATCCCTTCTCCCATCTAGTCTAAAACCGTGTCCGTGTCGACTGTCACTTTATGTTCGAAAATCTATTGCACGAATCAATCAACACAAGTTTCGAAAACGAAAATAGGAAATAGATTTAAACGACCTTCTCTCGGAGCGCGTCCAGGTTTTTTTTATTTTTTTGGAGTGCGTCCAGTTTTGTTTTTTTTTGGAACACGCATCACACAGCAACTGCAGCTTCGGACACACACGCATAACAGCAAATAATACTTCTGCACAATGTTTCTCTTATTACAACAGAAATGTGAATTCTGCAGTCTCATGCATACAGATACAGACAGTCTCATGCATACAGATACAGATTTGGGCTAGAATCGCCTAGGGCTGTCAAAATAGCTGAAAAACTAAATTCTAATTGTATTCAAATTTAAAATGCATAATTTCAGTTAGGGTGAAGAAAAGCTTTTTGCTTCTCTTCTGAGGCCTCAAGATAGCGCATTGAGCAAAACATTACTACACGTTTATTCAAAGCATTAGAATATTTGACTGTGAAAAAACATAATATTTAAAATAATTTTTATGAACCAATTATTATTAATTAAGTTGCTTAAAGAACTATAAACAAAACAGCGTCATGTATGCATGCATTGTTAAATAAAAAGGGCGGAAAACCAGTCACGCAGAATAATTTTTTTTTTTCATTTAAAAACATGAGATGCAGTGGGATGGGGAACAAAAACCCAACATAGTCTCGAGATATTTTTAGAAAATTAAACTAAATACATTCATTTTATATGTCTTTCTAAACATGCGGCTCTCTTGTGCGAGACGCAAGTCCAACGGTGTCCCTCTAGAAAATGCGCGTAATATGCATTCTGTGTGAACGGCTTGGTTTCAGTTTTGATGTAAACAAGATCTTCTCCACATTGATGTTTTTTTTTTTTTTTGTACTGGCTTCAACTGGATAGGCTAACATAACCTTATAATGCAATGCTACATACATCGTCATCGCATCTCGTGCATCACTGATAAAGATCAAGTATACTTCGGTCGTCCGCAAACTGTCTGCATTATGTCCTTTTCGTCATCCGCGTGTGGGCATTTTTTGAGACCGCGCAGACGGTGCGCGTACACGAGGTGAAAGATGAGACAGCAGCTACTGCGTGTCGAGCTCGTCCGCCTTTGAAAGTTGTGTAGACACGGCTGTGCGCCCGGCGAGATGGAATGGAACACGGACTGTGAAGTACCGGCCTCATAAGGCAGCTTCCTTATATTACCTATATTTGGTGTTATTTGCCGTATAAAACTTATTTAGACATGCAAAATCGATTTTACAATCGATTCAATGAACACTTGTCACTCAAATCAAACAGGATTTTTTTTAAACATGTTTTTGACAAACATTTTAATTTGTTTGTGATCTATATAGCCTGCATCAAAATGAGGTTTGACCCAGTCAGTGACGTCACGATATGCTAATTTGTTTAAATTCATACCTATGTCATCACCATCACCAAAATTTTCCTTTTTTTTTTTTACATTGAAACTTGAAAAAAAAAATATAGACCACCCTACAGACCCTTTAAAAAAAAAAATACTGTTACTGCAAACCAAAATATTTTTAAGGATGGCCTGATATGCTTTTTTTGACTCTCAAAGTGACGGTAGCTGTTGACTTGCATTTAATGACTCACCAAGAATCATGATTACAGTTAAAAATCTTCTTTACTGTTCTACTGAAGAACAAAATAGTCATCTACATCTTGGATGGCCTGAGGGTGAGTAAATTAACAGCAAGTTTTCATTTTGGATGAACTGTACCTTTAAAGGCGCATTGTCATTGTTTGTCTGGAGCTGGTGTGTGCTGTTAGTCGTTGCCTGTGTTGCATAGCAAGTTCATGAATTTGGGAATTTGTGCTGTGGAGCAATGAAGAGAGGGGTGTGTTTCTTTTGAGTAGATGTGTGTGTTAGTTTGGTTATCGATTTCAAATATCATCTGTTTTTCAGAAATCACTTAGTACACGTTTAACTATTCCAAAAATTAACTTTTAAAAAGTGGCATGCTAAAATCACAAGATTGGGCTCAGTAAGATTTTTTATTGGTTTTGAAACAAGTCTCTTATGCTCACCAAGGCCAATTTATTTAATCAAAAACACAATATAAATAGTAATATTGTGATACTATTACAGTAAAAGAATATTTAAATATATTTTACTTTAAATATATATTTCATATCTTTTTGTCAATTATTCTTAACAAAGCTACATTTCAGCATCATTACTTAAATCCTCATTGCACATGACCCTTCAGAAATCATTCTAACATGCTGATTTGCTCAAGAAGCATTTCATTGCATTATTATCAATGTTGAAAACAACTGAAGAAGAAAAAAATCATACTGACTCCAAACTTTTGAGCAGCAGTATACATTTGCACATTTTGTATGAGATGTCACCTGGTATCCCTGCAGGAATGGGTCCAGAACCCAAGACAGGAAAGCGAGGGTGCTGTGACCGCTCGCTGACATCACAATCTCATGCTCCAGTACCTGCAACACTCCACGCTTCATGAGCAAATAACATGCTTCTTCAAAGTCCTACAAAAACACACACAATAACATGTCAAGAAAAGTCATTTGACAAGATTTTTGGGAATGTGTTTGTGAATAAGGTCTAACCTGAACTGAGTCCCCAGGGCAAAGAATAAATTCATTGGAGAACATGTTTCTCAGAAAGTTGAAACTGTTGTATACGTCATCTAGAACACAAACGACTTTTTGATTGATAAAATCTACTAATCCAGAGTAACATTTATAAAACCTAATTCTCTCACACCTTTTCTGTTGGAGTTGGCACTTTGCATGGCCACTGCTAACAGAGCAGGTCTCAGAAACACATGTAGGATCTGGTTCCTGTAGGAGGCGCAGGAAAGCACAACTACCGCTCGGTGAAACACGTCTTCCTCTGGTGTGGTCTCGACCTGTGGCGCATCCGTGACGCTCAGCTGAACGTGGCCTGCAGACACACTCAACAGGTGTCTGTGCAGAGCTAAACTACAGCTGATGACTTCACTGCAGGCTTCATCATCTAGAGAGAGAGAGAAAGATCAAGTTATTTGGGATTGTTCAAATTAAGGTCAAGTAAGCTTGTTTATGACACAATAACTATTCATTTATACAACAACTAATGTTAAAAAAATGTATTTGTGTATGAAGAAATTAGCATGAATCTAGACTGATAAATGGTATAAATGTACACTAACATTTAAAAGTTTGGGGTCAGTAAGTATTTTTATTTTATTTTTAGAAATGACCTATATTCAGAAAGGAATAACAGCATACAAAGCATTTATAGTTCAATAAATGCGGTTGTATTTTTTTTTTTTTTTTTACTTTAATCTTCAAAGATTCCTGAAAAAAAGTATCATGATTCTCAAAATATTAAGCAGCACAACTGTTTACAACATTGGTATTAAGAAAAAAAAAGTTTAAGCATCAAATCAGCATTTCTGAAGGATCATGTGACACTTTAAACGATGCTCAATTGGTACTAAGGGGCCCAAAGTGTGCCAAGAAAATATCCCACACACCATTAAACCACCACCACCAGCCTGAGCCGTCGAGACAAGGCTGACTCTGACCCTACCATATGAATGTTGCTGTAGAAATTCTCATCAGAGACTCATCCGACCAGGCAATTCAGGTTTTTTCCAATCTTCTATTGTCCGAGTTTGGTGAGCCTGTGCAATTTGTAGCCTCCGTTTCCTGTTCTTACTGTGCGTCCACCAGAGGTGGAAAGAGTACAAAAATATTCTACTCAGGTAAAAGTACCATGACATTAATGAAATTTTATTTAAGTACAAGTATAAGTACCAGTCTAAAAATCTACTCAAGTAAAAATAAAAAGTAGCTCATTTAAAATTTACTCAAAGTAAAAATTACTTAGTTACATTTTAACAGTGGGAGGGAGACAAAAATGGGACAGGGTGTCGAAATCAGTTCCTGGAGTGCCACAGTCCTGCACAGTTTAGATTAGGGCTGCTCCGATCACGATCGGCCGGTCGTTAATGCGCATCTCTTCAGTAAAGCCGGTTCTCTAATCAGCGGTAAATTCCATCAGGTGCGTGATTTCACATAGAGCAGCTGTTACTACACAGAACCAATTCAATTGTTAACTGAGAAGATGCGCAAATAAACACTGACAATGAAGTGGATTTGCGCATCTTCTCAGTTAACAATGACTTCATGTAGTAACAGCTGCTCTATGTGAAATCACGCATCTGAGGGAATTTACCGCTGATTACAGAACCGGCTTTACTGACGAGATGCGCATAACGATCGGCCGATCGTGATTTTGTAAATTTTCAATTTTGTGATCATTCTAAATGTAAATTATTACAAATTATTACTATTATCTCAGACGATATATTGCACACTCCGCACCACTGTCTTTTTGGCTAATTTGTGCAAAACCTCTTGCTAAAAAGTCAAAGCTTCATTTTAACCACCAATACAGCGATGCAATTATTTAGCTAACCTCTACATGTTTGCTAAAGGTTGATGTCTTTTCAAGATTTTATAAGCTGCTAGTTTGGTCTCCCTAGGTAAGCACAGCTTACACTGCATAATAAAGCATAAATATGGCCAGGGGTTCACTTCATTTCAACTTCAGAATATGACGGGTTTCGTTTTCAGTGGTGTCTTGCACCACTAACGCCTGTTTTGTCAGTCTGCACCTTTCTTGTGATTTTAGCGTCAGTTTGCCCTCCTGCCATTAATTACTGCAGTAGTTTCCAGGCAGCGATTTTTTTTTTTTACTCAGTAATTAATGCGTTTTAAAATGTAACAAAGTACAATACTTCAAAATAAATATATTTAAGTAAAAGTAAAATTACAGATTTTTAAAAATTACTTTAAAAAGTAGAAGTACACAAAAAAGCTGCTCAATTACAGTAACGCGAGTAAATGTAATTCGTTACTTTCCACTTCTGGCGTTCACACTGCTGCCGTCAAGAGCGTTAAAGTAGCCGGAAGTCATCCATTTTCAATGTGAGCCAGCTTCAAGCAGTGGTGAGCAGCGACGTGGTGTTAGGTTAACTTTATGGTACTGAGCTATGACACGGTTCGGCAGCAACAAAACGGAATGTAGAAGTACAAAGCTTGAGAGGATTCCAGAGAACGCAGCCCTGTAAACTTTGGTACCGGACTTTCTAACTGGAAGACCTCAGTCAGTCCATGTCAACCACAACACCTCAAGCACTACCACACTGAGCACAGGTGCCCCACAAGGCTGTGTGCTCAGCCCACTGCTCTTCACGCTGCTGACTCATGACTGCACTGCCAAGTTCAGCTCCAACCACATCATCAAGTTTTCAGATGACACGAGTATGGTAGGTCAAATCAGCAACAATGATGAAATGCACTACAGAGAGGAAGTGGCAAAGCTGGCTGAATGGTGTGGCACTAACAACCTGTCCCTCAATGTGGAGAAGACTAAGAAGGTTTTGATGGACTTCAGGAGAAACTTTGTTGACTACCCCACATTGACCATCAACAGCTCGACTGTGGAGAGAGCAGCACTAAATTCTTAGAGGTGCACATCAGAGAGGATCTCACCTGGACCACCAAAACCAAGTCACTCTACAAGAACGCACAACAGCACCTACACTTTCTCCACCGGCTGAAAAGAGCAAGTCTACGTCCACCCATCCTTACAACATTCTGCAGAGGAACCATAGGAAGCGTGCTGACCAGCTGCATCACTGTCTGGTACAGAAGTATAGGTAAACATTTATATATAGTATATTCATATTCAAAATCTGTCAGTAGGTTAGTTGTGTATAGGTACAGTGTTTATATGTAGCATTTGTTTGGTTTGTATTTTTTTAGTTTATGTATAGGTAATCATCGGTCCGGGCGTTTTAAACAGCTTTCCTACCATGTTCATTGCTCCCTACTCTCTGAGCAGGGGTTTACTTCACTTCGGAACATGGACTGGAATTGAGAACCACTGGTCTGTGTGCATAAATTTGTTTAGGGGGCGTGGCTTTGGACGGTGATTGCGGGACATTCACTATCAGGCTAATGTTAGATCTCCTATTGCACCTTTAAGTAATGTTTATACCCGATTATAATTTTCAATGCAGGACTTTTGAAAGTAATATGATATACATCCAAGTATGGTAACCCATACTTGGAATTTGTGCTCTGCATTTAACCCATCCAAAGTGCACACATACAGCAGTGGCATACACACATACACAGCGTGAACACACACCCTGAGCAATGGGCAGCCATTTATGCTGTGGTGTCCAGGGAGCAGTTGAGGGTTCGGTGCCTTGCACAAGGGCACCTCAGTCATGGTATTGAGGGTGGAGAAATCGCTGTACATTCACTCTCCCAACTTACAATTTCTGCCTGCCCGAGACTCGAACTCACAATCTTTGGATTACGAGTCTTAATCTCTAACCATTAGGCCACGACTTCTTGTGTAATGCTGTCTCAGGCAGTGCTCCCCTCGCCTTAGAGGGTTGTATTTGAGATTGTCTCTCCCGTTCGGCACCAATGGGTATCTGTGAATAGATGCTTGGAAAGCTTTAAGTATGTACACTAAGCTCGGTGTACTTTCTTTTGTGCACTTTCTAAAATCCACATAAGTGGTAAGCGTGCACACTGAGTAATTGGTGCACTTTATAAAAATCCACATAAGTGGTAAGTGCACACTTTATGAAATCCTGTATTTTAAGGGTTACTTGATTAGCTTCATTCCCTTTCTCTGAGTTGGTTAGACCCTGGTACCTGGGGCTTCACCCAACCAGCGTGTCTATTAACACATTTTGAAGCATCGCTACCCTCAGCATTGAGGGTTATTGTGAGCATGGTGCTTCCTGTCAAGCGCTCGAGTTCTCTTCCCTTCTGAGAAGTTGGATTCCTTGCTCGGTGGGCTGTTCTCGTGGTAGTATTAGCAGTGCTTGAGAGCACACTACTCCCTTGTTGAATTTGGAGTTCTACTCTTAGGTGAGAGTTGAGTACTCCATTTTCCCAGAGCAGCGCTAGAGAGCTGGGTGTTTGACCCCTCAGCTAGATATTTACTGCTAGCAACTCCGGCATTTATACAATAGATTGAGTTGGTGACTCTCGAACATATTGGTTTTGGTATGCACCATTCCACCCATGAGCTGCTCTTTCAGAGTGCCACAAGAGCCCCTTAGAACAGTCTCCTAAAATCCATAATATGGTAAGTGTGCACGTGAAGTCTTTGGGCACTTTCGAAAATCCACACTGTGGTAAGTTTGCACGCTAGTACCCTATGTATCCTCGGGGTACCTATTTAAACAGGGTGTTGCTACTAGTGATCTGTTAAGACAGTTCCTTCAGCGAGCTTATGCCAGAGCAAGCGGTAGTGTGACAGGCCAAGACTTAGTATGATGATAGGCTCTTGGTAGTATCCCTTTAAAAAGAATCTATTCTTGATTCCAAGCCTTGAGCTCTACCCCGAGCCCAGGAGTCTGGCCCTAACAGGTAAGTTTGGGTATGTAGCCTAGGCCTTTGGCTGTGAAGGATAATGTCACAGAAAGCTGTCTAACATCCCAGGGGCAACTCCCATGAAAACGGTAGAGTTGGTACTTAGTGCTCACCATGTTTCTGGTCTGCACTCCCCCCAGCATGGTGGCGTGAGTATACCAATCCCCATAACAACCACTAGAGGACGCAGTTCAAAGTTACCTTGAAAGGGAACATCTCAGGTTACTTATGTAACCATGGTTCCCCATAGTAGGGAATGAAAAAAAATAAAGTGTAAGTCGTGACATTTGCCAAGTATAGTAACCCATACTTGGAACTGGTGCTTTGCATTTAACCCATCCAAGTGCACACACACAGCAGTGAGAAGTGAACACACCGTGAACACCCGGAGCAGTGGGCAGCTATATCCAGCGCCCAGAGAGCAATTGGGGGTTCAATGCCTTGCTCAAGGGCACTTCAGCTATGGGTATTGATGGTGGAAGAGAGCGCCATTCATTCACTCCCCCTCACCTACAACTTCTGCCAGCAGCGAGATCTGAAACTGTGACCTTTGGGTTACAAGTCCAACCATTAGGCCACAGCTGCCCCACAAGCTAGACACTGCATCCTCTAGCTTCCCGCCATGCTTTAGACTCTAGCTTCAGAAGAAGAAGTGGATGGCATGTTCTCATGGCACCTATTTATACTGTAGTTGCACCGGTAGAGATGTCATGGACTGTCGCTGGCATGTTGTTGGTGTTTTTCAATGTATGCTTCAGACATGGGTCACAATGAGGCATTCCCCTATAGAGGATGCAGTGTCTTGTTCCCTACTTAAGGAACCATGGTTACATAAGTAACCGGAAACGTTTTTAAAATACTCAGACCAGCCCGTCTGGCACCAACAGCCATTCCACATTCAAAGTCACTTCAATCCCCTTTCTTCCCCATTCTGATGCTCGATTTGAACTTCAGCAAGTCGTCTTCACCACATCTAAATCCCTAAAGAGCATTGAGTTGCTGCCATGTGATTGGCTGATTAGCAATTTGTATTACCAAGCATATATAAAAAAAAATATCGCCGTTAATCTATTCTCAAAGTCGGGTTGAGAGCTGGGTCTATATTAGGCGAGCTATGATGACTTTCACCTTGATATTTTAGCGTGGATGTATACCTAACCGAACTGCACTGTAGGGGGCGAGAATGAGTCTTTGAACATGTGTGTATCATAGACAGTAAAAGAAATGGACACAGCGACCCCATTGGATTCAACGGAGGCAAGTGAAGTCCATTAGAAGCACGCACTTCCTGGGGGTCGGGCGTACTGCGCAGACTCAAACTGAGCTTGATGACGTAGATGTCACGTGAGCAACCTGTAAGTCTTCTAATCACTGTGCCAAGAGAAATCTGAATCACCCACCGAATCTTCCACAGAAGGCGAGCGTGAACAGGAGCAAATTTTGGTAAGTATTATAATTAATTATCTCCCTTGACTTTATGCCTCCACGTCCCCCCGATAGCCTCTAAGACAGTAAAAGATTGCCTGTGAGCTTCTCCTGTCCATACGGTAATTTCTCTACTGTGCGACAGAGAGTCGCTGGTTATGACGCAATCGTTAGCCTATTTTTACAAAAACTGCTACTACGGGACCATAACGTAAGATAAAAAGTAATGGAGCATTTTATACATTTTCGTGTTTCTTTAGAAATAATTAATGGACAAATGGAGTCTTCAAAAAATATGTAACCCTGCCCCCCTGGTGTGTATGACTACAGGGCTTGGGCGCCGTGTTGCATTCTGGGATGTGGCGGCCATGTTGATGGCCTCGCGAATGTAAACATACAGCAAGTTGAACGAGAAGAAGCAGAGTTGGGAGAAAGAAAAAAGATGTTAAAATCGCGGAAAGGTTGTGGGATTTATAAGGATACGCTAAATAGGAATGCCAGAGTATGTATGTGGACAAAATCGGCACTATTAACGGTTTGGATACATATGAAATTCCCAACAAAGAGTGGAGTACCGAAGACGACTTGCTGCCGCACTTTTGCATTACAGATATCCTCGGCTACATTGTTTGTTTTGTGAGCGCCTATACTTCAGAATAGTTCCGAAGCTACAAGTCATTGGAGTCTCATGTACAGTTCACAAATGGATGGGTTCAGGAGCTGCAGATCATAGAACCGGAAAACAGTATACAGTAATCCTGACAAAAGTAAGGTGCGCTCTACCTAACTGCTAGTTTAGTAACTGTTTGTGCTAACAACCATTCACCCATGGACTTTTAACTATGTGTTTCAAAAGTGTAGTTAGTAGCTGTCAACCCTCCCGTTTTTTTCCGGGGTTCTCATGTATTTGAGCTCTTTTCCAGCTGTCTTCCCGTTTTAGTATTTTCCTGTAAAATATCCCATTAGCCCCTCCATCAGACCTGTCAAGTCTCTGTGCTGTTATCCTGTTGCTACTCCTTGCCCTTCCAGCGAACAGATTTTTTCAAAGCATCGTTTTGCTTACTTGAAAGCAACCTTAGCGTGATGTTGGGCTTTTTAAGATAACAGCGTGGTTGTTGTGAGAGCACCATTTCAAGCCAATCTGTAAGCAAAGTCACATTAGACCTAGCTTCACAAATCACTTAACGTTAGTTAATGCAGCAGTTTTGTAGTACGGATTTCTGCTGTCAGCAGAGGGATAGCAACAGAAAAATGAATGTTGAAATTTCCCGTATTTTGGATGAGTAACCCGGAAGATTTCTCTTATTTTCAATGTTCAATGTTGACTTTTAAGTTATATAAATGAATATTCAGATGTTATGGTCTCCGTGGTCGCGCCTCCAAGCAGGAAAGCGGTGGAAAGTTAATCCATTCTCATTTTATTTTCCCCATGGCGAATTATATGTTGGGCTGTTACACTCCACAATACAGCAACGGTTTACCATGGTTGAAATAGATTTTTAATTAATCAAATTAAGACACACGGATGAGAGGGAGTATGTCTAAACACTGTGCAGTAGTCCAAGTAGCAGTAAAGGAGGCCATCAACATGGCGGCCACGCCAAGTAATGACGTCATGACGCCCAAGCCCTAGAAATTACCACATCAAACATGACGTGCTAACATGGATGCAGTTGAAGCCGCCGGGTTTGCTTAAGAGAATTATTTTTTAAGAAGCTTCCCAATGGAAACCATTTTGGAAACAGGAAACAGCCCCTGGTCTAATGCACCACCTGGCGTTAGAAACCCGTTCTAAAAGACTTACTTTTAGTCATTATTTTATTTGGGTATATTCTGAATGTATATTCACACATATTCTGAATGCCATGCCATTTTTATCTAGATTGATCTAGATTAATTCCAAGATTACAGTGAGATTAATCTAGATTAAAAAAATTATCTAGATTATGAATCTATTATATACATATATATTATATATATATATATATATATATATATATATATATATATATATATATATATATATATATATATATACACACACACAGTACACGCACATGTATACTGTATATATTCACACACAAGGTGGGTATAGAAAAGATGATTCTGTTTTATTTTTGTCTGACATGTTGTCGTTATATCTTTTACTTGGATGTTATAAGTTGCACTGAGTAAATACAGCTAGATAAAACAAAAAACATCTTCATTTCAGGCTGCAAAACAACAAAATGTGATTATTATAAAGGGGGTGATTCTTTTCTATTCGCAATGTGTGTATATTTATATATATATGCAAAGGTATGTATGAAACACTGCTTATATCTCATGGGCATTGTGTGGTTAGTACTGCAGCAAGACATCATGACAATCATGAGAAAAAAAAAATTCCAAAGTGAATCAGCTGTGTGCATGTCTTGTGATTTACAGCTCATCTGTAGAAACACTTGTTGCAGCAGCCTGTGCCTCACAAATCAGGCTTTGTTTCCTGGTAGACTGATTTAAACCTGTGCATCCTGACATTCTAACAGAGTGGTCAGTCTGAGGTTGAGACTGTGATCCCTTACCAGGCCAGTCCAAGAATGCTCCAAATGCCAGTGCCAGGTGTCTGAGCCAGTCTGTCTGTTCTGCGAGAGAAGAGAGGTCCAGGCCATCAGGGTTCTGTAGCAGCAGTGTGGCGATGAAAACCCAGGGCTTCAGAACCATGTTTTCCTCCTGTTTGCGCACCAGTCGGAACGCAGCGTCATTCAGAAACTCATGAGTGTCTGCACTGGGTTTCTGAGGAATATACCTGATAAAAACAACACTAGTCATTTATCTTTGTACAGCGTGCAATCCGCTTCACCTAAATATGGATTATATTTGAACACTGACTTTAGATAAAAAAAATCAGTAATACATTTGATATATATTACTATAAAGCATCGATATTGAATGTATAAACATATTGTACCATTAAAATGTTTTTACATACAGTACAGACCAAAAGTTTGGACACACCTTCTCATTCAAAGAGTTTTCTTTATTTTCATGACTATGAAAATTGTAGAGTCACACTGAAGGCATCAAGGGCTATTTGACCAAGAAGGAGAGTGATGGGGTGCTGCGCCAGATGACCTGGCCTCCACAGTCACCGGACCTGAACCCAATCGAGATGGTTTAGGGGTGAGCTGGACCGCAGACAGAAGGCAAAAGGGCCAACAAGTGCTAAGCATCTCTCGGGGAACTCCTTCAAGACTGTTGGAAGACCATTTCAGGTGACTACCTCTTGAAGCTCATCAAGAGAATGCCAAGAGTGTGCAAAGCAGTAATCAAAGCAAAAGGTGGCTACTTTGAAGAACCTAGAATATGACACATTTTCAGTTGTTTCACACTTTTTTGTTATGTATATAATTCCACATGTGTTAATTCTTAGTTTCGATGCCTTCAGTGTGAATCTACAATTTTCATAGTCATCATGAAAACTCTTTGAATGAGAAGGTGTGTCCAAACTTTTGGTCTGTACTGTATTTTTGAAAGAAGTATGCTCACCAAGACTGCATTTAATTGATGAAAGTTCTAGTAAAAAGCAACATTGTAATTACAATTTAAAATACTTTGTATTTAATATATATATATAAATACAAAAATACAGAAAAATATGTTATATTGTGATATATTAATTTTTTAATATATATTTTTTTTTAGGATCATTATCACATGATCCTTTAGAAATCATTCTAATATGATGATTCATTATCAAAGTTGGAAACAGTTCTGCTGCTTAATATTTTTTCAGAACATGTGATACTTTTTTAGGATACTTTGATGAATAAAAAAGAAGCTATGTTTTTAAAATATTAATATTTTGTAATAACAATATGCACTACTGGTCAGTAATTTGGGGTCAGTAATTTTTTTTTTCTTTTTTTTAATAAAATCTATACTTTTATTCAGCAAGGATGTGTTAAACTGATAAAAAGTGATAGTAAAGAAAATATATATATATATATTATATTATTAGAATTTTTTTTATTTTGAATAAATGCAGAATATTAGAATTATTTCTAAATGATCATGTGATAGACTGGATGTTACATGTGACACTGAAGGCTGGAGTAATGATGCTGAAAATTCAGCTTTGCATTACAGGAATAATTTTTTTTTTTTTTAAAGAATATTCAAATAGCAAAGTTTTATTTTAAGTTGTATTAATATTTCACAATATTACATTTTTTTCTGTATTTTTAATCAAATAAATGCAGGCTTGGTGAGCAGAAGAAACTTCTTCCAAAAACATTAAAAATAGTAATGTTTCCAAACTTTTGGTCTGTACTGTATATATATATATAGTAACACTTTAGAATAATGGCCCATTAGTTAATGTTAGATAACTACTTTAGTTAGCATGATCTAAGCAAGAACAATTCTTCTACAGCATTTATTAATCTTAATTGATGTTAATTTCAACATTTACTAATGCATTATTCAAATCAAACGTTGTGCTTGTTAACATTAGTTAATGCACTGTGAATAAGCATGAACTGTATTTTCATTAACTAACATTAACAAAGATGAATAATACAGTAATAAATGTTTTGTTCATTGTTTGTTCATGTAAATTAATGAATTAACTAACATTAACTAATGGACCATTATTCTAAAGTGTTACCACACACATACATCACATTCAGAAATCATTCTAATATGCTGATTTGCTACTCAAGAAACATTTCCTACAATTATCAATGTAAAAAAAATATATAATAAAAAAAAAAACATTTAAAAGCATTTATTAAAAAAAACATTTATTTAATATACACCACAGGTACAGTACATAATACAACTGTTTCTGAAAACAGATTTTTATTTTTAATAAGCATCATTTACTGTGACATTATTAAACAAGGATAAGAAAATTTTGCATGCTGTGGTGTAAAAGATTCATGCTATGTGTTGCTAGCATGCTGCTAGGTGAGGGAATCCATAGGAAAGCATTGTTTAGATTTTAACAGCTTGTTGTGACAAAAATTCATGCTTTATGTGACTAATGTAGGCCTTTAAAGCAAAACATTCTGAGAGTAGCTGATTGCTGGTGTCATACCTGGGCTTTAGGTTGTACTGAGAGCGGTTTATTTTCCCCTCTGCCAGACTGCGTACAGATACAGGATGACCAAAGTACACATACATACTGCCATAGTCCTCACTCAAGACCCGCCGGGCCTTCAACAGACCCTGAGAGGAAGAAAGAAAGCATAAACTTGAAATCAAAATTCCCTTGATCTTCTGACAGATGAGAAGTCACTGTATGATAAAAACAGCCCTGTAAGTTTCAGAACTCAAAACTTTCTCGTTAGACAATCTGCCAAAATGACACAAAAGGTTGTGGAATGTTACACCAAAGAGTATAGAAGCCCAAGAGGCGAAACCCTTTAGTGATAAGGGCGACAGTCTAAAGATGGCACTGCCGCCATTTTGGACTGAAAACTGCTGAAAGTCACTACAAGATGCGAGAGAGCAAGTGGGCGAAACACAAGCAGTGTGCTGCAATAAACTGCAGCAATTATCAATATTTTCTTCTCTAACACAATTGCTGCCAATGGTTTTGATCTCTATTGCTTATTTGATTTTGATCGATTACTATTTTCAGTTAAATGTGTGCACTCGATAAGTGAAAGAAATTACAGAATCCTCACAATAGTTTAGTCCTTGATACAATGTTTGCAAGTTTTCATATTTTTTTTTATAAATGTTACGAATGTGTACTGTTAATTTAATTTATTGTGCTTAAAATTATATGATTGTGTCCGCCTCTATTAAATCATTACCAAACATCACATCTGGTCAATGTGATTTAAATGTTTTCTTTCTCTTTGGAGTGTTACAAGCTCTTGGTGCATAATGAAGATCTTTAAAGTTGCAAAGACTAAAGTGTTAAATCTAAAGAGATATTCTTTATCAAATTTAAGACTCGTCCACACCCCACTAAAACCCCTCACTCTAACACGCATTTCTATGTCACTATGTTGGAAAAATTTGGAAAAATATTTCTCTTCATTGAAAAATCCTGAAAAAAGGAAACATGTTTTTTCACAAAAATATTAAGCAGCACAACGGTTTTCAAAACATTAGATACAGAACATTAGAAATTACTGATTTCAGAAGGATCATGTGACAGTGAAGAGTGAAGTAATGATGCTGAAAATTCAGTTTTGCATCATAGGAATAAATTACATTTTAAAATATATTCAAATAGAAAACTACTTTAAACTTAAATAATATTATTTCACAATATTAGTGCTTTTTACTGTATTTTAATCAAATATATGTAGCCTTGTCAGCATATGACTTCTCTCGTTTTGTTTGTTTTTTTGTTTTTTTTACAGGAAATGTAAACAGATAAAGAGAATATATCTTGCTGCACATATTTTGTTGTTATATGTCTGCTAAAAATAGTGATGTAATGCATATTAGAAGGCCATGCGTACTGAGGTTGATTCTTTGGGCTTCGGGATGCCGAGCAGCTCACGGGCGTACAGAGATTCTTCCAGAATTCTCTCATAGCTGATGCTGACAGGAACCAAGTTCAAATCAAACAGCTCTCCTTTAAAAAAAGGCTCCATCACAATATTCAACAACCCTGAGGGAGAAGATAAAGAGAGCGTGAGATAAGGCTGACACAAAAGGAACAGTGTTCAAAGAGGTGGACTGTGTTTTTTGTCTCATTCATCTAAATTTGCTTGTGTTGGGTTTGATTGATGAGCTGCCACCATTGGGCTTTCCAGGTTTAAAGTAGTCAATTTGAAACTGTGCCATAAATTAGCCAAGGGCTCTATATCATTCTATGACTACGATTCAGTGAAAATCCTGTGAAATTTCATTTAGCTGGCATCTTACTTCCTGTGTGCAAGCCATGCGGACCAAAAAAAAATTTCCTGTCACCTTGAATTTATTTGTGAAGCAATAAAAAGGCTGAAAAGTGGGGGAAAGCCTTGACGCTGCAGAATACATGGAGAAGTCAGCAAAGAGCTTTTATCAAAATGAAACATAGAAAAGTCAAACAGTCTATTTTTGAATTTGTTTAAAAAAATATTGCAAACATTTAGTCGATTTAGTAATAATTTAGCACAATTACCCGTCTTTGGTGTGAGAGATTTGCATGTCCTGCTTCTAGTTCCTTCCAAGAAGAACTCAATCGGGGCATATCCATTCTGAATAAATGACATATAACAGGTTCATAATTTTTCAACAATGTATATATTCTTGAACAGTCAAGAATGGAATCCTTCAGTCAGAGGCTTGTTCATTTCAATTTTGGTGTGAAAGGGCCTTTACATTTGCCAAAAATATAATTTTCTTATATTCAAAACAAACAAGATGCATTGGGATCAGCATTCATAGACATTTTGAACTACTGGGGTTAGACAGCACGTGTCAGGTCCTACACATTGTCGAAATTGTACTCTAGATTTAATACTGTCACATGGAATTGATGTTGATGGTGTTGAAATTATGCAGCCAAGCGATCACAGATCATTATCTAGTCTTGTGTAAACTTCATATAGCTAAAACGGTAAATTCTACTTCTTGTTACAAGTATGGAAGAACCATCACTTCTACAATAAAATACTGCTTTGTAAATAATCTTCCTGATTTATCTAAATTCCTTAGCATATCCAATAGTTCAGAAAAACTTGATGTAACACAAACTATGGACTCTCTCTTTTCTAGTATTTTAGATATGGTTGCTCCTTTACGCTTAATCAAGATTAAGGAAAATCGTCTGACACCATGGTATAATGAGCATACTCGCACCCTAAAGAGAGCAGCCCGGAAAATGGAACACAGCTGGAGGAAAACAAGACTAGAGGTATTTCGTATTGCTTGGCGGGAGAGTACACTATCCTACAGAAAAGCATTAAAAACTGCTAGATTCCGATTACTTTTCTTCTCTTTTAGAAGGAAACAAACATAAACCCAGATATTTATTCAATGCAGTGGCTAAATTAATTAAAAATAAAGCATTCAACAGGTGTTGACATTTCCCAACAGCACAGCAGTAGTGACTTTATGAACTAATTTACTTCCAAGTTCAATACTATTGGAGATAAAACTTTAACCATGCAGTCGTCAGCTACAGTATTGCATCAGACAGTGCACTATAGACCCCCTGAGGAACAGTTCCACTCATTCTCTACTATAGGAGAGGAAGAATTGTATAAACTTGTTAAATCATCTAAACCAATAACAATGATTGATAGACCCTAAACTATCTAAGCTCCTAAAAGCTTCCAAAAGTCATAGATCCTCTTCTTTGACTATTATTAATTTGTCATTGTCATTAGGACATGTCCCGAAAACCTTCAAATTGGCTGTTATTAAGCCTCTCATCAAAAAAACACAACTAGATCCCAAAGAACTAGTTAATTACAGACCAATGTCGAATCTTCCTTTTCTGTCCAAGATACTAGAAAAGGCATTATCCTCACAATTATATTCCTTCTTAGAGAAAAAAAAAGGTATCTGTGAGGATTTACAGTCAGCATTTAGACTGTATCATAGTACTGAGACTGCTCTCAATAGAGTTACAAATGACCTGCTCTTACCATCTGATCGTGGTTGTATCTCTCTTTTAGTTTTATTGGATCTTAGTGCTGCGTTCGACACTATTTACCACAACAGTCTCTTAAATAGACTAAAAAACCTTGTTGGCATTAATGGAAGTTCATTAGCATGGTTCAAATCGTCCTTATCTGACTGCCATCAATTCGTTGCAGTGAATGAAGAGGTATCACATCGAGTGCAGTATGGAGTACCTCAAGGCTTTCAAGGCTACTTCAAGGTTTTAGTAATAGGGCCGTTACTTTTCACCCTTTACACGTTACCCTTGGGAGATATCATCAAGAAGCACAGTGTTAACTTTCACTGTTATGCTGATGATACTCTATCTTTCTTTGTGGCCTGGAGATACATACCAATTTGAAAAATTAATGGAATGCATAGTCGAGATAAAAACCTGGATGAGGAGTAATTTCTTACTGCTAAATTCTGAAAATTCGTCATCAGTTAGGAACCTAAGTGTGCAACTTGTAGGCAATCTTGCCTTTGAAAGCCACATTTCTAGAAATTGTAAAACTGCATTTTTTCATCTCAAAGATATATCAAAATTATGACCTATGCTCCCAATGTCAAGTGCACAAACATTAATACATATATTCATAACCTCAAGGTTAGATTATTGTAATGCTTTATTGGGTGGTTGTTCTGCAAGCTTAATAAACAACCTACAGCTAGTCTTAGTGCAGCCACTAGAGTTCTTACTAGAACCAGGAAGTATGACCATATTAGCCCGGTTCTGTATTATTAGATAGGTAACACTGCACTTGCTACCTATCAAACATCGTAAAGATTTTTAAATCTTGCTTATTACTTATAAAGCCCTGAGTTTTTTAGCACCTCAGTATTTGAATGAGTTCTTATTGCACTATGGTCCTCCAAGTCTGCTGTCTGGCACGTCCACGTCTGGCAATTTGATAATACCTAGAATATCAAAATCAACTGCGGGCGGCAGATCCTTTTTCTATTTAGTGCCCAAACTCTGGAATAACCTACCTAACAGTTTTCGGGAGGCACACACAGCTCTTTAACCTGGCTTACACGACACACTAATACACTTCTAATATTCAAATCTGTTAAAGGATTTTTAGGCTGCATTAATTAGGATCCACAGTCAAGACCTTGTCTCCTAGACAGCCACTGCGACAAGAACAGATGAGTCCTCTGCACAATCTGACTTTGCTGCAGCCTGGAGTTGAACTGCTGGTTTCATCTGGTCAGAGGAGAACTGGTCCCCCGACTGAGCCTGGTTTCTCAAAGTCAAAGTCACCTTTATTTATATAGCGCTTTAAACAAAATACATTGCGTCAAAGCAACTGAACAACATTCATTAGGAAAACAGTGTCAATAATGCAAAATGATAGTTAAAGGCAGTTCATCATTGGATTCAGTTATGTCATCTCTGTTCAGTTAAATAGTGTCTGTGCATTTATTTGCAATCAAGTCAACGATATCGCTGTAGATGAAGTTTCTCCCAAGGTTTTTTTCTCCATTCTGTCACCGATGGAGTTTTGGTTCCTTGCCGCTGTTGCCTCTGGCTTGCTTAGTTGGGGTCACTTTGTTTCCAGCGATATCATTGATTGCATAGATACTATTTAAACTGAACTGAGCTGGATGATGACATCAGTGGATTCAATGATGAACTGCCTATTTGCATTATTGAAACAATATTTTCCTATTTCATGCTGTTCAGTTGCTTTGTCACAATCTGTATTGTTAAAAGCGCTATATAAATAAAGGTGACTTGACAAGATAGCACAGTACAGATTTGAAAAGTAAAAGAAAAGTAACGCAATGCATTGACCAAGTAACACAATTAGTTACTTTTTTAGGGGGTAACACAATATTGCAATGCAATACTTTTTAGTAGCATTTTTTTATAAGGAGCTTTCCCCAACACTGGTTTTGATCAAGGGTCCTTGCAACTACACATAAGATGTTTCCCCAGGGTTAAGAGCAGTTTGAATTTTATCTTATGTATTTTATCTATATATATGGGACAGTCCAGTTCCCTGATTTGTTCAGTTGTGTGGATGAAGCATCTTACCCTCAGCATGGTCTTCACATACTCGGAGAACACAGCCCAGTAAAGTTTATCACTGCCAAACGACCGACGGATGAAAAAAGCTCCCGACATTCGCAGCATCTCACCAACAAACTTCATGCTCATGAAATCTGCAGGAAACATCATGATATTAGAAAACAGCACAGTATATGTAATGAATATAACTCAACAGGTTTAAGGTCACTTACTGACAAAATCTGAAATGAAAGAACAAAGACACTACTGAAATTAAAATAGTGATTTTCTTAAAACTAATATCCAAATTATTTTGACACTGTTTGCCACTTTGCTTCAAACCACTAGGTTTCACCCATTTATCAACAAGAAGTTTTTAATAATTTAAAATAATACAATTTTCTATGATCACTTTTTCTTTTATATATTTTAATAAATACAGGTCAGAAAAAGGATGCGGTTTCATTTTTACATAAATATCTTACACTGAATGATGATGGAACATTTTTCACCCGTATTTTGACATTTTATTTTCACAAAAGTAATTTGAAACATTAAAAGGATAGTTCATAGGCCTTGCCTTGTCTTGCCTAAAATCCTTTTCGTCATTTCTGACCCATATATCAAGGGTATTTAAAAATAACATGATTTTACAAGAGTATATATTCGAATAAAAGAATAAAAACATGGCACAACCATGTTTTATGTTTATGAAGTTTAGAAACTACCATAGAGTCTCGCTTGTATTAAGATTTTGAATATAATACAGAAAGATTATC
This sequence comes from Carassius carassius, assembly GCF_963082965.1. Classification (NCBI taxonomy): domain Eukaryota; kingdom Metazoa; phylum Chordata; class Actinopteri; order Cypriniformes; family Cyprinidae; genus Carassius; species Carassius carassius. Next base: position 24,185,945 of record NC_081772.1, read on the forward strand.
AATTGTTTAGATGCTCCAGCTGGCACGTTTTGTACATCAAACCACCCAGATACTGTCTAAACAAAGTCAACCTTCAAAAACACCCTGAGAGAACCACAGAAAGGCTATAAAATCAGTTACAAACTCCACTCAAGCATATAAAGAAGTATGGACTATATACTTTTGGAAAGTGTGTCTACTTGTGTTTGTATACTAGCAACACTCCTCAGACAAATCCTGTCCACGCTCACCCATTCCAGCTGCGATCACAGGCAGTGGAAGGTCGTATGTGTAGAGGAGGTAGGACATCATCAGGAAGTCCATGTAACTACGGTGGCTGGGAAGGAGAACCACCGGGTGTTCCTGTACAGCCTGCTGGAGCTGAAGAGAGAAAACATCATCAATGAAAACCCTCATGACATCAAACTCTATTTACATGCTTCTTTATTAAACCAACCGGCAAAACCATATAATGCTGCGTTTCCACCGAAATTACCCGGAACAATTGTACCAGGAACTTTTTTCCCCAGGAACTATTTTTCCCCCAGACCTGTTGCTTTCTGTTTCCACCGCGGTCTAAAGTACCGGGAAGATTAGGTAAATAGTTTGGAGACGTAGGTCTGTGCGCGTTTCTCAATACAAAGTACACAAATTTTGGACGTGCATCCTCGGTAGTTCGGACTTTGCGTATTCGACTCAGGAGTGTGATGTCTGCAACGACAAATCCGGTAATTCTGCAAACAGCAGCGTACTTGATAACATCAGTCAGCTCACCTTGGCTACTGCAATTTTCCTCACTATATATTTACAATAAAATGAAATAGGATATCAAATACCACAGCCTCCTTTCGTTTTAATTAAAAAATTATAATAACAGCAGAAATGTACTTAGTTCAGGGGAATGTAGGCTATATATATACAGCCATTACAATGAAACAAAATATTATATCAACTGCCTCTTTTTTTAATTTTAACACATAGATAAATTGAATACAGACCAAAAATTTACCTGTTAGATTTACCCAAAACGAATTATATGTTATGTTTAACCACTAAAGAGACATCGGCGCCAGCGGCACACATCAGAAGGTCTAGCCGAGGTGAGGCTGCTCTCGGCGGATACATAAAGATTGAGCTCCCGCTGATCGCGTGGAGCGGAGCGTCTCCGAAATTAGCGAAACACATTTTTAAATAGGCGCGGTCTTTATAAATAAACCACAGATTTGAGTTTTAAACAACTACATTCTCGCCTGAAATACTTTTAAAATTACATTTCATGACACAATAACAGTAATATTTTTTTAAATTATCCGAATAAATGGTGGTTGAACTCAACCAATGCTGCGTGAACTCAACCAATCAGGATGTTTAGCGCCCAAGTCCCGTCCCCAAATAGTTCCGGAACTTTGAAAAAGTACCACCTCGCCAGCAGGGACTTTCTGAGGGGCATTTTTTTGCCTAGGACTTTATTTAGTTCCTGGTTCCTGCGGTGGAAACACACCGAGTACCAGCCCAAAGTCCCTAGTTCCTGGGTAAAGTTCCTGCGGTGGAAACGTGGCTTAAAACACTGGTTCCCCACCAGGGGGCCTCAGGATGACTTAAAAGTATTTAAATTGAATTAATTATTAATTATACATTACAATAATCTACAAATTATTGTAGATAATTCCAAAAATGTTGGGACACTGTACAAATTGTGAATAAAAACGGAATGCAATGATGTGGAAGTTTCAAACTTCAAGATTTTATTCAGAATACAACATAGCTGACATATCAAATGTTTAAACTGAGAAAATTTATAATTTTAAGGGAAAAATAAGTTGATTTTAAATTTCATGGCATCAACACATCTCAAAAAAGTTTGGACAAGGCCATGTTTACCACTGTGTGGCACCCCCTCTTCTTTTTATAACAGTCTGCAAACGTCTGGGGACTGAGGAGACAAGTTGCTCAAGATTAGGAATAGGAATGTTGTCCCATTCTTGTCTAAGAAGACAAGACTTCATGGCTTCTAGTTGCTCAACTCTCTTAGGTCTTCAAATATTTTCTATGGGTGAAAGATCTGGACTGCAGGTTGGCCATTTCAGTACCCGGATCCTTCTTCTGCACAGACATGATGTTGTAATTGATGCAGTATGTGGTCTGGCATTATCATGTTGGAAAATGCAAGCTCTTCCCTGAAAGAGACGATGTCTGGATGGGAGCATATGTTGTTCTAGAACTTGGATATACCTTTCAGCATTGATGGTGCCTTTCCAGATGTGTAAGCTACCGATGCCACACGCACTCATGCAACCCCATACCATCAGAGATGCAGGCTTTTGAACTGAGCACTGATAACAACTTGGGTTGTCCTTGTCCTCTTTAGTCCGGATGACATGGCGTCCCAGTTTTCCAAAAAGAACTTCAAATTTTGATTTGTCTGACCACGGAACAGTTTTTCACTTTGCTACAGTCCATTTTAAATGAGCCTTGGCCCAGAGAAAATGCCTGCGCTTCTGGATCATGTTTAGATATGGCTTCTTTTTTGACCTATAGAGTTTTAGCCAGCAGCGGCAAACTGGCACGGTGGATTGTGTTCACCGACAATGTTTTCTGGAAGTATTCCTGAGCCCATGTTGTGATTTTCATTACAGTAGCATTTCATGTATGTGATGCAGTGCCGTCTAAGGGCCCGAAGATCCAGGCATCCAGTATGGTTTTCCGCCTTGACCCTTACGCACAGAGATTGTTCCAGATTCTCTGAATCTTTGGATGATATTATGCACTGTAGATGATGATAACTTCAAACTCTTTGCAATTTTTCTCTGATCCTCTGCCCATCTTGACTTCTGAGAGACACTGCCACTCTGAGAGGCTCTTTTTATACCCAATCATGTTGCCAGTTGACCTAATAAGTTGCAAATTGGTCCTTCAGCTGTTCCTTATATGTAAATGTACCTGTCCTAACTTTTTTGGAATGTGTAGCTCTCATCAAATTCAAAATGAGCCAATATTTGGCATTACATTTCAAAATGTCTCACTTTCAACATTTGATATGTTATCTATATTCTATTGTGAATAAAATATAAGTCTATGAGATTTGTAAATTATTCCATTCCTTTTTTACTCACAATTTGTACAGTGTCCCAACTTTTTTGGAATCAGGTTTGTAATTCTAAAATAAATAATAATAATAATAATAATAATAAGACATGAACTGAAAAAAAAATCCCCTTCAATACCTATTACATAGCACTGTTGGGCTGAAGAACACACAGTTCTGGCAACATCTGAAATCATGACATTTCAGTGAATTGTTGTTAATTGATTTAATGTATCAAAACTCCCTATTTCTGTTCATTAAAAAAAATTATAATAATAAAACAAGCAGTGCTTTCATTATTACAGGAACTACAATTGGTCAAATATTTGATATAAATAAATAAATATATATATATATATATATATATATATATATATATAATTATACTCACAAAAGCTGTTTTTATTTGATGAACAGATAAAGTAATAACAGTAACATTGTGAAATATTAGTACAATTATTAAAAATGTAATTTATTCCTGTGATGTAAAGCTGAATTTTCTAATCTGCTGATTTCACTGATCAGGAAACATTTCTTATTATCAATGTTGAAAACAGTTTTGCTGCTTAAAAATTTGGGAGGTACATCAAATAAAAATAAAATAGTTGTTTTAATCAGCAAGGATGCATTAAATTGATCAAACGTGACAGTGTAGACATTTAAGATGTTACAAAGATTACATTTTAAATAAATTCTGATGTCAAGTACATTATGCATAAAAAATGCATTTTTTTTTACTGTTTTACTGTATTTGTATCTGTATTAAATAAATGCAGTCTTGGTGAACAAAAGAAACGTCTTTCAAAAACGTTTTCAAAAAAGCTTAATTATTCAATATTTTTGACTAATGGAATATAATATAGGCACTTTAACAATAACATACTAACAAGGGATTTGAGCTCCCTCACTCCCCGTGACCTTATTCTACTTCAAACATGAATTAAATGAGGACAGCCGTTTTAGTAGCATTAGATGACCCTAGTAGTGTAGATGCCAGGTGTTTTAGCAGGAAATTCACACGTGTATTTTGGGAACAGTGAAGAGTCACTCACTCTCTGGATGCCCTCTTCATTGACACACACGCTGCGGAAGAGCCTCTTGAAGGCTTTGCTGAGCGTAAAGGCAAAAAAACGAATAGTGCTGAGCTGCAGACGGTGAGCCATCTCATCCAGAATAAGAGACGCTTCTTCCGCAACAATCTCGCTGCTGTCTCCTGATTCTGATGAAACCTACACACACACACACACACCGCACACACAACTCAGTAGCCATTAAAGCATCCAGGGTCTGATCTGTATTCCTAGATACAGACCAAGAAATGGAGAGCACAACACTGTAATATTGACATAACAATAATTCAACAAGAGCACATTTCCTTTTAATGTCCAACTCCTCCACAATATCTTACAAAATTTAGGGTTCCTAAATAAAAACATAAAACTGTGGCACTGAGAAGAATGGTGGTGCTCTTTGTGGTTGCTGTACCTGTTTAATGACATACTGCAGGTGGTCCGACTGCAGAACGATGCTTTTCAGCATGCTGGCTTTGCAGGGCACTAGTCCTCTATAGAGTGTGGGAGTGTAGCATCTCAGTGCGTATCGCAGATCACTGGAACGTCGCCTCTCCTCCAGAATGTCTTCAAAATCATCCCGCTTCTTTAGCATTGGATGTCTAAGCTGTATGAAGAGAGATGCATGCTTTTTATAATAATAAGATAATGATGATTAATTGTATGAACTGAAAAAACTATTGTTTTTTTAACTGTAATACATTACAATTACATACACAATAACACAAAACCGATGAATAAAATTATATGACAGAATTATGGTTGACTTATTGAACTGATTTTGATTTGCTTATGCTTAAATGTTTTAAATTAATTAATACAGGTTTGTTCACATTACCAAATATAAACTGCACATATGAAGAATGAATTTCCAGAATGCCAAGAGCGTGCAGATCTTGGTTCAAAATAGTTTCTTTTGAACACACTTTTCTATAAAATTATACATTCTTTAATATTCTTTTGGTTGATGAAATGCTAAGGTTGATAACTAATGCTAAATAATAAGCATTAGTTGTTATAATAATAATAATAACAAGATAACTTTGGTTTGAGACCACTACATAAATTCTACTAATTCATTTGTTTTTTAACTAGATCTAACTTAATTATTCTAAAATGTGGAAAATACTGTAGTAGTACAAAACAATGAGTATACAGTACTGTAGGTGTATCCATTTATATGTAATTAATTTAAAAATAATTAAATCAATAGCTAAATATGTATGCTGCTTTAATATATACATGCTTGTAATTATCACTGCTATAATTCATAAAACGCTGTCAGATTGTATAGAAAGTTTTGCATTGTTTTTTATTGCTATATGGCTCTAAACCGAGGTAATAACAAATGTGATTTAATATTTTTGTTTCACGAGAAGCTCGTGTGCACTGGACATGAAATGTAATGTTTCCTTTAAGGAAAATATTAAAGGAATGAAGCTGTGATCGATTCAAACTGCAAGTGTTGCAAGCATGTAATATTTTGTCAGAAAGCATGCAAAAATGTTGTAAAACACTCACCGAATACAAAGCTCTAGATGCCATCTCCATTCCGCAACTATCAATGCATGAGTGTAATGGATGAGATGAGTTCTGGGTGAGAAAGTTTGGATCAAGGTTGATCGTTCAGTCCAGTAACACTCACAGCTGTTTTAGAAATACAACAAGCGGTTGGAGTGACAAATGAGTATGAAACAGCAGACGCCGGGTGGGCGGGGCTTGGAGGCCTCGGCTATTGGATCAGATCGGTCGCGGTTGCTCAAAATAATAATTTTATTTATCATTAATATTATAATTTTAGGTGCTCCAAGCTACTTGTTAAATGCCACTCGTTAAATCTCCCTATTAAAGTTACCTGTGTCTCAGCCACAGCTCCGTAACAAAAACGAATCGAGAGAGCGTTCCTGAGTTTATCCAATCAGAAACGCCTCCTCCCTGTCAATCATTCTGTGATTTTGAGTTTGTGGTTTTGGATTGGTTGACACGTCTTTGAGGGCGGGATTCATCTGACTGAAGGTACGGTCACTGACTAAATCTGGATAAAGTCAGCAAAACGGATGAAATAGTTTATAATGTCTGTAAGTACGATAGATAGATAGATAGATAGATAGATAGATAGATAGATAGATAGATAGATAGATAGATAGATAGATAGATAGATAGAGTGCTCTTTTATCTGTGCTATTTTTTTTATTTTTATATCGGGTAGCCCTTTTTAATAGTAATATATCTAAAAGTTGATCACTTTTACCGTACATAGTAAGACACAAATGTCGTGTGATTTGATTGTTGTCACTGGAGGCTCTGGGCCTCCACGCGCCGCTCGGAGGACAGCGAGGGTTTTTACAGACGCTAGTTTCCTCCTGATCCAGTCCTGTGCATAGAGGTCCTGTGCTGTCACGTGGGCGGTGTCAACGTACAGACCGTGCTACTTCCGGTACCAAGAACATGTTGACGGAAAGCGAGAAAGGACACTTCGCGTGTACGATGCACACACGTGAACCACACGAAAGCCAATATTGCTGTTGAAACGTGTTTTATTTATTCAAAAATGAGCGTGACAAGAGATGAACGCGATAGAGAGGCGGATGGCGATCGTCTTTTCCTCGATCGAGTTCTGAACAAGTTGTATGATTTTGGTAAGTGTAAGTTTTTGATAACAGCTAGAAACACAGTGACAGTAACGTATATATTTGCAGATGGTGACTAACAGCGGGTTTTAAATGAACAGTACAACATAAGAAAAAGCCACCGAGAGTTGTATGATAAATTAATTCACATGTGTATCTTGTGTACTGCATAGTGTGCACTATATACGGCATACTGTTAACAAAACAAATGTACTGAAACAGTATTGAGTAACACATTTAAAAAGTATTCCTTGTTACATTTACTCCTGGATTCACAGACAACTGAAATAAACGTGCACCGATTGATCTTAAAATATGGAAGTGTCCTTGTTTTATCTCAAGATGCACACCGGAAAGGTTCTCTCTCTCTCTCTCTCTCTCTAAAAAAAAATACTTAAATGTCATAATTAAACTATGGCTAAGTCCTGTCTGTGATGTTTAATTCAGAAAATGGTATTTAAAAATAAAAATGTTTAGGTTTTTTTTAATCTTGTGTACTGTGTTAGAATAACTGAGATCTGTCTCTTGTGTTGGTCTGATTGCTTCTGTTGTTCTCCTCATTTGTGTTTCTGCTAAATGACTAAATGTAAATATATGCCTACATGCTAAATATTCCAATAGCACTTTATGAAATTTGTAATCGCTGATGATAATAGTTTTTTTCTTCATGTTTAGGGGATGGAAAAAACAAAGGATTGAAAAAGACTCAGAAGAGAAAGAAGTCTACAGGAGACACAGACTCCGAGCAGATCATGACGAGCTCCGCAGTCTGTGAAAACATCCCGTCTGGAGCTGAACTATCCAGTGTGGAGCTGGTTACATTTACTGATCCTCTGAAGAAGAACAAAATACCCAAGACTGTTGAACCAGGGCAGAAGGTAAGAAAAGCATGCAGCCGTATTCGCTCCATGAGGGATTTTATTTTTTATTTTTGTTGAGCCAATCATTTGAATGATTCTGTAGATATAGAGTGCTGCTGACTGATTTATTTTTTAAGGCCAATGCAAAAGTAAGTATCAACCTGGTTCCCTCAAATCACAAATTAATTTGAATAACCCTAAAAACAGTCGTCAGAAGTTACAAGCTAAAGTTAGGCTATAATTAAACTGAACCATGGCATGAGTTAAATGGCACAACCATTATGTATCCAACATCTCTTGTAGTCTTTTTTTTTTTTTTTAATTCCCCAGAAAACATTTAGTTTGCAAGATCGTGATTATAAACACCAATCCCTGTCTAATTCATGTGAAATGGAAATCTTTGTGTTTAAAGAATATGTGCATGAAAGAATAAATGCAACCACATCATCACATCTGTGTTTATCCCCAGGTTCCTGATGTTAAAGGAAAGAAGAAAACAGGCTCAGACGAGAAACTAACAATAGAAAAGGTGAGGTTATTGCTTTTCAAAACCTAGTGAACTGTCCAAGTAATCAGCATTTTAAAAGTCGGAACAAAATGAAAATTCACCCTATCTGTTTTCTAAATGCATTATCTAAATCCATGCATTTGTTAACTGACCTTGTAATTTTTAATCAATTTGTCAAACTGGATCTTCCTGAGAAACGACAGATTTATCTCGGGTGATGTACACAGGCTTTTCCAGTCATTTAATGAAGTTCATCTTTTTTACAAAAGAATGCAAACTTTTCCTCAGGATCCACTTTTCGGCAGAGCCAAGCTCCAACAGTGATCAAACTCACATGCAAGCGTGCAAAAAAATAAAATAAATAATAACACTGCGTACACAGGTAGGGAGACCTCAGGGTGGATGTCAATGGAGATGAAGCTCCACTCCTTTGAATCCCTTTTGTAGTATGATAAGCCTCTTGTTTATTGTGTGTGTGTGTGTGTGTGTGTGTGTGTGTGTGTGTGTCCTTCACAGGCTCGGTTTGAGGTTCACAAGTTTGGGCTGTCGGGCTATCAGAAGCAGCAGCAGAGGGTCTTTGAGCAGGACAGGGCCATCATGCTGGGAGCCAGAGTGAGTTCAACACACATCCAAAAATCAGATGTGCCCAAAGCAACTATAAGAAACCATTCAGTCTGCTTTGTGTTGAGAATTGCCTCAGTATGCAGTTTACGACACATCACAAGTATGCATTCTCATCATCGCCACTAGGGGCGCTATAGCAGGCAGATAGAGTCCTGGACAGAAAGTTGCTTGAACTATTGACAAGTGTACATTTATTTGTCACAGACATTTGAAGGTAACTCTATCACCCCTTTGCCCTACGCATTTTTTATCCCAATTCAAATTATGGTGTCTTTAACTACTATATGCTTGTGTAGAGTGTACCTATTGTGCTCATGTTGAATTGTAGCACACTGCAGTTGAGGTTAAAGGACTGCTGTTAATCTTGGCTTTGAGTGTGGCTTCAGGGGTTTGTAGAGTTTAAAAACTGTAATTACTTGTGTATCTACATGATGTTAATACATTGTCTCTATTGATTCACTTAAATGTAAGTACATAGTAGTTGAAAACACCTTTTTCACATTTTCATTACTCAAAATAAAAATGTCAAAAATAGAACAAAAAAAAAAACTAAACAAATGGGAAAAAAATAGGAAATTTAAATTGAATTCAAAATATTAACAAAAACTATAATTTATAATCAATAGCCTATATATATATATACATATATCGATACAAAAATAACACAGAGTTTGAGTACTTGTGTAGAGTATTAATTTTATTTTATTTTATTTTACAAGGCTCGAATGAATAAGTGTTGTTGTTGTTGTTTTTTTCTGTAGCCCCCGAAAAAGCAGTATGTTAACTACAAAATGTATCAACAAATGATAAAAGACCAGAAGATAAAAGCAAAAGAGGAAGCTAAAGCTGTAAGTACAACATTTAACATCTGAGTGACTCTTATATGATTACTTTTTAAAACACTCGATTTCTTCTGCGCCATGTGCAGTCTTTACACTAACATTTCTTCTCTGGGTCTTTTGTCAGGAAACACAGAAGAAAAGAAGGAAAGAAGGGAAATCAAGGTTTGTGTTTATGTTTTGAACTCCATGACATGAAGAAGTCCACTTTGTGTTGTTCTCCAGGAGTTGTCATTTAAATTATATTAGTTGTTATAATGGTTATTACTATTATATTAGTTATATTAGTTATATTACTTTGCTTGTGCTTGATTGTATTCAGGTGCCTTTGTGAAATTTCAGCAAAATTTCAAAAAGGAATTTTCAATAATGCATGAAGCACAACTCACACAGGAGTCACTTTTAAACCATGTAGCTTTTCTTAATGCAGCGAATTTGCATGAACATGAGCAAAATCTGCATGGGAAAATTGATTTGCCTACAGATTCCTGTAGAATTGATTTAATTTTGGCTGTGAAATTTCACAGAGCACTTTCACTCACAGTCAAGTTATCTGGTCATGGTTTTTGTCATTTTTGTTGTCTTTTTGACTTCTCAGGCCTGAGAAAAGTAAATCATCCTCGAGTGGAGAGCTTGGTGGACATGTCGGTCGCTTCAAAAACGGAATGCTGGTGTTGAGCTCCAAAGACATTCAGAAATTAAAAGTTAAAGTGAAAAAGTGACCGTGGATGAGCGACTGTTTCTGAATCTTCAGACCACTTTCAAAATGCAAGATCGTTTTAATATGTATGGAATATCACATTTTGACTGGACCGTAATTAAAAAATGCCATACTTCAACTCTGTCATTTATCTCTAGAACATTTATAATGCCATTACTTATTACTTTTTCTATTTTTTGGTTTCTTCACTTTGGTGTGTCTGCGCTACAGACATAAATTAGGGCTCAAATGATGCAGCTCATTAATGTGGCCGGTTAAATATTTTTTGACAGCTTTTGGGACCAGAGTCCGCTCTATAGACCCAAGTACTATAGAGACCTCCCAGAACATCTTAGCAACCGCATGTTTAAAACACTTCAGTCTCCTTACTAGCAGGGCATTTGACATACATAATTCCTTCAGAAAGTGTAAAAGTGTACTTTTATTTACAATAAATAATGCTGTAACACTGCTTTTTGGAGCTTAATAAATCTATGTGGCTGGAAAAAAAAATCATAGGTGCGATACTTCAAAGGAAGACACATTGATAACAGTTGTATTGTTTATTAAAACTGAAAGACAGTTTTTCTTCTACACTAAGTAGTAAGAAAAGAATGTCATGTACAATGTTTTGATGTACAAAAATCACATTAGTAAGAGCAAATGAGAGCTCAAGATCACATACAGGAGAAAAGCACCGAAAACGCACACACATAGTTTCCTTGGAGGATGAAGACGATGATGATACACAATACTAGAGCTGTGTCTTGTGTCAGCTGATCAGTGGAAAGACTCGTCTGAAAAAACAATGTCTTTCCAAACTTTTCATAATGCGATCATTTGAGGGCCAGACATCTGACTAATGTACATCCACATGCATATGCTGTATATAGAAAAAAAATTCTTCAAAACGTGTTACGGTGGCAGATTTTTGGTTTTTAGGACTACAGAACTTTTTCTGATGATGCTCGCGCTCACAGACAGTCATATTCACCATACAACTCCCTCAAGACCACTTCATTTTATGCGCTTTCAAAAGAATCAGAGAAAAAATAGGATTACTCTGTATATATGTCCTTGTTTCTGGAAAATGATGTATTAATAAATTAATACAGTGGAATTCATCTGTGCTCTCTGTTGATGGGTGTTTCTTCAACTTTGGCCACTTTTATGCCTGAAAGGATTATGTTAAATTTGTTATATGATGGATCACATTAAAGCTATCATTGTCTATGTGTTCATTTATTTTTTTGGTACTTTTACAACTCCACTTATCCATAGATTTTATTTTATTTTTTCTCCAGATCCACACTTTCAAATTCTCCTGCCATAAATTTTGCATCTAAAAGGGAAACTCCTACAAAGGCACATTCAAAGTGAAGAAAAAAATTAAAGTAGTATGAATAAAGTATATTTTTATTGTGGCATGTTATTTTGAGCAATTATAAAAATAAAAAAAACCATGACCATATTATTTAATTGTATTTAGCATACAAAATAAATGGTAGCCATAAAATTTGCCTTGGCAAGATGGGCCATTATAATTAAAAAAGTTTAAAATGGTATTTCCATTTGAGATGAAATGGGATTACATTTGTTGGTTAAGAAAATGACAAAAGTTCTGATATTTCACAGGGCAAAAGGTGACCACAGTTGAAGAACCCCCTGATATGAAGTTTTTAGTTTGTGACAGTTCAACATTGGCAGGAATTGCAAGTTGACTTCCTCAGCCAATATTGATGAGTAAGTAAATATCCTCATAGTACACATCTTTTCTCCCATGATTCTGGGTCATATCCATATTTAGCTCTACATAATGAATTCTCCATCGCTGTACAATTGGTTTATTAACATACATATACACTGCACCCTCTCAAGTTCTCATGTTGGCATTATTCCAGTCTCAGCAAACTGCTCTTTGACTGAATTTTGTTTCATATTCAATACACGAGCAGTGATTCTGTTATGTACACTGACATCAAATTTCAAATATACTTTAAACATACTTTAATACAAACAAAAGAAGTTCATTGTGATATTTAAAAAATGAATTCGGCAATATAGATCCTTTTGGACGGACGGCAGTTTTGCAGGCGTCACCCACACAGTCATTGTAAACTGGATTTAAAGCAATGTTCAAAGTTCAGGTTTAGCTATTCATCTGTTTCAGTCACATGACTTTCTGACTCATCATCTATAATTAAGGCCATTAGCAAAAATTGGCTGTGAACATGAAAACACATGAACGGAGAAAAAAAACTAATGCTTTTGATCCATACCAGGTCTCAGAAAACATCTATTTAATCCACATTACATCTTTGTATATGGGTGCTTTTCATATACTGGCACTACATACAGAGATATGTAATAAACATATAGAAACGTCTATGAAGGTTACATTTGGAATGGCTAACCTGAGATCTGTAAAAACATTTTCTGGTACTTTTTTTATCGATCAAATCCATTGATGGATATATTTTTGTATTTATTATCGCTATTACTTCGCCCGCTGATGGTCATAAATATGGTGGATGATGGAAAAAGTGCATATGGGCAGCTTGTGTGGCATGTTGGCAGTTACCACAGACAATAATTAAACTCGCCACTTTTAAAGTACAGTGGAGGTCTATGGGGAGAAATGTTCTGGAGGGTCAAGAAGTGGCAGCTAAAGCTCTTGGACAAATTCCTCTGAACTAAAATATTTTATTTGAGCGCTGGTTTTGTCTAAATCATCGTTTTGGCAAAGGGATGACTTTTCAACAGTTTTCACATCCTTTGATTACTGTATAGTATATGAATATGAGTTGCATGGTTATGTCATGAGATCATGAGAATTTGGAAATTTTACAATGTTAGCCATGTTATAGTACTCAAGTCCGAGTCCAAAACCATATTTTCATGGTCTTGGTCTTGTGTTGGACTCAACATGCTCAGGGCTCATGTTAATATGTGTAATGTTTCTGTCATTGTGTATGGTACAGCCCAATCGCTTTGGCAGGTAGTGGTTTCATATGAATTTGTACAATGGGAAAATATGATAATTTTTAATGGAAAAGTAAGCATGAATGTCCAACTCTAACCCTACCCCTAAATATAGTGTTCCTGGAGCTCAAGTTGTAACGCATTGCGCTAGCAAACGCAATGTTGGGGGTTTGAATCCCAGGGTACGCAGGTTAGGAGAAGATTGTTAGGTTGAATGCATTGTAAGTTGCTTTGGATGAAAGTGTCTGCTAAATGCATTAATTTAATTTAAATATAGGCATCACTGGGGCATAAGTAGATCCTTTGAAAACTTATGAGATTGAATAAATCCATATGAATAAGTCACCATTGAGATTGTACTGGTTCTTGTGTTGGTGTTTTACTGCAAAAATTTGACTTTTTTCTGTGATTTAGACTTGAAAAGCCATCACAGTAGTGTGAAGATGTTGATAAATGACCTGGAACAACATTCCCAGCTGTCCCAAGCAGACAATGGCCATGGCTGAACCCAGAACATTCCTTTAAGCACAACTTTTTACATTTTACCACTCTTTTTATTATTATTTTTTTTTTTTTCTTATTTACATAGTGATGTTCCAGTTTAGCTTGGTACTTCTGACAACTAAGTAATCACTGCGCGATAAAAGCATCAGCTCAAGCTATTTACATTAATTACACTGTTCATAGAAATGTGTTATAAATATCAACAACATCCCATGTTTTACATCACCAATGGGTCATCATCTGCTCCCATAATCCAGTAAATAAGTGTCTGGGCAGGATAATAAACATAAATATAATATCTTTCTTTTATCTCATTTATCTACAAAAATAGTGACTGTTTTCAAACAGGTTTCCCCTACACTCATTTGTCATTGGTCACAAATACAGATAGCCCCGCCCTAAACTCTAACTATTGGTTGAGTCGTTGTTGCTAGGAGTAGAACAAACAAACAAAGCAATGTTTTGAAACAATGTTTACACTTTTTTTGCGTAATCAACCTAACATGGCTTACTTCAGCTGGGACAGGAGAAAATTACCAGCCCGATCTCAAGGCAATTCGTACGTATTTTACGAGTTGCACAATTGGTATGAATTTGAACGAATGACGTACACCTAACCCCACCCCTAAACCTACCCATCACAGGGGTCTAGACAGATCATATGAAAAAATTGTATGAGGGAGGTTGTACAAATTCGTACGAATTAGCCACCTCGTAAAATATGTATGAATTGGTCGCGAGATAGCGTTGAAATTGCACACTTCAACTTTAAGACTCTTAAGGAATATGTCGGTCACAGTGTAAGGAGACCTCAGAGTTGAGATTTTGGCTAAGTATTCGCAATTGTGGCTCATATTAAGCACCAAGACTTGGTGGTGAGGATACAGTCTATCTCTAATGGCAGGTATTATTTCATTTCTGTAAACCTGGAGTTTTTTGTGTGTGTGTGTTTTAGTGCTGTTTGCAAGACAATTGTGCATACGTTAAGTATTACACTTCAGCATGTAACTCATCCTGCACTGTTTGTGCTAAGATCATGAATTATGCATCCGATTGTGCAGCTAATTCAGCAGAAGTGTGCTGTTAGCAATCAGATTTACAATTTTTCTCATAGAACTGTGAACTGAATAGACTGTAAACTTCACTATAATCTGACGCAGGGCTTTTGGCTTGACCGGGATTTTTTCAATCCCAGCACCCAAGATTCATGGTTTTTTGAAGCACATTAAAGGTGATTAAACCTGAGATTCATGTAGCATGTGAGATTAACCTGAAACATTTTCAAATTCACCTTTAGTTTCGGTTGGGTTTGATCACTCCGTTCCATTGCTAACACATCAAATGGATGATAAATTGGTTTTAATCCAATTACATTTTTGAAACTGTGCTAATCTTTCGCTGGAGGTATGAAAAACAGGCAGAACTTTATTTCAAAGTGCTTTGGGGTTCGATTCCAGCTTCGACCCCCATAGGGACATCAAGGTTTGCTTTTCTATAAACATGGGATTCATTAGTAAACACCAAAATGCAAATCACCCATATGACCATAAGGGGAAAAAATATTATTAATATCAGTATGTCAGTGCAGTCTAAGAGCACTAATTTGTTTGACAAGAATGGTCTGGCTTGTTCTCATTGGTCCAAGATGATCACATGATGCTCTTTGGGACTTCCAAACCTGTGATCAGAGTCACCTGTGAAAAATATACATTTCAGTTATTAATGTTGAGAGAGATATATGATGTGCTGATGAAGACTAGGCACAGGAATCAGATTCATATTATAATTAATCTTAATTTATCCTATTTAAAATTTAAAATCCTATAAACTGTAAAATCTATTTAGGATCAAATCTTTATGAAATTTATGGTATTGTAAAACAAACATCTTAACATATGATCTTAAATTTAGGCATGGAAAACAGGAATTCTGAAACAGCCTTATGTTACTATTAAACCTAAAAGGCT
This sequence comes from Carassius carassius, assembly GCF_963082965.1. NCBI lineage: Eukaryota > Metazoa > Chordata > Actinopteri > Cypriniformes > Cyprinidae > Carassius > Carassius carassius. The sequence continues at coordinate 24,201,693 of NC_081772.1, forward strand.
TATGATTTCCTTTGACCGATATGAGTGCTGCACGTCAAAATAAAAACACGGTGCTGTTGCACATTCTACGACTCGCATTTTAAAACTGCTGCTGATGCATTATTATGGTGTTTATATTGTAATATGTTGCTTTTAAGAGAGTTGTAACAGTGCATATGTTTAAATGAGCAGCCAGCAACAGGAAATCGTTATAATTAAAAGTGGCATTTAATTCAACCTAAAATCTCGTGTAGCTGCTGTCTGGGCTGCTTAAATATATAGATTTTTACTAGTAGCAGCCCAATAATATATATTATACATATACATACAGTTTAAAGTAGGCCTATAATTATTAAATACAGTGTGAAGCAGAAATATTTAAAAACCTATAGTGTACATTTTATATATTTTAATAAAATAAATAATTCTAAATGTCTTCTTCTATCACTTTATTAAAGTTTAATACAGCACAGCGACCATACTGCACCCCTAAAGTTTTTTAATGAGCTCTTAAATTTAAACTTAGGATAACATTTGTGGGGGAAAAAAGAGAAAAAATCAAAACATGCAGATGTCTGGTCAAGCAGCTTAAGGTCACGAGAATGATTCAGGATAAGAGGCAGTTCTTGATTCCCAATGCTACTAATCACTAAAGGTTGGTGTGGATCTGCCGCTCACCTGGACGTTGCGGTTAAGGCTAACCGCGGGCATGAACACACCCTCCAGGTTCTCGAAAGCCATTGGTCCATGCTGCTGTTTGTTGATGAAGAAGGTCAGGGTATGTTTTGTCAGGTCTAACAGAATCCCCACAGTCGAACCCTTTGTGATGCCACCCTCAGCTCTGCAAGAATCAGGTAGAAGAGGAAGGAGACAAATGAAGGGAATCAGTGACACAGTATACAAATGCGTTTTCTTTTGATCCAAGATCGCTCTGGGCAGAAGAATGAGAAGGATGCAAGAAATGGAGAACTGTGCTATGACTCCACTTTACTCCAGTGTGTGTTACTTCTGAATCACAGTAGTGCTACTATACAGTCTGACATGATGACTGCAAGTGTGATATCACCTACTATATTTATAGAGTAGTGAAGAAACAGCTCATTGTTGTTTTAAGATACACGTTGAGGAACACAAGGAAACTCTACATATCATGTATTTCTAAACACTGGGCCTGTTTCCACCTGTTTTTCCTCATAAAGTCCAAACCCATTAAACGTTCGTTCATCTTTGGAACACATATGAAGATATTCCCACATCAATATTGAAAACAGAATTTCAACCATGTTTACTTGATGCGCAAAAACCAACGAGGTTGGTTCTTACGTGTCATTCAAGCATGTTTGAACTCCGGCAAGAACCAATGAGATTTGTTCTTACACATCAAGCAAATACAGTTGAACTTAGTTTTTGTTTACTATATTTGATGTGCTGTATTTAAGAAAGTAGATTACTGTTTATATGTGAATAAAATGTTTCCACGTGTATTTAGTACTGTGCACTTGATACGACAGAACCGTTGAGTTTCTGGAACATTCTCTTATCTAACAACTATCACAAAGCTAATAAGAATACTAGAACTATTGCTAGCACAGTTCAACAGGAGTGACTATACAAACCTAAATTGTTTACCTGCTTAGAGACCCTGGGTAATGGAGGGACGAAAGAATAAAAGAAACATGTTTAGATTTCTAAATGTATATATATATATTTATATAAGAGTTTTTTTTATTTTCATGACTATGAAAATTGTAGAGTCACACTGAAGGCATCAAGGGCTATTTGACCAAGAAGGAGAGTGATGGGGTGCTGCGCCAGATGACCTGGCCTCCACAGTCACCGGACCTGAACCCAATCGAGATGGTTTCGGGGTGAGCTGGACCGCAGACAGAAGGCAAAAAGCATCTCTCGTGGAACTCCTTCAAGACTGTTGGAAGACCATTTCAGGTGACTACCTCTTGAAGCTCATCCAAACTTTTGGTCTGTACTGTATATATATATATATATATATATATATATATATATATATATATACACACACACACACACACACACAGGCACAGATTTCAGGGACTGTTAAGTATAATGCGAGCAGTGCTGTTAGTGTGTCCTCGCAGTCACCTCATTATCAATAAACAGGAAAAATTTTAAATCACTGCATTAGTATTCAAGTGTTATAATCAGCATGTCCTTGATACTCACTGGAGGACACTGCATCAGCATAAGTCTGACATACACCATGTGTACATGCGCTACATTTTCAATTAAGCTCTAAAGTATATTCTAGTCAAACATTTATACCGAAACAATGTTTATAATGCTCCACAGCGATAAAAACATACTAGAATATGGTGTACATGAATAATCTAAGACTCAGTGATCTTGGTCTTCCGTTTATAATATTTTAGTACGTTTACATCTATGTGTTTGCCAGCTGTTTTTATCCTAAGTGACTTAGTGGCTATTCACACAAAATCCATTTTGCTTTGAAAAGCGTGAGATGTGGACATTGGAATAGTGAAAAAAAAATAAGGTTTTGAAACACTTTTCTTAAAAATGTATCTTATTTTAACTTAAGTGCTACGTTTTTAGTATACTGTGTCATGAGCAAGACACAGCAAAAGACACAAAACACAATTGCAATGATCGAACATGTTCACATAGAAACAGTGGAATGGGAAAAGACGTTCTGTGTGAACAGATTCTTACATTGCATTTAAGGCACAAATTCTATCAGTTACTGCGTTCCCTGGGAAATGAACCATGCTCCACTGTTTGAGCTACAGGAAGGCTGTACAGTAATTTATTAAATTCATTCAGTTTAATTTATGTCATTAACATCCAAGAATGGGATGAATATAGGTTTCATTTAAAGTTTGTAAAAAGTTATAAAATCTGTAGTAATAAAATCTCCTCTTTGCTTCAAAAATGTTGCCTTAAATTCTTGACTTTTGCTTGCTTTTTCAAGTGTCTGTATCTAATAACACCAAAAAAAAATTGAAAGCAAGGCTGTAGCGATTCACAGTTTGCTTAACATTTAGTCATGATACCATGTATAAATAAGTGATATAAATTCATACTTTGTATTGTTTTGAATTCAGACTTAGTTATTTTGGTTTAGTGTTCCCTAATGTTTCCCAGGTGCACTTAAAAGCAATATTCCTTAACCCTCAAAATCATAATTTACTCATCCTCATGTTTTTCTTTAAGACTTTCGTTCATCTTTGGTACACAAGACACAAAGATACTGCTCTCATCATTTTTCCCTATGATGTTTTTGATGTCTGAATAAACTTTTTCACGAAGACAGAGTTCTTAGACATCGAAAGCAAGTACGGTTGAGCAGGCGTTAACCATATTTGATGTGCATTGATCAAAGTTTATGAATAAAAAGCATGAATCAAACTCTTCATCATATAAAGTGATTGTTTGTTTGGAAGACTTGGACTTGGACTCCGAGGTGACTTAGGACTTTAATTGCTCAATTCATATGGACTGAACTTTTTCCAGCTTGACAATTTCGGTTGGACTTTCAATGGATAGACAAATATTATGTGTTGGACAGATGGTCCCTTCCTGAGAGCTGGTGCATGGCCAAAATAATGTAGACCAAATCTGTCAAAAGCCTAGCTTGTAATATTTATCACCACACTAGAAAATTTAAGATGTGTACCTGTTGGTGTGGGAGTTGTTGTGCATGAACCAGGAGCGATTGTTGTCCACATACATAGCCCAAGCCTTATCGTCCTTCCCCAGCATCATGTCCTTCATCGTATTAATCCGGGCCACACCGAATGCGGGATCGGGGTGGTTGTCATAGCGATCCACACTAAGTTCCCAGTAATGAACGCCCTTGGAGAAGGCAGCGGTCCCGAGCACCACGCGATCATCATAACTGTTACAAGTCACAGTCTGGTTTTCATTGGACAGGACAATGTCTCTGTGAGCTGAGGTAGGGTCAAAAGTGAACCATGCCACTGCAATGGAAAGATAAAATAAAGTTTGTGATAGCCATAATAATTTGTCGTGGTTCAAAAACCTATTTTGAGTCTTTCAATATAGCATTCCACAGTGGTTGACTGACACTGTATATAACAATAGTTAATGGTGTTTCTAGACCACATTTATGGTTCACTGTTAAGTTTTGTGTTTTGAATTTTTTTTTTTAAGCCCAGTGATCTTTAGGACAGTTATTTCGATTATATCCGACAGATAAATGGGACATTTTATGTGTTATATTAACAAAACAAAAACTGTTTGCAGCTCCTTTAACAAGGATATGATAGAGTGTAAGTTTAGTCATTATAATTTACTGATCTTACAGCTGCACATATTCACTCCTTCAGTGACATATGAATTATTAAAAGAGTTGAAGGAATGAAATATTGAAGCTAGTATGCTCTCTTAGAAGTGGAGTTTTGGTAGCTGAGGGCCTGTAAGGCAAATCTAGCATCAAATCCTTGTATGTACTCATGTTAATTAAACATCTCCTGTAGGACCCCTGATTTATGTAGTTTTGCAAACAGCAAACAGCAATCTAGGTCCTGCCAATGTAACTATTACTGGGATCTTAATCCTATTTGTCTTGGGCTCATATAAAATGGTGCTAAAGTTAAAATCAATGTTGACCAGTCACAGGACTTATACACCTATAAATAAATAAAAGAAATCTAAATAATTCTAAAATATATATATATATATATATATATATATATGTGTGTGTGTGTGTGTGTGTGTGTGTGTGTGTGTGTGTGTGTGTGTGTGTGTGTGTGTGTGTGTGTGTGTGTTTTTCATTTTCCATTAATCCAATGTGCTTCTCAATTTAGGAAAAGTGTTTTATGCCCTTCAAAGTCATTTGAGCATGTATGACATTTTGACAAATCTGTTCTGATGAAGAAGCAAACTCATCTTGTATAGCCTGATGCTGAGTTGTTGGGTTAACTATTCCTTTAATATTGAGTAATTTACATTGAATTCACACAATGTAGTGTATTTTAATTTGTCTACTACAACTCAATAGTTTTAAAGATTTCAAATCCAAATGTTGTCAATAGAAAACAGTTTCCAATAAAGCTAGAGCAGAATCGGTGTTTTTGACCAAATCAGTTCAGTGAATGATTCAATGACTCACTTATAAAGACAGTCACTTTGCATGTTCAACATTGTAACCTGCAGAAGTGGAGTGGTACAAACAGTGAAAAGTCCCAGTAATGTTGGTATAAAATCAGTACTCTTAAAACTACATTCAGTCAAATTAATTCAAGGACTAAATACCTGAAACAGTTCAAGTCTCCATGTACCTGAAGTTAAAGTTGAAGTCTATATGTCTACATACAGATTATGTAGGACGTTTGATCAGCAGAGTGGCTAAAGTGTTGAAAGGAGTTTTCCTATAAAAAACTAATTAAAGAAACACATCCACAGCAGGGATCCATGGAGGAAAGGGAATATATAATGCGGAAGCTGTGCATGAGCATCATAGATAGAAGCTTTAAGAAGACTCAGAGACCCTATTAAAGGTGAATGAAAGAAACCAAAACACCCACCATCAGATGTCTTCAGAACGACAACCTTGCTGTACGCTCCCACACCAGCAGAGTTGTATGCTTTGACTCGAGCGTTGTATGAACTGTTGAAATGAAGGCCATCCACTGTACAGATGGTCTCTTTCCCAACATACACTTCCTAAAACATAGACAGGGAACGAGGAAAAAAGGTGTAAGGTAAAAAACAGAAAGCATAGGTTAAAACAAGACAACACTACATGTTTATCATGAAAGATAAAATAAGCTGTAGATTTCTCAAAGAGATGCAGTTAATATTAAGCATTTTAAAAACAAGATAACATAAAAAAGCTTCGTGCAACCCTACATAGGAAAAGCAGTTTTGATAATTTAACACCACAAATTTAGCTAGTCCAACTTTTGCCGGATATGAACCAGCTTCAACTGGCATGGGAGGTGGAAAATTGAACTGTAATACTTTATCAGTTATTTATTTCTTAATTGCTTAATTTTACTTTCATAGACTTTTTTTTTTTTTTTTCTGTTCGGTCTCCTGTGCTCTAGTCCCTGCCTGTCCTTCTTGTATTCTTTGTATACAGTTACTGTGTATTCTTCATTTTCATTCTGTCATCTGTCTATACCAAACTTTGAATATGACACTAACAAAGACATAAAAGACTGCAGCCACTAGCAGCACTAGCACAGCTCTTACAGATGGCCTCTGTTAAACCTCACTCCCATCCGGGTCATGGCACCAACGTCATTGGTTCTAATAACACGGCTCTAAACAGAATTCAAATTAGCACCATTTTGCATGGTAGGCTAGCATTTCATAGCATCTCAGGCTGGCTTGCATCCATTACATAAACAGCAAATCATGTTCATGACTGTGAAGCTAAACGCTATTGACTATTTTTTTAAAGGAGACATCGGATGCCCATTTTCCACAAGTTGGTATTATTCTTTAATGTCTTCATGAAATGTCTGCAACATACTTTGGTTAAAATTCCTAAATGGTTGTGTAAAACAACACCCTTTTTACCTTGTCAAAAACAGCTCTGTTCACAGCAACCCGTTTCAGTGCATGTCTCTTTAAAAGCTCTCTTCCATGGAAGAGGACAGGCGATTTGCAAATAATCATAAATTTAAAAGTGTGAGAACGGTGATGATTAAGAGAGCTCTTTGTTTTCCTGACTACTGAATGATCTCAGTGTGGAAATAAAAATGCTGAAGATGTACCCGATAAGGCCCGCTATTCCCATCATCAAGCTCCAGCACATAACCCTCTACAGGCAGGGCTTGGACTGTAGTTATCCTCCAGGCCAGAGTGGCACTGTTGTTCCACATGCAGCATTTTTCCAACTGCAACAGCGGTGCAGGAGGCACTGTGGGGGACTCCGCTAAAAGACAGAATTTTACAGAGTACGCATTAAAGCATTGCTTGTCAACCACAGAGGCATCAGAAGGTTAAACAGGGTAATGGTGGAGTGACATGCATGGGAGAAAGCACTTCCTGAAAGTCACTGGTGCCTCTAAAACAAATAAAGGAAAAAGGACTGTGGGTTTAGGAGGGGTTCAGTATTTTAGGGGAACAGTTTGTAGCAGCTCTGAAATACCTCCTGTGCTCTCCTCATCTTTCTGGTCACCTGCATGCATTTGTTTCAATAAAGCAGCCTCCTGACCATCTGAAAGATGATATCGGACAAAGCAAGTGTTGCATGTGTGAGTCTAGAGGTAACAATGAGGGGATAATTGTCTATGAAACTGGGAATGAAGCAATTTGCTTTTGGATCTTTGACAAGAAATGAATTTGAGTTTCAAGATTGGTTGTGTTTTCCATTATTGTTTTAACTGCAGGTTTTTTTTTTTTGTTTTTGTTTTTTTAAAGCCGTTGTTTACTAGTCCTTAGATTCTAGAATCCACATTCTAAATCAAAAACAAGTTCTTATTCAAAATCATATTATATTATTAGCTTTATAACGGTGACCACCAGTGTTGAAGAATGCAAAATGCTAACCTCATACGTCAATCCCCCTAAACTGCTTCTGTTTTACAACAGTGAGCGCAAGCTAGATTAAAGTGATTATTACCTTTGAATATGGATATTTTTCTTACAAAAATGCATCGATTTGCTACAGGAGGCCTTTGTTAACCCCATAGAGCCATGTGAGACACTTTTTTTTTATAAATGCACTTTTTATCAAACTTCTCATGGACCGATGGAATGCAACACCCACTGAGTGGCATTAAATAGCTTGAAATATCAAAGACAATTTTTTAAATAACTCCGACTGAATTAGTATGAAAGAAGAAAGTCATATAGACCTAAGATGACTTCAAGGTGAGTAATTCATGTGCTAATTTTATTTTTTTGGGGTGAAATAACCCTTTAAGTTTTTAAAGTGTCTAAAGCTTGAAGTTTTTGAAAGTCTCTTATGCTTACCAGGGCTGCATTTATACAATGAAAAATAAAACGTAAATTTCATTTAAAATGTAAGTCTTTCCTCTGATGGCAAAGCTGAATTTTCAGCATCATTACTCCAGTCTTAAGTGTCACATGATCCTTTACAAATCGTTCTAATAGGCTAATTTGCTTCAAGACAAATTTCTTTATATTTATCAATGTTTTTTTAGGATTCTTTGAGGAATAGAAAGTTCAAAAGAACAGCATTTATTTGAAATAGAAATGTATTATAAATGTCTTTACTGCCACGTTTGATCAATTTAATGTTTCCTTGCTGAATAAAAGTAATAATTTTGTTTGGTATTTGGTTTCGTATAGTGCATCTTCTGTTCAGATCTGCTGTGTTTCATCAATCTGTTTAACACCAGGTTCACACATACTGCGTCTGCAGTGTGTACTGTATACAGTCCATGTGCGGTTCGTAAGCGTGGTAGAAGCAGCACAGACTTGTGTTTGCAGTCCACTACTGCTACAGTTTACCACAAACACAACCTTTACCCATTATTTAGATTTCAAATCCAAATGTTGTTAATGATAATGCTTTTTCAGCACTGTGATTCTCTTTTTACACATTACAGTAATACAATCTTCATAGACGCATTCAGATTTAAATGCAATAAATATATGCAATGTTTCAATGCTTTTTACCTCTAGATGTATACGTTAAGTACATTTAAACAGCCTATAGTCTACTTATCTTACATTATTACAAACATTTTAAATTAATCTTACCAATGACAGAAACAGACAGCTCTCCTGCCTTTTCTTTTGCATTTAAATCTTTATTAAAAGCAATCCTGTGGATCACTCTACTCTGTTAACATAGGCACAGAAAAAAATACACTGCAGACAGAGTATGTGTGAACCTGCCATACTGCAAAAACATGCACGGTGTGTTCACAGTCTCAAAACCGTAACATGATCATGTGACGTGTGTTGCTTGTATCGTTATGCCCCCAACACTGGTGCCCACAAACAGCAAACGTTAAATCTCATTTGTTAGGTGTGTTGTCACATGTTACCTTTATTCTGGGTGAAGTCCAGCTGGAGAATCGACTGCATCAGAGGGTCTGTGTTGACAGTCAAGGCGAATTCTGGGCAGACCTTTGGCTCCAATGCACCTTTTTCCCAATGTTCCTGAGACACCTGGACACGCTTGATCAACGCATCTGAGATCTGGAAGAAGGAAGAAATGAAGAGGAGAAGATAAATGATAATTATCAGCAGTGATGTATTAGAAAATGTATGAAAATAGCCTAATTTTCATTCCCGTTAAAAATGTAATATGGCACTACCCTGACTAAAGTTGATTTATTTATTGATTTAAATAATCATAAAAATATTTATTTATTCATTTAAATAATCATAAAAAAAAAAAAATTAAGTTAGTAAATGGTTTGGAATTACAGTGCATGAAAAGAAATGACAAAATGGTATTCTTTTAAGGACATGCTTGTTAGCTTTTGTACAAATTTAGTACTTTGCTAGGTTGCCACTGATGTGCAATATGAAAGATGTAGTCCATAACATTCTGCACAGTGTTTCAGCGATTCACTTTGTTCCTTTGTGCATTGGTTTGTCTTGATCCTCAAAATACATTGTTGACTGCCAGCTTCTTCTTTCAGAAATCTCTGCTGGGCAGGCATCTCTGACTCACATTACATGCTTTGTGAAGGCACTCAAAGGAACATCACAATCGATACTTCATGAAAAATTCAGTAAAATGGCAGCGTTGCTCATCTGGAGCTGTCATCTCTATATTTTAAAGGTTCGCTGCTATGAAACATCAATTATTGAAAGAGTTTAATTGCTGAGGGCAAGTCTGAACACCAGATAAATGCTTTCAGAGGAACCTATCGGAAACCACAGCTTGCCTTTATGTTTCATTCATACTTCTGAATAATAACAGGGATGTACCAGTGTTATTTGAAATATGGATTTTTTAAATTAATACTATTATTATTATTAAACTTTTGATCTTTGTTTTTTGTCTGTTTGTACCTGTAGGAATCCACTGGGATCGTTCTCTTTAATAACCTCCAGACAGAATTCCATCATTCCTGTGGTCTGTCGTAGCTTCATGGTGCAGTGAGTTATTTGATCCTTCACAGTCTGAAACAGAGAGGAGACGGCATTCAATCAAAGACATGCTCACAGTGATGAACTCCTGCTGAGAGTGTCACGTCAGATAAACACCTCAAAGAGATGTTGAGCCGTATAATAACCAATATCATCATCGCACGCTGCAAGACAAGATTTGTACGGCTGTCAATGATCGTCAGTCTCAGCCAATTAAGGGAATGTTCCAGATTCAATAAAAGCTAAGCTAAATCAAGTTGTGCCAACCCTTGTTTCTAGATAACCTTAATCAAATTGGTGATATGACCACACATAAATGAAGATTTAACCATTTTACTAACCCTGGGATGGAGAGAAGCCCATGTAATAACTGGTAACTACATTTAGATTTAAAAAATGTTGTTGTTGTTGTTGTTTTGGGGGATTTTTGTATGTTTAGGGACTCATGCTTCTTGAGTCTGAAGAATTGCGGACAAATCCAAAAAAATATCACACGTGTTTGTGCTTTAGTAAGTTAACTCTAAACTGTTAGATGATATAAGTTTGTTAAAATGGTAGGAGTTTGGTAATTTAAGCTGAAAATCATGGGGTACATTGAGCCAGTGACTCCATTACATCCATTACAAAAGACAGCTTGTAATCATCACATTTAAAGGTGTAGATGGTAAAGTGTGTGTCATTCAATTCCTTTTGACGCGATCGACATGGGTTCGAATCTGCCTTTGGCAAACTTTTCTTCTATTTTTTCTCATTTCAAATCACATCAGAAAAGCATTTATTTTTAATAAAATTGTAATGAGATATTGGATAGGGTTAGGGTAAGTGTAGGGGGGGCTTTTTCCCAATAAGGTGGGATCCTTTTAATAATTAGAATAAAAATGTTGTCACGTTGTCTGGTCTGTCTTTCCCTGGGTGTCCACTAGTTGTCTCACTTCCCTATAGGCACCCCACTGCAGGCACTACATTTCCCACAAAGCCTTGTCCCTTCATCACGGTTAATTGCGCACCTGTTAATTGCACTCAGCTGCCTCCACTTTCTTCGTTATCCTGTCCATATATACCAGTCTGTCTCATTCTGTTTTCATGGAGTCCTTGTTTTCCGTCACCCGGTTTCTCACGGTCCCTTGTGTTTTCTATTTTCTAGTTTCTTGTTTCTTGTTTCCGGACTGATTTTGTGTTATGACCTTGTAACGATAAAACCTTCGTAATCATCGAGAAGAAGGAGGCGGGAACCGGCGGACAATCAACGGAAACTTTAATGATCAAAATAAAGACAAAACAGCGCATCAGCCCCTCACGGACGACTGACGTGCACAAATAAAAATCAAAACACAAAATAAAGTCCAGGCCTGGTCCTCTCTGGTCCGTCACTGTCGTTGCTTCGGTTTTATATCCCTCCATCTCCTCCGTGGGACTCGAGACCGGCGAGTGTCGCAGATGTCGCTCATCTCCAATCACTCCACCGGCCTCGCTCCTGTTCCTACGTCACTCGGCCCCGCCCCACTCGTCACAGACCTCTTGCCTGTTTTTGAATTATGATTTTTGGATTACCCATTAAAACACTGCTATTGGATCTCTCGCTTCCTGTGTTCAATCGTTACAGAAGGACTCCATCATGCCCAAATCCAATGGTGTGGGACTTCGTATCCGTTCCTCAGCCAGTATGGAGGAACAGAGGGCGAGGTTCCAAAACCTAACCACCCTCCGTCAAAAGGGGAGTGAGGTGAGTGGCTTGGCGCAAATGTTCTGGACCATGGCAGTAGGAATGGGGTATAATGATGAGGCCCTGAAGGACTTATTCAACGCCTGTCTGGATAACCCTGTGCCGGAATGGGAAATAAATGAGCTGGAGATCTTGATTTTTTGTGGCTTCATAATGTACCTGCAACATCGGTCTCAGTGGGATACCCCAGCCACACCTGTCTCTCCAGGTGTGATGGCCGACTCTAGACCGGTGTCTCCAGACAGGAGGACCGCCAGGTGCACAAGGTGGTCACCAGCCCAGCACCACTGCACAAGATGGCCGCCAGCCCAGCACCACTGCACAATATGGCCACCAGTCCAGAGCCATTGCACAAGATGGCCGCCGGCCCAGCGCCTCTGCACAAGATGACAGCCACAGGTGACCCTCCAGAGTCGAGTCAGAGAGTCGAGTCAGGTCCCCGTGGTCCCTCCAGAGTCGAGTCAGGTCCCCGTGGTCCCTCCAGATTCGAGTCAGGTCCCCGTGGTCCCACCATTAACACTCTTGAGTAAGGTCAAGTCACTATAAACACTTATGAGTCAAGCACTACCACAGTTAGACCTCAGGAGTCAAGTCAAGTCACCAATGATCTTCATGGGCAAGGTCAAATTACCAGTGTTCTTCATAAGCAAAGGAAAGTCACCAATGATCTTCATGAGAAAAAGTCAAGTCACCGTGGATCCTCAGGAGCAAAGTCAAGTCACCGTGGATCCTCTTGAGCAAAGTCAAGTCACCGTGGATCCTCATGAGCAAGGTCAAGTCACCGTTGATCGTCATGAGCAAGGTCAAGTCACCGTTGATCTTCCTGAACCCAGTCAAATCACCACGGATCTACCAGAGCCTCTTCACGTCTCTGCTGAACTACCAAAGCCTCTTCACGTCTCTGCTGAACTACCAGAGCCTCTTCACATCTCTGCTGAACTACCAAAGCCTCTTCACGTCTCTGCTGAACTACCAGAGCCTCTTCACGTCCCTGCTGAACTACCAGAGCCTCTTCACGTCTCTGCTGAACTACCAGAGCCTCTTCAGGTCTCTGCAGAACTTCCAGAGCCTCGTCACGTCTCAGTCGAACTTCCTGAACACTCGTCCTATCCTGTCATGGCCATGGAGGCCATCCAGGAACTCACCGCCTGCCCTGTCATGGCCATGGAGAACATCTACCATCTCATCAGGGCCACCGAGGCCACCCTTAACCTGTTCATGTTCTCTATTTCAGGTTTGCCTAACCAGACTTGCTCTCCTGTGCCATCGATCCCACTGTGGTGGTCTTCTGCGCCGCCCTGGTGGGCTTCGGTCCCGACCACACGGCTGTGGTGGTCTTCTGCGCCTCCCTGGTGGGATTCTGTCTTGTCTGCTCGGCTGTGGTGGTCCTCTGCGCCACCCTGGTGGGCACCTGTCTCGACCGCACAGCTGTGGTGGTCTTCTGCGCCTCCCTGGTGGGCTTCTGTCTCGTCTGCTCAGCTGTAGTGGTCCTCTGTGCCGCCCTGGGGGGCACCTGTCTTGACCGCAGAGCTGTGGTGGTCTTCTGCGCCTCCCTGGTGGGCTTCTGTCTCGTCTGCTCGACCATGGTGGGCTCCAGTTTCCATCTGATCCACCCTGGATTCCTGCCCTAGCGGCTCTGCCCTGGGCCCCTGAACTTTATGTTTCATCCTGGACTCATTGTTGTTGTTGTTGCTACCTGTCTGTTTCCCTCTATGGACCTGGCCCTCTATCCCTCCCCCTGGTCCTCCGCCGGTGCACCTCCCTCCTGGTCTCCTTGTGGTTGTTGTTTTGTTTTTTCACTTCCTGTCTCTGTTTCTTGCTATGGACCTGGCCCTCCATCCCTCCCCCTTATCCTCCACCAGTCCACCTCCCTCCTGGTCTCTGTGTTCCTTGGTTCTTTCTTGTGTTCAGGTGAGCATCTGGTAGCTGCTCCTTAGAGGGGGGGTAATGTCACGGTGTCTGGTCTGTGTTTCCCTGGGTGTCCACTAGTGGTCTCACTTCCCCATAGGCACCCCACTGCAGGCACTACATTTCCCACAAAGCCTTGTCCCTTCATCACAGTTAATTGCACACCTATTAATTGCACTCAGCTGCCTCCACTTTCTTCGTTATCCTGTTCATACATACCAGTCTGTCTCATTCTGTTTTCATGAAGTCCTTGTTTTCCGTCACCCGGTTTCTCGCTTTCCCTTGTGTTTCCTAGTTTCTAGTTTCTTTTTTTTTTGTTTCCGGACTGATTTTGTGTTATGACCTCTTGCCTGTTTTTGGATTATGATTTTTGGATTACCCATTAAAACACTACTATTGGATCTCTCGCTTCCTGTGTTCCATCGTTACAAATGTACACTCAATTTACACTCAACTCATACTGGTTTATAACTTATTTCAATGCTGAGGTGAATATAATTGCAACTATTTGCAATAAGTAATTGGCAAAATATCCTACTATTTTCAATTGTTACCCCCCTTACGATTGAAAGAGTTTACTAAATATTTGTTAATAATGCGTTCAACTCAAAAGTAAATATGCATATAATGTAGTTATTTCAATATATTATATTGTTATTTATTGTAAGTAAATAATAGATAAAATCAGACTTACTAATAGGCTTTCCCAATCTTGTTTGAGTAAGAAGTTGGCGGGTGACGAATCTGCATTTTGGCGGATAATAGTCTATGCTTGCCTGTTGCATGCTGTTGCAAGACATTAATGGATTTTTAGTGTTTTTTTTTTAAATTTTTTTACAACATACAACAACTGCAGAGGAATCTGAACCTAACCAAAATAAATACAGATTAAGCTAGATGCCTGACTCCATACCCCGACAGCGTCATAAAGGTGATCCATTGACGCTCCCTTAGCAGCTCAGTGTTATACATTTATGTCAGGAAAAGGACCATTTAGATCCAAATGTAATTTAATGCACACAGAACACAGCATAGAAATATGTTTCAGAATATAAATTGCCTAATCTGCCATTTTCAGCAAGATTTAACGTTACTAAATGGCAACCTTACGCGCTTGCTGCTGCTGTTTTAATCATAGAAAACCCGCTTTTAATGGTACATGGATTGGGACTTCGTATGTTTACAGAAATGATAAAATGTATTTAAAAGTTTGACTAACCAAATCGACTGGCTTGGTTTGGCCCTCCCAAGCTCAAACGTCAAGCTACGCCTATGTGTATAAATAGAATTGAGCTATTTATTTGCAGTGTTGTCACGGAGCTACTCCGTTACCATGCACAGACTATGGGGCACATTCCCTATGTGGACTTTTATGATGCTGGGGAGGCATAAAAGGGTTGTCTGTATAATATGTGTTTGGGTATCATGTGTAGTATGTCTAGTGTAAAAGTCTGTACATGTTTTGTTTTATATTCTAACTATTAACATTTTACTAATTTGGCATTTGAGTTTACAAATTACTACAGGACACAGTAATACAGTTTAAGTCATTTATTGATGCAAGTACAATGGATATTCTTATTAGTTGGAAGCATAATTTGTTCAAACCGCTGCTGTTCAAACCTTGGTTTATTTATGCATATCATCCATGGTTTCTGTGGACGTCATTGGGCGAATCCATGTTACATCTGTGAACAAATGTATATCTGATTGTTTCTTGTGTTATTGTTTTGCTTATAGAAAAACTGTGTTTATATTCAGGTTATGTCCTGTGTAGAAATGTTTGACTAGATGTATGTGAAATGTAATGTTGGACTTACCAATGGTATGGTATGTTCTGTAGGCGGGGTCAAGACATTAAGATGAAGATCGTAGCAATTAGTAGACAGGTGAAGGTCTAGAGAAAGAAGCATGAGCGTGGTCGAAGCCAGAGACAGTTTGTGCGCTACAGTAGTCCGTTTAGTGCAGCAATAGACTGCTGGCTTGAACATGTTTGCTGTGAATATTGCATAGTTTTATTTACTTCCTTTTTTTTTGGTTCATAGCACTATTCTTCCCTGCACTGTGGAACTTTTGTCACTTTCTGCCTAATAAAACCGACTTAAACTGATTTCTGCTTGTTCTGGACACCTTTTTATCCCCAACCACAATGGTCATCAGCGACAAGTGTAAATAGCATATCACTAAAAAAACTGCTAAGCCAACCACCACCCCCGCCCCCCAGCACACCCAACCTAAAACATCTTCCCGTGCCCCTGGACTCACCCCTTCTTATGATTATAAATTATAATTTTACTGTAAAGTTACATGATATTCCATTAAGTTTAGACCAAACATTTTTAATTTTATTCTTTGTTTTTAACTTGATTTTGTTCTGAAATTTTTTAATAGGCACTGTTTATGAAAACTGGCCATTGAAGTTTTTATGAAATGGTTTTTCCTTGCAACATTTATTATTTATTAAGTTGGGTATTGAGTATTATTAGCCTAATTCTGTAAGGTCAATTGCAGTCTGTTTTTTTTCCCACCGGGGTTTTTTTTTTCTTTGTTTGTTTGTTTCTTTTTCTTTAGCTTTTTTTTTCAGTTTGAACTTTACCCAACTTTTGAACCTAGCTTCTTGAGCAAAAGTGAAAGTGAAGTGACATTCAGCCAAGTATGGTGACCCATACTCAGAATTTGTGCTCTGCATTTAACCCATCCGAAGTGCACACACACAGAGCAGTGAACACACACACACACTGTGAGCACACACCCGGAGCAGTGGGCAGCCATTTTTTATTTTTATGCTGCGGCGCCCGGGGAGCAGTTGGGGGTTCAATGCCTTGCTCAAGGGCACCTAAGTCATGGTATTGAAGGTGGAGAGAGAACTGTACATGCACTCCCCCCACCCACAATTCCTGCCGGCCCGGGACTCGAACTCACAACCTTTCGATTGGGAGTCTGACTCTCTAACCATTAGGCCACGACTTCCCACAACAGGTGGGGAAAGTCCCTGGATGAACGGCCAGCCCATCATCAAGGCTCACACATAGATTTTAAGAAGCCATTTTTATTGAATTTCTGTGGAAAATGTTCATGTTATCAATGGCATAGTTTAACTCCATGTGTCTCATCTTGCCCTCTCCCTTGTTTCAATTTACCCCACACTGGGGACAAGTTGAGCCAAGAGAATTTTTTTTCTTTTTTTCTTTTAAAAGCCATATTTTAAAGGCAGTTCATTTTAGATTCTAAGTGATTATTCCCAAGGATGCACCACATCCTGACATTTCTGTACATATTTAAGTTGGATCCATCACTATATACACACCTTAAGTAAAAATGTACTCAACTCAACCTGTTCTCCCCTATATGTTAATAAAGGCACAAGACTATGTTATACATGTTAATATGAGATCAGTGTAATAAAATAAATCTTTCATATCCTGCAGTGTTGGGGAGTAACTAGTTACATGTAACGGCATTACGTAATGTAATTACAAAATTATTGTAACTGTAATTAGTTACAGTTACTAAGAAAAAATGAGTAATTAAATTACAGTTACTTATGAATTTTTTTACGATTACAAAGGGGATTACATTTGAATATTTACACACATCCACATACAGATTTAACTGATTTCTTTCCCAAATTGCACTGACTATTCTGAGACATACCGCCCTAATAATTTCCGGGATGCGGAAATACAGTCTGGTTCGTAGAATCCAGTCATAAAAACGAATTGCCTAACGCGGACGGAATATGCCACATTTTGGATGACTAAATCAACAGTAGGTCAGTACACTTGAATCAAAACATGACATGGACTAGTGTCTGTGAATATAAAGCCCCAAAAATGCAATATATGACTTGCACATTCTGCGTGTCTGTGGAAATCAGGCGCGGACTGGACACCGGGAGAACCGGGACAATTCCCGGTGGCCTGGCAGCCGATTTTGCCCCACTATTTAATATCATTATTGTATAATTGCCTGCCGAATGTACTAAAGCGATCATTTGCGAATCTGCCATTTGATAATTAAATCAGAGAGAGAGAGAGAATAGAGTGGACAGCTGGAGCAGAGAAGCAGAAGCTCAGGGTTTCAGGTCAGTTTCATCTGTAAAGATGCTTTTTTGTCTTTGTTTTTTTTATTTATTTAATCAAGCAGCAGCACGTTACTCATCAGTCATCACTCAAAATACTATATAAAGGACATCATTATTATCTGTTGTAATGTTACAGTAGTAATTTAGCTGGAAAAAATTTCGATTTTTTTTTTTATAGGTTTAGGGGGAGATACGACAGACAACAACACAACCCTTACGAAAATTAACCTTTTAATATTTAACTATAAATCCAGAGAAAGTGGTTACTATTGTTTAACTGTGATAACCAAAAATGTAAAATTATTTTACAAATGTATTTATTTAAAAATAAATACAAATCCATTTGCAAAAAAAAAACAAAAAACAAGGTTATTTTACTTTTATATAGGCTAATAAAAGCATGGTAATTATTTGTAAGGGAAAAACATGACTCGTGTACAGTATTAGGATTTTTCTATAAAGATATTGTAGTATTGTAGAGTATTGTATTGTAAAGTATAGTTTTGTTCAATCTTGAGTATTAAAGTCATGAGAGAGATGGATAACAGGACAAAATAAAGAGACTGAAGAGAAAAATGGAAGTGAAGGTGCAGTTCAGGAGAGAACTTTTCATTATTTTGCATGTCCCCAAATTAAAGATTGAAACCTTTTTTTATGTCAGGTCCATACAAAAAATAGTTTTGTCCATGAATTTGTTTGTATGAGTTTGAATTTTCTAGTCTGAATTTTTTTCCCAGTCCGCCCCTCCTGTAAATTAATGGCAAAGACATGGTTTCATTTACTACACATAGGCCTACTGAAGCTCGCAGTGTTTTCAACCTCTGCCGCCTCAGTATAGGAGTACACGAGCACATAAACATAATTTCTAGAACTGCTCTGTGTCACTTCATGTGCATTTTACTTATTTTGAGAAAACTATCATCATATACAGAGACAGCAGTTTCAAAAAACACCAATGTTTCAGGAGTTTATTACACAGAATATGTCATGCTTATTAGATAACTGTATTTAAGTTGATGTATATGCTTTTATTTATAATTCTTTAATTTTCACAAATTTAGAAAAGTAATCAAAAAGTACTCAAAAGTAATTAGTTACATTACTTTAATAATAAATAATAAATTACATTACTTTAGTAATTGAAAAAGTTACACTACTATTACATTTTAAACAGGGTAACTTGTAATCTGTAACCTATTACATTTCCAAAGTAACCTTCCCAACACTGATATCCTGTCATAAATATAGAATATGGGAAACATGGTTACTATCATGTTACATGCAAGGTTACTTGAAAGGGTGTGACATAACTATCCACAAAATACTGCAAACTACGCAAACCCCACTAAGTAAAAGACTAACATCGTCCCCACAATTAGCAAATGTTTCAATCCTGGATTAATCTGTACAATGTTCCAGCCATGATCCTGTGTTCGTGTTCACCATATCACTGTTCACCTCAACTGATTTTGTTGCATAATAACATCAGAGACTATATACTGTACTCCAATGGAAAGATAAGTGATGAGCAAATGACTTAATAAGAATATAAAAAAAAAAAACACAGGCTGTACTATCACGTTATGGCTAACTTTAGACATAAAGTGCTCTACAAGGTGATTGTGTCTCTTTTGAAAACTTGGAATTTACAGCTTGATGGAATATTGAATATGGAATTATTTAACAATATCTTTCTGAACTTTTTGAAGCGTCAAAGTTTTGGTGGAATGAATGGACTTTCAGTCATAAAAAGTATCTTCATTCCAGTCTTATGGATTTGAAATTACATGAGGGTGTGAACTATCCCTTTAAGTAGAGTATTGAATGTTCTTTCCTGAAATACTAAGAAATAATAAGCTGATTAATTAAATAATACGCTAATGAGCTGATTTAATTTATCAAACATTCACTCATGGTTTTTTGCTATCCGTGTCTAATTGTGAAGACAAGCTGATCAAATCAGTCACTCTTGAATTATTCTTGCACTTGTCAAGCGCTCTGTGGAATGAGATGAATGACTGTATAATTATAACTGACAGAACCAACATTAACCCTTTACGTTAGAAAAATGAATGAATATTTAAACAAAACAAAAAGAAGGAAGATTAGCACACTGTTCAATGCATTTAATGTACCATAAAAATAATAATAATAATGCTTAAAGACATTCATAGTGTGAGATGAATATCAACAATATCAGTAGTCCGTTTAGTAATATCAACTTGCATCACTGTAGTCTATAGAACAACCTATGGATTAATTCCACGACACACTGTAATAACCGCTTAGAACTGAGCGGGTTTACTTTCACACCCCAACCCCCTTCATCCTGTGTTCAGTGTGGTGAAAGAGGGCATGTGTAAAGCTCTGCTGTCAGACTACTGGCGTGGAAGAAACGAATTAGAGTAGAAAATGACGTCTACTGTCACTGCAAACAAAAACACTTAATTTGATTATCTGAGCAGAGCACACAGACCCGGAAGATGGAGGAACTTACACTATTAGCCACAAATTATCTTAGAGAACAGAAAAACTGGCTTTTTATATCATGAGGTCCTCAATACAACCAGAGTTGAAGAAAATGACATTAGAAGCATCATGCTAATTTTAAAAAGTGATTTTATCTTCAAAAAAGAAGTAATAATACATTGAAATAATAATAATAATAATAATAATAATAAATGTGGGGGGAAAAAAAAATTAAACAAAAAATAATAATTACAATTAATTTACTTACATTTGTGAATTAAATTAACAAAAAAATGTTTATAAATAAATAAATATTTTCTACTATTAGTACTATTAAAGTAAGTAAAGATTTTTTTTCTTACATACAGCCAGATTAAAGAAACGCACTGATCTCACTGTATTTTGACCATATGGAGTTGCACAAATAACACAAAAACTCAATCTGCTTTCCATAAAGTCAGAGGAGGCAACACTAACAGTGCTGTATATTACAGGAACTCTGTCCCATCTGTGTGGTGAAGCCAGGAATGATGTCATGTGACTGAATTAGGAAATAATCTCACTGCTGCAAAATGTATAGTTATAGTTGAACTATTCTTGAATATATATATATATATATATATATGTATTTATGTATATAGAATATAGAATATATGTATGCTTTCCCAGTCTACCCTTAAAGGCTGATGCTACAACATCTAGCAAATATAATTTACTACTCTTCATTTTAGATGTGTGGACCCCTGTCAAAAGGTGTTTAGAATAGGAATGAGTGACAAGAGAGAAAAATGGTATATGTGAGGATTTCCAGTCAGGATTTAGACCGTATCATAGTACTGAGACTGCTCTTCTTAGAGTTACAAATGATCTGCTCTTATCATCTGATCGTGGGTGTATCTCTCTATTAGTTTTATTGGATCTTAGTGCTGCGTTTGACACAATTGACCACAACATTCTTTTGCATAGACTTGAACACTTTGTTGGCATCAGTGGAAGTGCATTAGCATGGTTTAAATCGTACCTATATGACCGCCATCAGTTCGTAGCAGTGAATGAAGATGTATCCTATCGATCACAAGTGCAGTATGGAGTACCTCAAGGCTCAGTACTAGGGCCGCTACTCTTCACGCTTTATATGTTATCCTTGGGAGATATCATCAGGAAACATGGTGTTAGCTTTCACTGTTATGCTGATAATACTCAGCTAAATTTTTCGTCGCAGCCCGGTGAAACACACCAATTTGAAAAACTAATGGATTCCATAGTCGATATAAAAAACTGGATGACGAGTAATTTCTTACTGCTAAATTCTGAAAAAACAGAGGTGTTAATTATAGGACCTAAATACTCTGCTTGTAATAACCTAGAACACTGTCTAAGACTTGATGGTTGCTCTGTCAATTCTTCGTCATCAGTTAGGAACCTAGGTGTGCTATTTGATCGCAATCTTTCCTTAGAAAGCCACGTTTCTAGCATTTGTAAAACTGCATTTTTCCATCTCAAAAATATATCTAAATTACGGCCTATGCTCTCAATGTCAAATGCAGAAATGTTAATCCATGCATTTATGACCTCAAGGTTAGATTATTGTAGTATTTTATTGGGTGGTTGTTCTGCACGCTTAGTAAACAAACTACAGCTAGTCCAAAATGCAGCAGCAAGAGTTCTTACTAGAACCAGGAAGTATGACCATATTAGCCCGGTCCTGTCAACACTGCACTGGCTCCCTATCAAGCATCGCATAGATTTAAAAATATTGCTTATTACTTATAAAGCCCTGAATGGTTTAGCACCTCAGTATTTGAATGAGCTCCTTTTACATTATAATCCTCTACGTCCGCTACGTTCTCAAAACTCAGGCAATTTGATAATACCTAGAATATCAAAATCAACTGCAGGCGGCAGATCCTTTTCCTATTCTATAACTCTGGAATAACCTACCTAACATTGTTCGGGAGGCAGACACACTCTTGCAGTTTAAATCTAGATTAAAGACCCATCTCTTTAACCTGGCATACACATAACATACTAATATGCTTTTATTATCCAAATCCGTTAAAGGATTTTTAGGCTGCATTAATTAGGTAAACCGGAACCGGAAACACTTCCCATAACAACCTATGTACTTGCTACATCATTAGAAGAATGGCATCTACGCTAATATTTGTCTGTTTCTCTCTTGTTTCGAGGTCACCGTAGCCACCAGATCCAGTCTGTGTCCAGATCATAGGGTCACTGCAGTCACCCGGATCCAGTACGTATCCAGACCAGATGGTGAATCAGCACCTAGAAAGGACCTCTACATCCCTGAAAGACAGTGGAGACCAGGACAACTAGAGCCCCAGATACAGATCCCCTGTAAAGACCTTGTCTCAGAGGAGCACCAGGACAAGACCACAGGAAACAGATGATTCTTCTGCACAATCTTACTTTGCTGCAGCCTGGAATTGAACTACTGGTTTCGTCTGGTCAGAGGAGAACTGGCCCCCCAACTGAGCCTGGTTTCTCCCAAGGTTTTTTTTCTCCATTCTGTCACCGATGGAGTTTCGGTTCCTTGCCGCTGTCGCCTCTGGCTTGCTTAGTTGGGGACACTTCATCTACAGCGATATCGTTGACTTGATTGCAAATAAATGCACAGACACTATTTAACTGAACAGAGATGACATAACTGTATCCAATGATGAACTGCCTTTAACTATCATTTTTGCATTATTGACACTGTTTTCCTAATGAATGTTGTTCAGTTGCTTTGACGCAATGTATTTTGTTTAAAGCGCTATATAAATAAAGGTGACTTTGACTTTGACAAGAGATGTGCATGTTGTGTGTGTGTGTGTGTGTGTGTGTGTGTGTGTGTGTGTGTGTGTGTGTGTTGACGTACCTTTAGCTTAATCTCTTTCTCCTTTGTGACCTTGGTGAGCAGTTTGGCCTTCTGCCGAGTGAGCGCTTCAATCAGAGAGTCACACTGAGCGACCAGACATGCCTCAAATTCAACCCCATTTTCCTGTTACACACACACACACACACACAGTTTACACATAATGAGAGTGAGCCTCAAGAATTTGCACCACAAAACAACAATGCAATATGTCTCCATGATTTTGTTTTTGATGTCCTGAATATGGAACTTTTGTACCATTTTAACCTCCCTCCAGAAGAAGTCTGCTAAAGTTGGTCATTATAATTTTTCGCCTAAACATTAAAAATGCTATTGCACCTTTCTGACTTATATATTAAAATGTCATCTTTTATGATTGGCTAACCCTTCACATTTGTAAACTTCTATCTTTTAAACTGCTGAATACTAAATAATGGTGTTTATATGCAAATGTGGGAAGCCGTAATTTAAAAATGTGGGAATATAGTTACAATATGATATTAGTTTTAATATATGGTCTGGGTGGACTCAGGAAGCTGATGGTTTTAAACAAATAACATTTCCCAAATACACCCCCATCTGCCACTGGTTGATGAAACAGATCATTTGGCCCCAAATCCACATAACTGAGGGTTTTAAATATATATTTTTTTCTTCCTTTCAAACTGGCCATGATGCTTAAAGAAATAGAGCGGAGATAAAAAAATAAAATAAAATAAAATAGTAAAATAAAATAAAATAAAATAGTAAAACAAATAAAATAAAATAAAATAAAATATAAAAAATAAAATAAAATAAAATAAATTAAGTTCCATGAAGTATGGCCAGTTTATATTTTGTAATTCTATTCATTACTATTATTATTTTTTAAGAATACACAGCTACTTCACAAATGTCCATCAAAGGTGTTGATGCTTTCATAAGCATCAGACAAACTGGACAATGCAAACCAGTCTTAGGCTCAACCAGTGAAGCTTGGTGCTGGACTCTCTGTTTGTGCAAGACGGGGAATGGGGGTATTTCAAAGACATTTTTTTGCTATTCTCTTTAGAGCCCGTAGTGGCACAGAAATGAAACACTTAAAACACATTTTGTAAAGCTGGCAAAGATCAGTTGTCTGTGGTGTAGGAGTTTAGAATGGAACTAATCGTTCATTCACTTTGAGTACGGTTGTGACTCAGATGTGAGACCTACACCCGCACACTGACACTGATGGGACTGAGTCATTTCATCTACTACACAACGATGATGAAGAGAAGACGTTTCACATGTGACTTGTACCTTTTATAATGTATGTCACATTGCACTGAAAATCACTTCAGCACAAAGTCTGCTTACAGAGGCTTTCATAGACATTCTCTTTCTCTCTCCTCTGCTGGGCAGTATGAAAGCGCATTAAACTCTTCACTTGAGTAAAAATAGCTCAGAGCTCATAATCCAGTGGTCTCCAGGCAGAATACAATTCAAATCTCATGACAATCCTGTGCATGTATGAATTGTATGCAGAAAATTACATTGATCAACATTCAATACAAATGAATGTTAAGCTGCATCGGTTTTATTTCTGTAGACTTGGACAGGGTAAAGAGATAATTAATGCTTCAAACTTTACATTTATTCAATATTTTTATACTTCCAATATGTTTTTATATATCTGCTTCCGGCCCCCGGGGGTCGATTGAACGCTAGCTGAAAACCCCGGCCTTAGATTATCAAAGCCTTTAATATGCAATGCATAAACATGCTAACAAAATTCATGTTAACATCTGACATATGGCACGTTTGCTGGATGCATGCTGAATATTATAATTACCCCACTTCATTTTTAACTAGATATTCATTTGCATATTTAATGAGACTCTCATAAATCAAAGAATAGATGCTAATATTGAGTGCTGCTAGCTTGGTTGTTTTGATTATGTTTTTATTTTTGCTCTGATGTGAAGGCCATTTTCTATTCACAAGTGTTCAGCACACTTCAGCACAACACATTCAAAACTGGCAACCTATTTAAACATTTGATATTTAATGAGTTTACATCATTTTCACATTTCTAATACACAACTGTTCGTCAGATGGCTTTGTTGAGTTGCATACCTGTATCTGCTGAAGCAGGTTCTTCAGCTGCACCAGGAACTCCTTGGCCTCCTTGGCTTTGTCAGACACTCCATTCAACGCCTGGGACAGCTGACACTGCACACATAAACGAGGCTCAATGAAATCTGCTTATCACGCTTACAATTCTTTTCCTCCAAAATGATTTGTTGATAGAGCTGTGAGTGAATATGATATGTAACTTCAATTCAACTAAAACATTTATCTATTAATGTTGCATTAAACAGATGAAATATTGCAGTCCACTGTAGAACTAGTAAGCACACTCACATCACGCATTTTAATTATTTATAATTTATCTTCACACGCTTAAAAAATGTCTTAAACCTGCATGAATTCTTGCAGCACATCCCACTGAACATTCCCAGGATTCTCTACCCAACATTCCGTGCTTCCTAAAATAACACCACCTACCATTATCTAGAGTCCTGATCAGCGCAGAACTAGCTGGCATCCTCAAATACCACCCAACATTCCCACCGTTCTTAAACATAGCCCAGATTCCCAACATATTCAACCTCAGGGGTTCAAGGTTTGGCTGGCTAAGCATGAGCAGTCATCCCTGTTGGTACATCCCCTAAATAAAACATAATGTAGGCTAAAAGTGCATTTCTCCCTTGAGAGCCTTCAACACTCACCAATTTATTCGAATAAATGACCAACTATTTTCCTGTTTAACACATTAAAGCTGCTTTGACACAATCAGTGTTGTATAAAGCACTATACAAATACTGACTTGACGGAATAACAACAAAATAAAGGCCACCGCCTCATCGGACCACGACCAGTCCTGCCAATCCAACATTTCCCAACAATCACCAACCAACGTTTCCATATATACAGCTACATTTACATTTAGTCATCTAGCAGACGCTTTTATCCAATGCGACTTACAAATGAGGACAATGGAAGCAATCAAAATCAACAAAAGTGCTATAACAGGTCTCAGTTAGCTTAAGGCTAAGAAGGGCTTAGGGCAAGGGCTTTTAAATAATGTAATAAATAAAAAGAAAAGAACAAGAATAGAGCAAGCTAGTGTTAGAGATCTTTTTTTTTTTTTTTTGCTTTTGTTGATTGTATAATAAATGAAAAGAAAACAGATAGAATACAATATACTTTATAAGTAGATTTATTGAAATCAAGCAGCTTTATAGTATGTTACATTAAAAATCAGTGGCGGTGTCACTTTTACTTGATTTTCTGTTTCAAAGCAGCTCTCCAGTGAGGAGCTAGAAAAAACGGCAAAAAAACATGGTTACTACACAAAACCATGGTTCATTTTCATAAGGGTTGCTGGGGTCCCCTTGGAACATTTCCGTTGTGCTCTGTGCTACTTGCAATGCGTTTCTGTATTTGGTTGTGTTATAAGTATTTGCAGAGCGTGTTGTGAAACTGATGAAGATGTTTTCTCAATTTGCTGGTACTCTTTCTATTTGCATGTTTTCTACAGTTGCAGCACGTTGAGCTCTCTTTCTCATACTGTATGTCTCATCAATATTTCTCCAAACATAACTCAGCTGTCAGGATTCATATGATTTTGATGGGCTGGTCTGTGCAGAATCAGCTTTACATTATTGAAACACTGTCACTGTCACCGGTTTACCAGACCTCCATAGGCAGAAGACATAAGATCAGCTAAATATGATCTTCTCAAAGCAAACAACAGCTTTGCATTATAGTATCTTTATAGCTGAAACTTTAGCCTACTGTACTGTGTGTGCCAACTATTTACTTCTAATATGATATATAATGAAACGCTCAGTTTGAGCCAGACATTACACAACAGCTGAAGTGAGAACCCTGACTGAGCCTGGTTTCTCCCAAGGTTTTTTTCTCCATTCTGTCACCGATGGAGTTTCGGTTCCCTGCCGCGGTCGCCTCTGGCTTGCTTAGTTGGGGTCACTTCATCTACAGCGATATCGTTGACTTGATTGCAAATAAATGCACAGACACTATTTAACTGAACAGAGATGACATTTTGCATTATTGACACACTGTTTTCCTAATGAATGTTGTTCAGTTGCTTTGACGCAAACTTTTTTGTTTAAAGCGCTATATAAATAAAGGTGACTTGACTTGATTTGAGAACCGAAACCAAGATCTACGACTCATTAATGCAGATTTAGCGGGAACACTGAAAAAGGACTCACCAGCAGTTCTCTGAGTGAAAGGAGAAGATCAATACATAATATGTTCTGTTGAACAAGTTTTATAAATGTGGTTATTCATGCAAAGTATAGCAAAGGGATATATGGGTGCAGGCAACATACTGTAGAAAGTTACACATCATTCACATATACTACAATACAAAGCTGGCTGAACATTGAAAATCACAATAATGACGTTAAGCTTATTAACAGGACAATGTGTCATAAAAAAATCCATGTTTGTGAGTAGTTTCTAACTGTTTTAAATTCATTTTAAATAAGTACATTTTTAATAATTTTAAAAGTTTTCAAATTGCTTGTTTTATTCTTGTTATTATTTTTCTTCATTATTATTTTACTTCCTTTTATGTAAAGCACTTTGAATTACCATTGTGTACGAAATGTGCTCTATAAATAAACTTGCCTTGCCTAGTATTTTATAAAAATGAATGAATGAATCAAAAATGTCACCACGTTTTGATTTGTTTTGTAATGTTAATATAATACCAAGGCTAGTTATTAGATAGTATTAATGCTACCTATAAATAAAATCCATTTTTTCCTAAATATTTCTTAGTCAAAAGTACTAAAAGAACTGTTAATGGAACTGTTAAGGAATTGTCCAAACCTGTCAAATTCCTTATGATTATTTCTTAGATTTTCTTGTGTATTATGTTTATTTTTAAACACAATATAGTGTTAACATCTTCTGCAGGTCTCTGGCTTGACTAATGATCACTCAAGTCTGTGGAAAACACCCTGGCATGAGTCCACAGACACAGACACACACATTTCCTTCCCACCTGCTCCTCTTGCTCTGGGCCTTCCCTGGCCTTCTTCGATCAGCGGGATCTTAAATCAACGAAAGAAACACACACACACATAAACAAACACAAGCACACACACAGTCATATCTCCTCGCTCTATTAACATGCCATCTGCCCGAGCAAGCTGTCCAGCCTGCTAACAAGACCCTGACAGATATGGCCCACTTCTCTTAGTATGTGTGCCTGTGTGATCGAGTAGAAGACACCAGGACACTGCTGGGGTCAATGATGCATCGGGGTCACCGTCCCGCCCCTCTTTTGTGTCCATAGACCCTGTACAATCTGGCCCTCCTTCACACTACTCAGGCTGATTTCAACCAAAGAATCAAACAAAGAAATAGTTCACTGATTTTAAAGTCGAAAATGTCAGTCAGTCAGCGCAAAGGTCAGAGTCACTTACACAACCGATTACTGATGAAGAACGTAATAGTACTTTTGACGAATATGTTTTTACATTTTCATAAGAGATGACAACTACAGTCAAGTCTGTGTACTGGATAAAATAATACTATATATGCAAAACATGTTGGGGTCATTTAAAGTAAAAGGTTAAAGTAAATATATGTATGATGTTACAAATCATAAATGCCCTTCTTTTGAACTTTCTATTCGTCAATGAAACCTGGAGAGAAAAAAAAACACTGTTTCAACTAAAATATTAAGCAGCTGTTTTCAACATTGATAAATGTTTTTTGAGCAGTAAATCAGTATATTAGAAGGATTTCTGAAGATCATGTGACACTAAAGACTGGAGGAATGATGCTGAAAATTCAGCTAAACATCACAGGAATAAATTACATTTGAAAGTATATTAAAATAGAAAACGGTCATTTTAAATTGTAATAATGTTATACAGTATTACTGTTTTTACTGTCTTAATCTGGAAGACAGTACATGAACATTTCATCAACATTACGTAATAAATCTTACCGGCCCAAACCTTTAAAAGGTATATATAGAGTATATATAGCATATATATCATTCATAATTATATTCAAGTGTGGAGTAAGTGTCCAACGTCTTTAATGGGTTTCACTGTATCATTTCAATCCCTAGGTTGAAAGCAGGACAATAAACATTATGGTTTACTGGCATTGATCTACTGATTTACTAAAACACTGACTCTGTCTGTAATGATGGGGAGAGCGCTAAGAAGAAATGCTGCTCTAATGTGAAATCACACAGAAAAGTGGAGCTTCTTTATTCAGACTCTCTATCTTCTTTAAAGACGGAGCACTATTATCCCATTATCTACTTCAGCAGGGCAATGTGATGAAGAGCTGATGAGACGTGAATTGAATTTAGAGACAGTTGAAGACGAGCAGTGTGTGTGTGTGTGTGTGTGTGTGCGTGCGTGTGTGTGTGTGTGTGTGTGTGTGTGTGTGTGTGTGTGTTTGGGACATCACATAGACACGCATGACATTTCAATAATAGTTGTTGGTTGATTTTTTTAACAGAACAATTGGGCACTTGCCTTATCAGCATGTTTGCTAGAATGAGAATGTGTGTTTGTTTAATGTGTAGGTGTGTGTGAGAGAGATACAAATCTGTGCTAATGTAGTAGTGACCTTGATTGTGAGTCCCTGGGAAATATGCACTAAAGAGTGGGTCAGGTTTGCCATACTCCTCTGAACCTATCGCCTTTTCTGACTCCCTTCCAAAATGTAAGTACCTCTTCAGCAGAGACAGGGGCGTGGTGTTTGGGTTGATTGGGGGCCCGCTGAGGGGGACCTTTTAATAAAAATGATAAAAATTCTTATTTTTTGTCCTTGTTTCTACAACAGATTTAGTAGTAACTTATCAGTGCTGACTTCAGAGATGTACAGAAAAATCAATTAAAGACATAATAAAACAGACTGTGAACACAGCAATTATTCTGTTTTGTATTTTTTGTGTGATATATATATATATATATATGTTTCATTGTCTAGCTTTGTTTCCCACTGTTGTAATCCACTGTTTGGTGAGTTTGTTCATGTTTTTGCCAAGCCAAGTCTTATTCATTGTGTTTCTGCTAACTTTTGGATTTTATTAAACTGCACATGGGTCCTTATTCAACTTGCCTCCAGTGGACGTGCATTACAGTCATATGATTTGATTTGCACAAGCACTTATGATTTTGAAACCAATTTTAAAAATGTATGAAACCTGTCTGTTGTTAATAACATAGTGATGTTTAAAGCCTGGCCCGAACAGAAATCACTTTCAGTGACTTTGAACCCAAGCAGCTTTCTGTAATGCGCCAAATTCACATGACCAACTGAACCTTTTGCGAAATCTGCATGGGGAAATATTTAGAAATTCACAGATTCCAAAATGACTTATGAAGAAAATGATTTTTGCAGTGCAAGCGGCTCATTAGGTTCTGTTGTCTCTGTGATTAATGCTGTTCATCTGGAGGTCAGCAGAACCAATCACCCATCTGACCCGGGCACACAAATCTCCCTACTGAAGACAACAGCCCTCTCTCTGTCTCTCGTCTCCATTATCTATACATCTCTGTGTGGTCTGACGTTTGCATTGGAAAGGCAGAAAGTCACTGGCATCATTAATTGTTAAATGAATATTTAAAAGATCGCTGCAGTGGTGCATCTTGCCCTAAAGAGTGGAATGAAGGTTACATGCACATATTTCAATTCTTTAGCTGTTTCCCTTGATTTCACATTTCATCACTTTTGCTGTTTGTATTCCTTCTGTGATGCTGTGAGACAACTTCAGATTGGGTGTTACATGCCCTGAGGTTTGTTCATACTCATCACTCCAAAATATTTAAAGCAATATTTATAGCAATGCTGTAAGTACACAGTAAAAAAAAAAATATTCAAAGCTGCACACACTAAATTAACACTGGCATTTACTCATCCTTACATTGTTCCATGTCCAAACAAAAGAATACTTTTTTTGTAGAATTTCTTCATAGCTTACAGTGACCACATTTGTCAACATCCATAAAAAAAACCTGTAATGCTCTTTATTCTGAGTCTTCAGTTTATGAGGAACAGGCCAATATTTAAAGAGTTAGTTCACCCAAAAATGAAAATTATGTCATTAATGACTCCATGTCCAGAAAGGTAAGAAAACATCATCAAAGTAGTCCATGTGATATCATTTTGGTCCAAAAATAGCAAAAACTACGACTTTATTCAGCATTGTCTTCTCTTCCGGGTCTGTTGTGAGAGAGTTCAAAACAAAGCAGTTTGTCATATCCGGTTCGCGAACGAATCTTTCCATGTTACCGGATCTTCTTGAAACAGTTCACCAAATCGAACTGAATCGTTTGAAATGGTTCGCGTCTCCAATACGCATTAATCCACAAATGACTTAAGATGTTAACTTTTTTAATGTGGCTGACACTCCCTCTGAGTTCAAACAAACCAATATCCCGGAGTAATGCATGCACTCAAACAGTACACTGACTGAACTGCTGTGAAGAGAGAACTGAAGATGAACACCGAGCCGAGCCAGATAACGAACAATAGACTGACTCGTTCACGAGTCAAGAACCGTTTCTGTCAGACGCGTTCGATTCGAGAACCGAGGAGCTGATGATACTGCGCATGTGTGATTCAGCGTGAAGCAGACTGACACACAGAGCGTCTGAACCGAACTGATTCTTTTGGTGATTGATTCTGTGCTAATGTTATGAGCCCAGGTAAACCGAAGGCTTGCAGTCAACGCAAATGACGCCATTACGTCGAGCGCAAAAGAACCGGTGAACCGTTTTCTTCAACCGGTTTATTGAATCGAATTGTCTGAAACAACTACTGGTGATCCGAAAACCGATGCTACCAGTTCTTGATTCGTGAACGAGTCAGTCTATTGTTCGTTATCTGGCTCGGCTCGGTGTTCATCTTCAGGTCTCTCTTCACAGCAGTTCAGTCAGTGTACTGTTTGAGTAAATGAATTACTCTGGGATATTGGTTTGTTTGAACTCAGAGGGAGTGTCAGCCACATTTAAAAAGTTAACAGCTTAAGTCATTTGTGGATTAATGCGTATAGGAGACGCGAACCGTTTCAAACGATTCAGTTCGATTTGGTGAACTAGTTCAAGAAGATCCGGTTCTATCGAGTGATTCGTTCACGAACCGGATATCATTGAACTGTTGTGTTTTGAACTCTCTCTCACAACAGACACGGAAGAGAAGACAATGCTGAATAAAGTCGTAGTTTTTGCTATTTTTGGACCAAAATGTATTTTTGATGCTTCAACAAATTCTAACTGACCCTCTGATGTCACATGGACTACTTTGAAGATGTTTTTCTTATCTTTCTGGACATGGACAGTATACCGTACACACAGTTTCAATGGAGGGACTGAGAGCTCTCGGACTAAATCTAAAATATCTTAAACTGTGTTCCAAAGATAAACCAAGGTCTTACGGGTTTGGAACGACATGAGGGTGAAATAAATAAATAAATAATAAATAAAAAACCATGGTGGTCACATTGTTTAAATCACCTGAAGCTTCATATATTCTTGATATAAATTATAATTTCAAAATTTTAATATTTCGATTTTTAGAAGCAGTATTTGACATGGTTTGTATTTTGACCAGGACATGTTTCATTTTTTGCCTCCAGAGGGAGGTGAGAGGTTGTCTGTTCAGTATTAGTCTGAAGAAACCACAGACACTTCTCAGTTGTGTGGGGAAATGAAACACTGACGTAATATTCATGTGTAACCATGGAAACCTGCTGTATTACAGGATTCTGTACTTGGGCGTTGAACAGGACGGGTCACGTTTGTAGAGGGGTGTGTGGAGCACTCTTTGCTTAAAGTCTGGTTTGTTTTAAGATCTTTTCAGTCAGCAGCCAGTTTACTGAGCTGTTTTCTTGGTCACAGATTGCCGGCAGGAAAAACCATTAAAAGACTCCTTACACACACACACACACACACACACACACACACACACACACACACACACACACACACACACACTCACACTCCTCAGTAATGGCATATGGAGGAGTGGGACTGTATATTTCAGTCTGAAACATCTAACCTACATTCGATCTGCTAGTGTGTGTGTGTGTGTGTGTGTGTGAAGCAAATCCACCGTTGCGTGTCATGAATGTGTGTGTGGAGGAGGAGGTCACAGCTATTCCCACACACTGTATTTATGAATATGTATAAAAGGAGACGGCATTCCTGCATTACGTGTCTGGGCACTAGAATCATATTTATATTTCACTTTAGTGACGTCCATTGGCATTTCCACATACAGAAGTCTTGTCTGTTTTTCCATTCATACAAGAAGTGTATTGATGCTAGAGTCTTTTTTATTCTGTTTATATTTTGTTTTAGTTATGTCCGTCAGTTTAATTTTTATGTTAATTTCACTTGATTATTGTGTATATTTACTGTATATTTTACAGTGTGACTCATATCTCCGACTTTATTTCTTGCAATCGTAACATTATATCACACAACGTCACTTTATCGTTCATAAATGTGACTTAATTTAGCATAAGTGATTTTTGTGACTATTCTTTAATCATTTATATATCTTTATATCTCATGATTGTGACTTTATTTCTCATAATTGTGTCTTTAAAGGTATGTGTCTTTTTATTGTCACTTTATCTTTCACAATTGCGATTTTCTTTTGCATAACTGTAGCTTTATATTTCACATTGTGATTTTATATCTACAAATTGTGATTTTTTTTTTTTCAATTGCAACTTTATTTCAGATAATTGTAAATTTATATTTCGCAATTTTGCCTTTAGCCACTTTGTGGCTTAATAGTTTTTATAGTAGTGACTTTATGGTTTGTAATT
This sequence comes from Carassius carassius, assembly GCF_963082965.1. Taxonomy (NCBI): domain Eukaryota; kingdom Metazoa; phylum Chordata; class Actinopteri; order Cypriniformes; family Cyprinidae; genus Carassius; species Carassius carassius. Next base: position 24,235,648 of record NC_081772.1, read on the forward strand.
GCAAATTTATTTTATGTACTGTGATTGTGACTATATCTCGCAATTGTGAATTATATTACACAGTGCGACTTTGTTTCTTGTAATTGTCACTTGTCATAATTGTGACTTTATATCACAATGGGACTATATATCTTACACTGTGATTATATTTCATATCTAAGGGCCGAAACAGGTTTATATAAAAAATATGAAAATTATGTCAGGCTGATTCAGGCTTAACAGAGAACATTTTATCAGTCTCTATCTTTACTTGATACTGTACACCTCTCTTTATGCCCCAGCACAGCAGGTTATTATGTGTAATGTAGCAATAAAAATTAAATCTCTCATGTCTGAACTATCATAATGGATGGGATCATTAGGCATCAGTAAATCTCCAACCTAATCTTTTACTCACTAAAATCAACATATATGTCCCATCATCATAATTCACAGCCCATTTTCGGTTCATAAATGACTAGTAGACTGCCACAATCACTCAACCACTTAAATGATAAAAACCCAAAAGCACCCAAATATGGGATTAGAAAGATTCAGGTTAAATTCAGACTAAAGGTGTGTTCTAGTTTAATTCACAGCTTCATGCAATACGTGTAAAATTATCTGTTCTGCCAGCTCCATCTGAATCCATTAAAGTGCATGAAGAAGAAAAAAGGCCCAGCGGGAGGGTAGAATTTAGACTGACTCATACACACTCACACAGTACCTCCCTGCCTACAATAAATCAGCGCACACACACCGTGACTCTCTCCATCCACTACACACAAGCTTTCCTCAATTTCCTTCTACCCCCTGCCACTGCACAGCAACGCATACACATACTGAAGCGTATACACACAGCAGCGCATACACATACTGTACAGCATAAGGCACTTACACTGACCTATTCACACACATACCGCACACACAGAGAGCAGAGCAGAGACAAGCACGAGTAGAGCCCGAGAGTGGACAGTGTGTGTGTGTGTGTGTGTGTGTGTGTGTGTGTGTGTGTTAAAACAGCTGAAGTGTAAACTGTTTTTGACTTAAGAATTCAAAACCAATAATGTGAACCATCTCGTGCAGCACTTTTAAAAGAACATGCATTTATCAGCAAATGTCACAGCTCTTTTAATACTATATATACTTAATTACACTTAACGTGAGATCAGTGTTTTATCAAAACCTAAGTATTGTGGCAGTTTAGTAATGGTATCAGGAAATACAATAGTACTTGGGGAGCATTTGCATGCATATATTTGTTGCATGTTGCATGCAAGGTAATCCAAATAACACCGCACTGAAAATTCAAGAGAAAAATGAAATTGTCATTATTTACTCACCATCATGTCAAACTTTGTGGAACTTAAACAGAATTCGAAAAAACAATACAAATAAAAAGTTAAAATACTTAAAGTATTGAAAAGAACTTAGGGTTTATTAGGGAAAGTATAGTGTTCTGGGTTTTTTTTTACTAAAATGATAACAAATATTTATGACAAAAGAACGTTTTTGGACCAAAAAGAGTTCTTTAAAATAAAATTAAATGATTTGTTGATGACTGTTCCAATTATTTCGATTTATTTTAGTGGTAAAACGGACTATATGTTTCATTGACACATACATGAAACTTTAACAAGAATGTATCCATGATCTCATGTTTGGAATCCAAACAAGATTCTATATGCAATCTTTTCACTTAAACTATTAAAAATAAAGGTTTGGGCATCGGTAGTTCCATGAAAAAACTTTCTATACCTTCTATGGAACCTTCAGAATATTCTAATTTTCTTCATATTCTTAGGGGGGAAATGGTTCTTTTAAGAACTGTTCAAATGAAGGTTTTGGGGAGAACCTTGTTTGCTTCTTCTATTTGCATTACTATATAAACGTTTTGGAAGTATTGGGGTTCTTTTGATTAAATTCTCAAAAAAAAAAAAATCTATCAATCAATAAATTCTATATGGAACCTCAACAGGGGTTACAAATATGACGCCACTGATATGATCCTTAAAAGTTCAATATGAAATCATTTCTTCTAAAAGTGCATGGTACTATTTGGAAGTTGTATATTTTATGCATTTATTTATTTAAGACAAGTGCCATTGTAGGACCATGGTATTCTTGAAGTAAAATACTACGATGTATCATTAATTTTAGAAAGTACCATGGTTTTACCATGTGATAACATTACTGTACATAGTACAGCCAGTGCCACAATGCGTTCATTACCTTGTGTTGTTTCCACACAGCGGCCAGGGGCTTTACGTCATGTTTGCCGTGTTTGCCCTCCTCCAGACACTGGTAGCACACGGGGGTCTTGCAGCTGACGCAGTACATGCTGTAGTTCTCGGCTTCGTGAATCACGCATGTCGCCTGTGCGCGCGCGGAGGCGCGGGCCGGCTGCGCGGTCCCCGCCTGCGCTTGAGTCGGCGGCAGCAGCCGGTGTTTGGCCAGCGGTCCGCGGGAGGGGTGGCAGCGCTGCTGGCACGGAGCGCAGTAGAACACATCGCACTGCTCGCACATCACCGTGGCGTCCACCGGGTTGCGGTCGCACAGCTGGCATTTGACGGAAGCGGCGCGGCTCTGCTGGTAGCGGGACACGATCGCCTCCAGCAGCCGGTTGCGCTGGAAGCCCCGGAGCCCTCGCTCGTCCAGGGACACGCTGCGGTGGCACAGCGGACAGGTGATGGAGCAGTGGCGGTGCACCAGCGCGGGGGGGAACACGCGCACTCCGTTGGGGGACTTCAGGCACGGCGTGTATGAGCCGTAGCCGCTGTCCGTCTCGCTGTACATGCTCATCTTGTCCATATCCAGATAGTCATAGTCAACACCGGAGCATCGGTTCTGCGGAGGGGTCTCTCCCTCCGGGGTCTGCACGATGATATTCCGGGCACACGCCAGGCAGACATTATGAGAGCACGGTAAAATAATCGGCTCCTTAAAGAGAGATCCGCAAACCGGGCATTTCAGTTCTTCTTCCATCGTGTCCATAAACGCACTGGCACGCGCAGCCGTTCAATGAAACCAGAGCAGCACTACAGACGCGGACAGCTCCCGTGACCCGCTCCGCGCATGCGCAGTCACAGAACGCTTGTGGGCGTTGTAGTCACTAGGCACTAGATACCCGCTGCGTCAGTTGACCTCTTAAAAACTACAACTCCCTCAATTCCGCTAATTAAACGCGGCGAGAAGAATTTGTATTAAAATCCCGTATTCAAGGGTCAAGGTTTGGGGGGTGGGGTGGGGGGGGGGGGGGGGCTAATTTGCAATTTAAAGAAGCCCCTGTGTAAACAACCCTGTCAAAGGAGGACAGGCTTTGTAATTGTGACGGCATCCGAGAGAGCTGACCAGTAGCCTATTTCTGTGAATGACCGTAAATAATGAGAAAAAATGAATTTTTCACTGCGAGCATCGGGCTGTTTACAGTCCATCCTGCCCACACAGTCTAATTACAGCACTTCACCACACATCCATCACCAACACCCCCACACCACAGGTTCTCTATTGAATGGTAATTGGGAATATATATATTTGGAGTTATGGTGATGTGTGTCATTTCATATCATCTCATGCACTCACAAATAGTATAATTTTTTAAAAGTTTTAGGTCCCATTTTATTAATAATAATAATATATATATATATATATATATATATATATATATATATATATATATATATATATATATGTGTGTGTGTGTGTGTGTGTGTGTGTGTGTGTGTGTGTGTGTTTTCACACACAGAAGGAAAACAAATGAGTCAAATTTTGAGAAAAGGATAGAAAACTTTTGTGCAATTGTGTTTGAAATATTTATTTGACAATTTTGACAATTGAATTGGTGGTGAGGAGGCACATGCTATTTTTCTTTTTCACATGTCTGGTGTTGTTCAGAGGCACGAGACTGATCCAAGAGATTAGGTTGGGGGTCTGCCAAGAGAAAATGAACTCCTGTCATAACCCACAGGGTGACGCACACCTAGAATACTGAAAAACAGGCATCAGTGTTGTGTGTGTCAGTGCAAGCCAGACTGCAACAAATAATGAAATTAGATTTTCTTGCATGCATTAAAGTTCTTGTTTCAAATTGATTTAGAAATTAATTTAATAGCCTTATTTAAAGGGCTCATATGATGCGATTTCAGTTTTTCATTTCTATTTGGAGTCTTACAAAATCTTGGTGCATAAAGAAGATCTGTAAGGTTTCACAGACTAAAGTCTCAAATCCAAAGAGATATTCTTTATAAAAGTTAAGACTCGTCCACAACCTCCTAAAACGTCTCGTTCTAAAATGCCCCCACATCTGTACGTCACTTTATGGGAAGATTTGCATTACGGCGCCCAGATGTTCACGCAAATAAACAAGGCTTTCCTTTTATTCTCGTTATAGTGTTGTTTTTGCCACCACCACCATGTTGTATGGATTCTGTGTGTGGATCACAGGATTGGCTTTCACCGTGGACGAAGCGGAGTCCAGCCCTGGGACAGGGCATCAAAGTATGGTGAGGGGCGTAACATTTCCGTCACATGCTTGAGGTATTCAGCCAATCACAACGCACTTGATAGCTGGCCAATCAGATCACACCTCGCTTTTCAGAACGATGAGCTTTGTAAAAATCGACGTGTTTCAGAAAGGCAGGCCTCAGAGGAGAAACAATAATGTACATTATGTGGAAAATAATCTGTTTTTTTTTTTATCTTCAACCGCATAAACACATTTCATTACATCAAATACACAAAATAATGTTCTTTTAAGCATCATATGACCCCTTTAAGTCTCAAGAAGAGTGTCAACACCTCAAAACTTTTCCTTTATAATATTATTATAAAGTTTAATTAAAAGTTTTCTGTTTATTTTGTGTCGGAAGGGTTAAAACAACAAAAATACAATACAAAAAGACAGTGTGAATATTTGATCAAGGATATGAAGTCTGGCAGAGAACAGAAACAGCGGTATCAAAGAGAGAGAGAGAGAGAAAAAAAAACAGATGAAAGGGGGATATTTTTAATAACCCTGGGTTATTGTCAAGACTCTTGGTTTGGGATTTTTAACAGAGCCTTGCTTTTATTGAACAATTCCCTGTACACCAGGGGGCACCACATTTAAAAGCTTTGACATCTGGAGCACAGAATCAAAAGAACAGAGCATATTCATGTTAGCGAGTTTAATGCAACTTGCTTTTTTTAACAGGTGTTTACTAGTTTGTGTACAAAAATACATTCAAAAGGAAGCAGTATAAACAAAAGTGTTTTCATCTTTACATTCGTCTTTTTGTTTGATTGAAATGACAAATTAAATGCAATTCTTTACATTTTATTTAGAGGGGCAATGTTAATTTCTATATAGTCAAGTTTAATAATAAACAGTTCATTATAAATGACTAAAGAACCAACAGCTGACTTCTCTACAAAGCACAAATAAAACAATTCATATTCTGAAGTGTTATACAGTTGATATAGAGCCACAGAACGAAAAATAAAAGGTAATTGCCATTTTTAAAAAAACACGATTCTGACTTTTTTCATCACACTTCTGAGAAAGAGAACATATTTCGAAATATAAACTCAGAATTAAAGTTAATTTGCATTTTAAATTATACGTTTATAGCCCATTCTGAGGAGTTGGAATTGTAATAGTCACCTTTATTTATATAGTACTTTAAACAAAAATATAATTAAACAATACAATATATATAATATATAAACTCACAATGATGAGAAAAAAAACAACAATTGAGATAAAAAGTTATAGGTTAGTCACAAAACGCTTTTACGTTATTTATTTTTTTGTACATATTTTTCTTACATCAGTTTAAGTCTTGTCTGAATCTTGTCTCAGCCTGAAAAACATTCAGAATTGTGAGATAAAAAGCCGCAGTTATCTTTTTTCCTTTTATTGTGAGGCAGAAACACAAACATAACAGTGAAAATTCTGCCATTTATTCACCCTCCTTCTGTTTCAAAGCCATATGCTGTTATCTGAAGGCTAATTCTGAATTTTTTGCGAGTAAAAAAATGACAGAATGTCTATTTTCAGTCAACTATTTCTCTAAAGAGTGTGCGAGGTTTCGGAGTGCATCACAACAACGAAAATGAGTCATTTGAGTGCAATGTAGTGCATTGTATTGTGATTTGGAGACCTAAAGTGCATCAGCAGTCTCATTCATTCGTTCACGTCCACCCACATCTCTATTAAACAACGGACATGGTGCTGTCGGGGTTGACCCTGACAGACCGAGAGCCCTTCCTCAGATCCTGGAGCTGTTTGGCTGGTTTCCCTACTCCCTCCTCAAACCTCCTCTCCACAACAGGAAGCACCGTCTCATGCAGGAACGACGCGTTCTGCAGAATAAAGGCCTTTTTCTCGGCCTCCTGCTCGCAGCGCAGGCTGTAGTCCACATGCTGCACCGCCACCAGTATGATCTCCCGCAGGCTCTCCAGAAACACCATGTGCAGCTCGGGGAAGTACAGCTTCAGCCCTTCCTCCAGGAAGGCTATCATCTGCTTGGTGAAGGCCACAATGGTGTAGCTCAGGTTAACCCAGCAGTCTTCTCCCGTATACTGGTCGAAACTGCTGATCCCACAGCTTTGCATTTCGTCCTTGAGCTTGGCCAGAGCTTCAGGGGTCATGAGGTTCATCCTACGCCACATCTCCTCGGAGTTACGATGCCTCGTTGCTTCTATGATGATGTCCTTCTGGCTTTGGAGAGCTGCTCTGATGTATTTCACAAGTAACGATTGTAAAATGAAGGTCAGATCCAAGCCAATCTCGCTCAGCTGCATGCAGTGCTCGCCGGCGAACTTCACGCAATCTGCAGCGGTGCTTAAGCTTTCTTTGCTGTCAAACACCTGCTTGCTGAAGGCATCTACGAACATCTTCATCACCGAGCGAGACCAGACCACGAAGGAGGAGTAGCAGCCAGTGTTGCCTGCGAAATCAGTCTCAAACTCCCTGGCGGTTTCAAGCAGGCTCGTGAAGAAGATGTTACAGAGCTTCTGGATGTAAAGCAGCGTGGCGCCCTCAATGCGAAGCTGCCTGACGGCGGTTTGGACGGCCACCGCTCTGTTTTTCAAAAACAGCTCACAGGCCTTCGTGGACTGTCCCAGGCGGACAAGCTGAGAGACGGCGCGCCGTGTGGCTTTCGGTCCTCCACGGAGCGAGCGATCCGGCGAGAGCTCGAACACCAGGACCTCGGTCAACTGTCGAACACGCTCATCCACCTTCCTCCTCAGCTCCTTCACTCGTGGACTCACCGGTTGCTCCTTCAGATATTCGTTTAGCTTATCCAGAAGATCGACAGCACCCTCAAAGTCTCTCTGAGCGATACACACGTCAAGGTCTTCTGGAAGCTCCTGGATCCATTCGGGACTCAGATCCACCAATTCCTCCGAACCCAGAGGCTCATCCTCGTCAAATGGGTTTGTGGAGACTTCCTGTCTGACCGGCGACGTTGGCACCTCCTCTTCCTTTTTGTGTTGGTCTTTTGACACTTTGTTTTTCTTCGTTTCCTCCAGAATCTCCAGCCACTCTTTCTTGATCTTGCTGTTCTCGGCTTTGAAGATGCGGATCTCGGGGAACATGAGGATCTTGAACATGTCTTTCATCGGAGGGTTGTCTTTCACGTTCACAACCGCGAAGCTTTGTAGATCATACAAGGCATTGTATTTGTATTTGACGGCTCCGCGTCTGTTGGGAAGCCAGGTTGCGATGAGCAGGCAATCGTTCATCAGAAAGGCGTGAACCTTTTGGATCTGTGACATGTTGTCTGCGTCATACTCCAGAAGATCCCCGTTATAGACCAGATATCTGCCCGGGGTTTCCATGATGTTCTTGCATCCCTCCACTTTTTCCAAAAGCGTGGTGAGGGTTCTTTGTTTGATCTCTTCGGTGTCCTTTGGGAAGGCTGCGAGCATCTCTTTGGCCGCTTGGTCTTTATCTGTGGGCAGGAGAGACTGTGTTATGCTCTCCATGATGCTCTTCTGCTCAGTGAGAATGTGGCTCAGCTGATACATCTCACTTTCCAAGTAAGAAATCTCCTTGGCTGTCTCAATAAACTGCCTGTAGTTTTTATAAACATTTTTCTTCAGGTTTTGTGCAGTTTCGTCGGCGAGAGTTTGTATTTTCTGACGGTGTTCTTGTAGATCCCGGTCCCCGTCCGACTGCTGCGAGAGCTGCTTCACATACGACTGAGGATCAAAATTAGGGGATTCCAGCAACTTACGCAAACGGTTCCCGGTGTCTGTCATTTTTTTAAGATGTTGAAATGTATGGATTAAACACAAATACGAGGATAAGTGTGTGAAAATCAGCTGCAGAGCTGATCGCTTCCTCAACAGGAAGCGCGCGACGCCTCCCCGTGACGTCACATCACATGACGAGCGAACGCTTCAAAATACTGACCATAACAAAGAAGAGAAGAAAAAAGATTCACTCACTTATATGTTTGATTAGTTTAATGTCGTTTGGTGTTGATGTCTATATTATATGCATAATAAGTAAATAAATAAAAAGCTTGATTACAAAAAAAGAAGGAAAAACAACATGTTAACAAGTTATAAATTTAAAAAAAGATGTTCAAATATGTCATTATACCCATTTGAGTTAAAAATAAATAAATAAATAAATAAATAACAAATAAGTGACATCTTTTTGGGAGCAAGAGTTGAGAGTAAAATTAATGAATTACTTAAAGGGAATGTTTTTCACCATGACGGTTGGTATCCGATATTCGTTCCAATATAATGAATGAATAATTAATAATCAAATTACAAATAATTAACAAATGACGAATAAAATGACAAACAACAAATAATTATACGATTTGTTGTTGTTTGTGTGCATCTAGCGTCTCTTTCCTGCATGCTACGGGTTGTTATTTTTGTAGCGCTGTTTTTATCTGTTTGCATATTGTAACATCCACAAGTCCCAAGTGTTGCACTGTTCATGCATATAACGCAACATTATAAAGAAAAACTAGACTTAAAAATACATTTCCCAGCATTCCCAACACTGTGTAACTTTACGATTGGCCAACAATCGTATTTTTTTTCATAGGACTCTAGTGGAAATTTCTCTCAAAAAATGTATGATCACTGTCACGATTAATGGGTTTATGAGGAGTTCAAGGGACACAAGCCGCTGCTGAAGCTCAGACCCCGCAAAGATCTTGTACAGGTTGCTTACGCATGATCAAAATAGAATCAAATCCACCCCCATTTAAACTCCTTAAACATATAATTATTTTAGGTCTGAAATGTTTCAGTTTAATTTTTTTATAATTCTTTTAATGAAATTAACATTAGAATACCATTTTTCATTTTATTAGATAAAAATGTACTGCATATGATACATAGGGCTTCTGACGAATGCTTATTTGTTTATCTCTCAGTCATCTTTGTATTGCTTTGCATTATATGTTTTGCCCCCACAAAAAAAAAACACAATTATATTTGATTATGAAACTAAGAATTAAATAATATTTTATTAAGACACATTATTGGGAGATATAGAGTGTCAACTGATATTTACAGTATATGCATTTATGTATGTAGTCTGTTGTACGCTGTTGTAAAAACCTCATTGATTACATTATAGCTATTGGATTTTCATCTTTTGGTCATATAAATATCTTCTGCACTAAGTTGCATATTTTTTGCATATGTTTGGGCCTCTGATTAAAAGTGTTTTTTTTTTCTCAGGGTATGAGCACTGTATTCTTCTCACTATATCATATTATATGGACCATAAAAGTATGTATTAAATATGATACAAAACGTCAAATGTATGCAACTGGTTTGACTACATTTTGAAGGTTCCATTAAAAAGGGATTTTTCAGGATATTATTTCATATGTCAGGCTTTACAGGGTTAAAACATGTTTTGGTCTTATTGTGCACAATCCAACACTACACTTTATTCTATTTCTAAATTAAAAAGAAAAAAGGCTGCTTTTGTAATCGATCGTTGAAATATAGTAACTTGTTCCATCCCTTCAGCATCTTTTTCCTTTCTGCTTTATGTGAGGAAAATTCAAATTCTCATTTACTTTTATTGTGTTTTCCACTTTCCATCGAATAATGTGCCCTAAATGTATTTCTTGATTGGTTACTGTTTCTGTTTCTTTCCACAGACTCTTCTTCATGAGATGATCCACGCTCTTCTCTTTGTGACTCAAAACAACAGATATCGAGATGGCCATGGTCCAGAGTTCTGCAAACACATGAACAGAATCAACCAAGCAAGCGGCACTAACATCACTGTAAGATGCATCTCTGATATTAAACAATATCCAGTTTAACGTTGCCGTTTCCGGGATCCAAATGCGCTATCATATCCGAAAAATCATCATCCTTACCTTTATTTCCATAAAGTCCGGGACACCATAATCTGAAGACTGTAGTGTAGACCGTGAGTTTTTAAAAGATTAAAAGAACACGGCTGTTGAGATCGTGTTCTGTACTTAAGAAGTGCTTAGTGTTTAACCTCAAGAATATGAATGACACCAGACTCTGTGCTGTAATATCTTCTTTTCACCGATATATCACTCCTTTCACGATGAGGTGGACGTGTACAGTCAGGTAAGAAAGTCATGTGGATCAGATTCAGATCGATGATCAAAACACAGATGGAGTAGATCGAGTCCATCAACACATTTAATGCTTTCACAGTCCTATACCACTTCTTGGTTCCAGTTTTGATTCATATGCTGTTTAATGCTTTGTGATTGTGTTATTTTACATACACAATCGCTTGATTCTGCTTCTTCGCCGTATTTTGATCTTGTTTATATAGACCTTGTTTAAGAGCAAATGCTAAATATGCTAAATAAAAGAAATATTTTGTAGGTGAAGGATGTGAATTCTACACCACTTTTCTAGAATAGTGATTCTTCAAATAGTGTTCAAAATAGGTAAAATTCAAATCATATTATATTTTCCGTAATTACTATAAGATACCGACATTCAGTTCAGTGCTCTGTGGCAATGATGTTAATGCCAAAATGACTCATGCATTTCTGTAATCAGTAGACGGAACTGCTACCCAACAATTATAGACGTTATACTTAATAATCTTGCATTGTCCCATTGTTGATCAGTGGCTGAAATACATTTTACTTTTGAGGTCGCTGCCCTTTTAAGTTTTTCCATATGATGTTTTAGAGGTCAGGTATTGCAGGTGGCAGCTCTTGGAAAATCCAGAGTGTACAAGTAGTGATTACAGGTTGTACAAAGGTTTCACGAACACAAACCCTGTCTGCCATTGGTCAAACAAACAAAGTCATGTAATGTCAGGTAATCCCAACACAAACTAATTCCATTGGTTGACCCAGTGTTGCAATATCAAGTTGCTCAAACAAACAAAGAGCCCCACACTGTATGCTTTTCTGGACAACAAGAAATCAGAAATCTCATTCCATTCAGTGGGAAAGGGTTTATTCTTGGAGAGAACACACAGACTTCTGCGGACAAGCAGAGTCAGAGTCCTCCTAAAGCTCAACCCGAATCTCTCGCCTCTCCTCTTGACTCACCGCTTCTTCCAAGACTACAGCCCATCGAGGCAAACTCGTTCAAAAGAGTCAGCTCAGGTGCATCGAATGTTCCCAGCAGGAAGTCTGTTTGTAACACTAATGCCTTCATCAATGTCAGTGGCTCAAAATCAGTGGCTTAGGAGACAAGCAGAGGTCGGTACAAGATCACTTCCAGTCCATAGTCTTCAAATCTCTAGAGAGAGCAGCCAGTGCGACTCGTTCCTCCAAGCCTGCCATGGATGCTTCAACAGCAAAACCGGCTAAATACAATGGACCATCTTCGTCTAGCGCCTTAGACGGGCAAACTAGCTTGATCAATAACCATCACTCATACAGTGCCACAGTGCCAGAGTCGCATCTCTCCAAATATTTTGGAAGCAGTGCTCAAAGTTTGAAAAATTTGAAAATCTTTGAAAGCCCCCAAAAGTCTGAAACTGGCACACCGGCTAACTTTTCTAAGCTCTTCAGAAGTAACCAAAATCCTGGATCAGTTGCTACAAGCTCAGGATTCCGAATCACTGGCAGTCCCCGGAGTTCCCGTACTTCCACAACTACCTCAGAGTCCAGTTCTAAGCACTCTGGAGGCTCCCAAAAGTCTGAATCCAACTTTCCAAGCCCTAGACTCTTTGGTAGCCCCATGGACATCAGGGATGACGCCTTCAGGAGCCAAGAAGAGATCATGGGAAGAGCATAAATCTGAACATATCTTTGATTCCTTCCAGCGGACAAATGACAAGTCCGCCACGTCCACAGTGCAGTCTACAGACACGGTTCTGATCAGCAAGTCACCGTCCACTGCCCCATGTGCCACAGCAAAAGAGTCCACAATTAATGAACATTTGGATTCCTGTCTAGTCACTGAAAGGATGTACAGGCCACAGGGGTCTATGGTATTCGCTCATATCTCAGGTGCAGCTTTGAATAGAAACATAAAATATAATTTTATTTCATAGTGGTGAGATCTTTTTATTCCAGTGCAATAGCTTTAAGCAATACAGGTCCTTCTCAAAAAAATTAGCATATTGTGAAAAAGTTCATTATTTTCCATAATGTAATGATAAAAATTAAACTTTCATATATTTTAGATTCATTGCACACCAACTGAAATATTTCAGGTCTTTTATTGTTTTAATACTGATGATTTTGGCATACAGCTCATGAAAACCCAAAATGCCTGTCTCAAAAAATTAGCATATTTCATCCGACCAATAAAAGAAAAGTGTTTTTAATTCAAAAAAAGTCAACCTTCAAATAATTATGTTCAGTTATGCACTCAATACTTGGTCGGGAATCCTTTTGCAGATTTGGAGGCCCAGGATGCTTCGATAGCGGCCTTAAGCTCATCCAGAGTGTTGGGTCTTGCGTCTCTCAACTTTCTCTTCACAATATCCCACAGATTCTCTATGGGGTTCAGGTCAGGAGAGTTGGCAGGCCAATTGAGCACAGTAATACCATGGTCAGTAAACCATTTACCAGTGATTTTGGCACTGTGAGCAGGTGCCAGGTCGTGCTGAAAAATGAAATCTTCATCTCCATAAAACTTTTCAGCAGATGGAAGCATGAAGTGCTCCAAAATCTCCTGATAGCTAGCTGCATTGACCCTGCCCTTGATAAAACACAGTGGACCAACACCAGCAGCTGACATGGCACCCCAGACCATCACTGACTGTGGGTACTTGACACTGGACTTCAGGTATTTTGGCATTTCCTTCTCCCCAGTCTTCCTCCAGACTCTGGCACCTTGATTTTCGAATGACATGCAAAATTTGTCCAAAAGTCCAGTGCTGCTTCTCTGTAGCCCAGGTCAGGCGCTTCTGCCGCTGTTTCTGGTTCAAAAGTGGCTTGACCTGGGGAATGCGGCACCTGTAGCCCATTTCCTGCACACGCCTGTGCACGGTTGCTCTGGATGTTTCTACTCCAGACTCAGTCCACTGCTTCCGCAGGTCCCCCAAGGTCTGGAATCGGTCCTTCTCCACAATCTTCCTCAGGGTCCGGTCACCTCTTCTCGTTGTGCAGCGTTTTTTGCCACACTTTTTCCTTCCCACAGACTTCCCACTGAGGTGCCTTGATACAGCACTCTGGGAACAGCCTGTTCGTTCAGAAATTTCTTTCTGTGTCTTACCCTCTTGCTTGAAGGTGTCAATGATGGCCTTCTGGTCAGCAGTCTTACCCATGATTGCGGTTTTGAGTAATGAACCAGGCTGGGAGTTTTTAAAAGCCTCAGGAATCTTTTGCAGGTGTTTAGAGTTAATTAGTTGATTCAGATGATTAGGTTAATAGCTCGTTTAGAGAACCTTTTTATGATATGCTAATTTTTTGAGATAGGAATTTTGGGTTTTCATGAGCTGTATGCCAAAATCATCAGTATTAAAACAATAAAAGACCTGAAATATTTCAGTTGGTGTGCAATGAATCTAAAATATATGAAAGTTAAATTTTTATCATTACATTATGGAAAATAATGAACTTTATCACAATATGCTAATTTTTGAGAAGGACCTGTAGTTCTTAAAATAAAAGTCATTGGTAGCACAATACCCTAAAAATAGTGTCACATTGCCTTTTGTACTTTTGTGCAGTTACTGACTTATTCTACCTATATTATGTAAATGAGAGCGTTTGCATCATGGGAAGAATGCTGGACGTGATTGACCGCTTGGATGAAACTGAGTGAGTGGTTTAAAGAGGCGTCACTCACTGTCCTTGATGTCCGCGCTTCATGTACTGAATTTTGCACGCATTCGGGTGTCCTCTGTGGGATTTAGATGTGCTTAGCTTTCTGCCGGATCAGGCTTTACAAGGTCGCTTACATCTCTGTGTCATCAATAACAGCTCTGTCAGGTTAGCATTGATTGGGGCGGAGCTTGTCCCACCTTCTGCATAATCATTTCACATCTACTTTGTGCCCTAGAGCAGGGGTTTTCAAACTGTGGGTCGCGACCCACTCGTGGGTCACGGAATGGAACAAGGTGGGTCGCACAAAGTCACTTGGCTGCAGCTAATTTTGCGTTTCAATGACACACAGACACTAACACAGTTCAGTCTAGGGCTGCACGAATGTGACGAGTGGGGCGGGGCCTAGTGCCATGGGAACAGAGCTAGGCCGGTGGAGTGATTGGGAAATGAGCAACACTCACCGGTCTCAAGAACCACGGAGGAGATCGGAAAGATACAAAAGAGGAGCGATGACAGTGAAGGACGAGAGAGGACCAGGCCTGGGTTTTATTTTGTGTTTGTTTTTTATTTGTGCACGGCAGTCATCCGAGAGGGGCTGTCGCGCTGTTTTGTGTTTATTTGGTTATTAAAACTTTGTTTGATTGTCCGCCGGTTCCCACCTCTTTCCACGAAGGAGTCATCGAGGCGGTGGGCTGGAGTGAGTTCGCCCCCCCCCCCCCCCCCCCCCCCCCCCCCCCCGGCAACTCACTCCAGCCCACCACATCGAGCACCCTCGGCGGCAGACTCCTTCGCCCTGCTCGATGGCACTGCGGATTCACCCCAGCGGCGAAGGATCTTCGGCAGCGCGCCCCTCCTTCCTCCCTGGCTTCGGCACCAGTGTAAAACATTAAAATCTTCACAATCACAGGAAGAAGGAGGCGGGAACTGGGAACCCACTCATCACAACGATATAGCCCACCAACATTAATAATGAACTGCAATATCCTTAGTGTGATTTTCAAATTGCAATTAAGTCCGTGTGCGTTGCGTGTTTTGAAGGTCTCAGAGCAATGTCATTAAAAGGTTCAATCGGTCTTTTTTTACCTATTTCACAATTATTTTAATCTCCAAACTGTTTTAGATAGTTCTGCTTTGCTTCTTATGCTTTTCTAAAAAAGTGTTGGATTGTGCTCCGTTCTCGCCGACACACACGGAAGGATCATGAATGCAACAAAACACAGCAGCGCAGATCACACTTCACTGGAGTGAGCCTGCTTCACGTTTTTATGGACACTACATATTTTAACGCCAGTAAACAAAAATTAAAACTTGTAAATTTGTAGTGAAATTTTCAGTTGTACTCTAAAATAAAATGGTTATTTTTCTTAAATACTTAATTTCTGTCATAAAAATTTTAAGTAAGATTAGGTTTAAAGTAATTTCACTCGTTGTTTTTTTTTTTTTTTTAATATTTTGGTGGGTCGTGAAATATATTACACTTGTCTAGGTGGGTCGTGGAATGGAAAAGTTTGGGAACCACTGCCCTAGAGGAATGCGCACGTGCAAAAACTAACCCCACCCAGAAATGAGTATTGGGTGTGCAGGTTAAAACCTCCTGATGTGATAATAGTCACGATATATTGTTAAGTCACGAGTATTGTTGTGTTTCAGAAACAATGCCTGATGACGAGTTCACGCTGCTCAGATTACCTGTAGAACACACAGATGTTGCTTTTGGCGTGGTTCACTTATAGGCCCGTGAGCGTAACATCGATTTCCCTTCGTAAAATTGATTTGTTTAGTGTTTGAGATGCTGCAGGCGTCAGTGATGTCATTCGTAATGTATGCATGCCGTTTTAACAAGCACTACAGGTTCGCCAGGCAAACCCTGCTGTTACTGCATCATTATCTGTTAGGAGCGAAACTTTGCACAATTCATTGTTGGCCAATTTAAGGCGCAACTTTTTCGTTTCAAAATGGTTTTATTGACACTCTGTTTTAAGAAAAAAGTGAGAATTTTATTAAGTGGTTGTAAATGTTTGTATGTGGATATGTGGAAGTGGATTTTCTATCATGTTTCAAAATTGTGCCTGATTTATTTTTGACTCATTTTGCCTGTAAACTTTTGTAGTTAACTTTGTTGAAATATGTTGAAATGTTCTATTAAGTATTTCGGTAGCCCTTTGTCTTTGTGAAAAACTCTTTTGTTTACATATTTTAATTGAGTTTTACATTGATCATTCTGAAACCTTTTTAACTCTGTAACATTTTCAAAACGAATGTGCTAGTTTGTAATTTTAAGAAACTATTACAGAATAAAGTAAACGTGGGGGGAGGAATATATCCGACCAAAAAAAAAGGTCAGATATATTCGAAAGTTTGGAAGGAACTTGTTCATGAATATTCAATTCGAATCATTTGTCTATTGGCGAAGTTGAATTAATTTGAACTTGAGTACCGTATTTTTAAAATGCCGTGTCCTGCTTGAGATGCTGCAAAAAGAACAATAGAAAAGTGAAGTGCAGTGCACTTTTTTTTACTTCTTTTACCTTGAGCACTGCGGGGTTTTTTAACACTGCGCAAGATGCTGCGAAAGACCTGAGAGTCAAACACGTCCATGTGGCATGTGTTGACACGGTGGAATAAAAACGCATTCTGTGTGAATGGCCCCTTACAAAACATGTTGAGGTCAAGCTAAATTTCATTTCATTGTGGAAACAATATAACAGGATTGAAATAAGAGCTAAAGTTTTTAAAGATTAAGCACTGACTGATTTTGTGTCATTTTATCACAGAGGACTAAAAGTTTTAGAGTGACATAAACCAACTAATACCACAAAAAAAAAAAAATAATTTCATAATAATTTTTTTATTATGACACAATGTCTTCATGGTCAGATGTTTATCTTACAGCACTCTTCTCATGAGTCTCCAACACATAGCACAGTTTTAACCTTAGTGTGGATTTCATTTTTTATGTTCATTTTGCATATGAATGCGTGTTCATTGGTTGGTAAAGGTGGCGAGAAATTTAGCAGCTTTGTCTTAGTGTGTGCACATGCTGTCTTTGTTCTGGCCTCATGTCAGTGCTTTGTGTCCAGCTGCAGCTGGGTGTGTGTTGTGTCGTTGGGGCAGTCAGTGGCTGCTCGTGGTCACCATCTGCCCGCTGCTGACACCTTTGTTCTGTGTGGGGATTGACCTCACCCAGAGTCAGTTCATCTGACCATATCCTGCCAATGTGCTCTTCAAGCCAAGGTCTGAGCTGCCATTAGAGGACTGTGATCTGGATTTAACCCAGTAATCAAAATACCAATACTAAAGGACAATATAACAACATAGATGCAACACATTTGTATTTATAAAAGTATGTATATGTTTTTTAACACTTCTTGAAGTGAATATATTTGAAGCATATGTTTATATACAAATATACTTAAAATATACACATTTTTTATAATGTTTGAGAGCAGATCACAAAAGCTTTATTTTTTATTATTATTTTCATTTATTTAATCTTTTTTCATTAATTCAACTTTTATGTTATGTATTTATTTTACTTTTTGTTTTATTATAATTTAGTTGTTGTTAAAATTATTATCATTTTTTAACAGGTCAGTACCAGTATGATATTTTGTACATTTAAATGATGAATATAATAAGTATTAATGTTTAAGTTTTTGAGTACAAAATCTTTGGGCTTTTTATTTATTTATTTTAACAACGTTTATTTAAAGATACTTGTGTTTTGTTTTGTTTTTAAAAAGGTCAGTAGCAAATCCAAATATTATACATGTGATGAAAATCTAGGTTACCACACAATATTTTGGTCTGTGCTTTGATCGGATTAAATTCAGAGTAAAATATTTTAAGTGTGTGTTGTTTTTTCTTAAAATCAAAGGTTTTGTTTATTTGTTTCCAAAGAGGTCAGCAGCAAACCCAAATAATATTATGTATATTTAAAATAATAATACATTTAATTAAATTGAGAACAAATTGCAAAATCTTTGGTCTTTTATTTATCTGTGTTTTAACTTATGTTTTATTTTATTTACTTATTCACTTTGATTTTTTTTTTTTTTATTATATTATTATTTTGTTTTTTCCTAATATCCCTTTTTTGTTTTTGTTTTTCAAACAGGTCAGTAGCAAGTCCAAAAAATGTAGGTTACCAGACAATAGCTCTGGCTGCGCTTTGATCGGAAGAGAAGATTAATCCAGAACTTAATGCTCATTAATATTCAATGACCTCGCTGTCCGTCATTGGCGGCCACGCCCAGTCTGCTCTGGGGCTCTTTAAATCGACAGGAAGTGAGAGTTGCAGCCTTACAGATTATAGTGTTGCTCGGAGTAGCGGCTGTTATATGGATTTTTCGACGTCAGGGTGTAAAGGTCTTTAAGAAAAGTACCCCATGCCGTTACTGTCCACAGTCCACTCGTCTGTGAGCAGAGCGTGTTATCTGTGGATGTTAGTATGAATGGTAAGGCTGGGACTGGTGCAGCGGGCGGTGTGCTGGCCTGTATCGAGGGTCTTCCGCCGCTGCCCAAGAGCCTGAGCGGACTGCTCAACTCCAGTGGCGGCTCGTGGAGAGAGATGGAGAGGATGTATGTGAAAAAGACCATGATTCAGGACGACTTGAGCCGAGGAAGGAATAACACGGACAATCTGCTGGCGAATAAACCAGCAAGCCTGGATGCCGCCCTTGCTTTGCTCAGAAAAGAGATGGTAAGGGTGCAGAATAGTGAGCAACAGCTGTTCTCCGACTGCAGGCGTTCATTTAACTTGTCAGTGAATGTGTTTTGAAACCTAGTGACCTTCCTATCTAGTCAACATCTTTGGACAGCGTAGTCACAAATAGAACTCTTTTGCAGGGACTCGAATCGATTGGAAAGTTCGAAAGAAACTGAACGGTCATATGAAGAGAATTGAATGCACAGATTTATTCTAATGTTCGCCACTAGTCTCTAATGACCACAAATGATCGCTTCGAATAATTTGAAAGTGACTGTGATCCTGGAAAATGATAGATTTTTTTAATACTCGTGATTCCCAGTTATATTAGACTCTTATGTTCTGACTTCTGCTTGTAATGGCCTAATATTATTGTTGTTATTATTATTATTTGAACACCCCTTTGATTCCCATTAGAATGTTCCGATTGTGCAAGTGATGCCCAAAATATCCAATTCAGATGTTTTCAATGTACTTGTGATGCACAAAATGCTAGTTTGTGATGCACCAAATGTTCACGTCAGATTTTTTTGGAACCTGCAATCCTAAGTGTTTAATTTGAATGTTTTAACACTCATTTATTCTCCTAGTAGAACAATGTTCGATTCGTTTTTTTTTTTTCAGTTTCACCTGTGATGAACTAAATTGTTCAGTTTCGTACATCCGTAACCTTGCGGTGATGCACCAAAAAATAGCTTTGAATGTTTTGAAAGTGAACCTGAACTTTAAATTTTGTTTTAATTTGAATTTTTAAAACCGCTTCTCAACAGTGTTCGATTCAATGTTCCGACTGCGCGCGTGATGAACAGAAATTGTTCGATTCCTGTGTTCGGTTCGCACACTCGAAACTCAGCTTAAACATTTAAAAACAACAGGTTGTGTTTGAATCTATTTTTTTCTTTTGTAAGTAACACTTAAACCACCACTGGGTAAGGATCAAATAATTACAATATCAGAACAAAGCTAGACCTAAAGAACAGAAGGTTTGGAATGCAAACACAAAATATACATTACTGATTTCAATGAAAATGTTTTGAGTCCCTTTGTTGTAGTGTGCATGAGTTGTCCCTCTGATGTTTCCAGAAGCACTCATCAGAGTTTGTTTGCACAGGTGGGTCTGCGGCAGCAGGACATGTCCCTGCTCTGTCAGCTCTGGTCCCTTCACGAGTCCATCCAGGAGTACAAGGGCAGCTGTCAGGACCTCTCTGCTGTGTCCAGTGCGGATGGACCCTACGGGATGGACAACGGTTATTTCGATGAAGATGAGGAATATTATACTGAGTCCGGTATGACGCCAGCCGAGACGCCTGATGGAAACGACACCTCTCCTAAAAACGGGACATCCAAAGACGGCTGGATGCATGACTCGTTCCAAATCACAATCTAAAACACTTGACTTCTTTTCTTTAATGAAAACAAGCTGTGCCATAATTTAGTTTGCTGGCATTAAGTTTTACAGCAGACTTTTTCTATAGTAAATATAATTGAGAATTATTATTTATTGTGTAATATGCTCCATACAGTAGTATTTTTCCCCTCTGAATTAATCAACATTGGAAATTTTATAAGATCTTTTTTTATAAGGGGAGAAGCATATCATTTCATAACGATGTTTACACTAAATCATGTTAAACTTGTGTTGATGAATTTATAGACATTGGTTTTGATGCTAAAAAGTCTTATTTCTCTTTGAGCAATCGCTCGCTGGGTGCTTGCAGGTTTTGTTTTTACTGAAAATATGAATCCTGAATATGCTGGAAATGCTACCTGTTCTTTGCTGAAATGTAATCCAGGGTATAACCAGCACAAAGAGCTTGAAACAGCATCACCAAAACAAGACGCAATGTCCCAGTTTACTCGTTGCATTATGTATTGTGTAACTCAGTATGAACATGCTGTATCTATAAGTAAATCGATATCCAGCTCCATAGCATTTCCCTCTCACCTTATGCAAACCTATTCTAGATCATGTATTGTAGAGGTTTATTTATTTACTTACAGTATAATTGCTGCTTGAGTTCAGTCTTCCATTGTGCATATCATGGGAGTATTATCATGTCTGTTTTTACTCAAATGTCAAGGCTTCCTGTATTCATAATGAGAGATAATAAACGTTGTTTTTAAGTACAAATGTCCATGAAATCCACTAAAAGGTTTCAGTGTATATGCATATCATAGCATGCCATAATGTAAGCATTTAATACATATTTTCTTGATGTGTTAGTGAACTGAATGCCTGGATTTCAAAATGTGCACCGTTATGGATCATCTAATACTGTGATCGAGAACTGATAATCATCAGAGTTTCTACTACAAGAATATTAATATCGGCAGATAGAGAATCTCTTCTACCTCTTGTGTGTTTGACGTCTGAAAACTGTTTTCCCACACTAGCAGATACAAACAAGTGGATCTTTTTTTTATTCCCAGCATTTAAAGAAGTCCTGATTCGATTTCAACGTCTTTTACAATGGATAACTTTCTTATTTGGTTTGATTCGGAGTACAAAACTGTAAAGATCTTGTTATGCAACCTTCAAGGCTTTAGGTGCATTGACTAAAATCAGCACTGAACTTCACCCATTGTGCCTTGACACACCTCAGCTTTGAATCCAAGTTTTTTTTGCCATCTCTGGCCCATGCATCATTTTAGTCCCTCTTAATAACAGGAGAAAGTTCCACCCAGAAATGTCTCCTGATGATCTACCACCCTGCCGTCATTTATTGCTATGATTCTGCATGGAAATTCCCACTCGAATTTTGTAATTGTTTTGCACAAAGATGTTAGATGGCGTTTGTGTGCTCGACTTGTTTTTGGTCAATCTGTTCTTGAATGCTTTTCAAAATTGTCAAATGTGTTTAAGTGCGAAACAGTGCATTTATGAGATTTGACCTGATAATTGATACAGGAATTATTATTTTGTTTGTTTTCTCTAGTGTGTCAGTGATGCAAAATAAAAATAATGTATGGTCCATCTGTATTTTTTTTAATGCTTTTTTATGTCACTTTAGAATTTAAGTGTTCAAATTCTTAATTCAATGCAAGTATAGAGACATTTATTTAAAAAAATAAATAAAACAATTGGGAGCTTTCCACCATAAGTTTTTCAGACTGTATGCCTTATCACATGATCTTTTTGGTTAAATTCCAGTTGTTCATTGTGCATATTTATTGTAATTTTGTATTAAAAATCTTAATTAATCTTAATTATTGGCAGTTCTATCAAATAATGAATGCAGCTGATACTATACTTCAGTTTCATCCATCACGCTGGAAATAGAAGGTCAGGTTCATATTATATATTTCACAGATTCTCATCTTTTCTTACAGCTCATTTTGACAAAAGTATAATGAATCTATTCTCTATAATGCACACTTTGCATAATATGCATATTATAAAGTTGGAACAGCACACTGTCATATTCTACTACTGCTGCAGTATTTAGTATGTGCACAATACGCAAATGTTATGCATATGATTTCAGCCTGACCTACGTATGCCACAATCAGCATAGAGCAAGAGCTTACTGTGTGGAATATCCAATAATGCAATGCACTCAAACGTCCATCTCCTTTTTGATGTATTATTTGACATCCTGCCTAACTTGATTCCTCTTGTTAAATTAAACAGGGTCAGGTGTTGACGATGACAGTTTCCATGTCCATGTCGCAATGGGCTTTTACAATGTGTTGTCTAACCCCTGTACGTTTAGCCTGTATGCTATAGCTATAGTAGGATACCACACTGATCTGAACAGAGCCAGGGATGCTCTGCTTTATGTTTGAATAGAGTCCAGAACTAATTTATCTTTAACTAATAGGCAGAAGACTGAGTCCTTGCCCTGATCTGCCATGAACAAACCCCTAATGGGATTATAAATCACAAACTGATATTGAGGATATGAATAACAGCCGTGAGTGTGGTGTTTTTCATCAGCTGATGATATTATGATATGCTTACAGGTGTTACCGTACTGTCTTTAACTTGATATCTCAGTACATTTAATAGGATTGCGTCAATACTGATGCAATTATACACTGTCCTTTAACAAAAGGGAGGCTGGATGTTCGTCTTCATTGTTTGCTGCGCTGTGCTAAATCTCTAAATCTAAATCCACACCTCTGAGTTTGGGCCTAAGCACCTGTTCAGGAGACTGAGCTGGATTACTGTAATCTTTACTGAATGCGTCCGCGTCACGTTGACCAGGGATTTTCCTGCTCAAACTCCAACAAGTGAAAGACGAGTGGTGCCCGTGCGACAGAAGAAGCCATTTCATCTGGAGACATATACATATGAAGACATTTAAAAAGGATAGTTCACCCAAAAATAAAAAAATTCTGCCATCATTTATAGATGATGAAACGTAAAAGAGATTGCTATTCCTCCATTGAAAGCCCTTTTCAGTAAAACGTTCATGAAAATAATCCATATGAATCAAGAGATTTAATTACTGACTCTGAGACACAATCCAGGATTATTAAAGTTAAACTAAAGCCATAAAACATGTTCATGACTTGAAGTAAAGTAAATGTTTACTAAAATAAATAGTCCTTCTTATATTATCAGGTTTTATGTTGAATTTATGCTAAATGCACCCTGATAGCATCTGAAAAACACAACACAACAGGCTACAGTATTCACAGAATGACTTAAACTAATTGACTTGAATTTTGAGTGGAGCCCAACCTTACATTCTCTACTTATTGGATAATTTCATTTCAGGACTTATTTACTCTTAAACAATACTGACCTGTGAAACAGAGATTCTTCAGACCTGAACCAAACCCTATGTACGTCAGGAACGACAACAAATACCAAGAGTGTGATCAAGCCCCAAAGATATTTAAAAACCTGTTCTGACTTGTGGACGTTCCACACTGACCTGCGTTTAGTCATAACAATCTTCACATGACAAAATATGCGGGTTGGATTGAATATTTCCACTCCGTAGACTGGCAACGCTGAAATCATTGAATTTAACTTTAGCTTTGAATTCATAGCAATGATTTAGAAAAAAAAGATGCATTTATAATCATATAATTTATTATATCTTTCAAAAGTAGTTTGTGTGTGAAAAAAAAATAGGAGGCATTTCAGAAAACCACTGATACACACACACACACACACACACACACACACACAGTTTCCTGCTTTGGTACTGAAATGATCAGTTTTAGAGTTCCCACTCAAAACTTATTCAATGCTGTATGCTAAATATTCTGTTGCATTTCTTCTTGCAACTTTTAAACAGTGAATACCAATATAACACCGAATCAAACATATCCTTTATTAACCACAATATCCCCTTCAGTTACAAAACATTCAGTTTCCCAAATAGTTGCAAGATTTATTCCCTGAGTTTCTTCAGAACAAGTTCATACTGAAGGCCCACACTTCACTTTTATGTAACCGGGATTAATGACATCAGCAAGAAAGTCCATATATAAACCATATGCCATTCAGATCATTACAGTAAGTGAACATATCGTGTCGACACTAGTCCAGAGACATCTGTAGTACATTTGAGTCCACATCTTCTCTCAGCAGAGCTAACTGAGGAATCTGACAGATGACCTCAGGAATGTGAAGCTGCGCCTTCAAAGTCTTCATAAACACTGGATTTTGTAAAAATTGCACAGGCTTGCTGTTATAGACCCAAACTAGTTGTTCTGTGTGAGGAGAATTCACAAGTGAAGACAATTTACTGGTCTTAATGGTGTTTATTTAGTAAACCAGGCATATTTGCATGAAAAAAAACAAAAACCTCATAACCATGTGGTAACTATAGTAAAGATAAACTATTTGCTCTCTATGACCTCATTTACTTTCACTTGGCATTGCCACTGAATTCCTTTGTAGGGAACATCTTGTATAAACAACATCTCTGAAGTAATGACAAGCATGTCTCTTTACATTCACATCTGAGATTTCGCGTGCCGATCAGTTTCAGAAATCAAACGTTCTTCGCTGGCAGCAAGGACGGCTTGAATCATTCACGAAGAAAGTTTCGCAGCAGTTCCATGAGCATCCATTTATCTTTAGGAGGGACAGTTTGATGTTTACTGTCAAGGGTTTGAGATGATCCTGAGGTTTCAGATTCCTGGATTCTTCTAGTCTAGAGCATTGACAGATAGTCTTGTGAACAGACTTGCAGTGTTTTTAAAGCCTGGGCGACCCATGTCTCTAACAGCAAGCCACCACACACCGCCAGGAGAGACCGTCGCCGACTGCAGTTCAGAATCACTGAAACATGGGACACACACATTAGGTCCATGATAAAAGAAAAGGGATTTTCATTTTAAAACTCGGGCTGTAATGGTACATGTACTCGTCTCGATTGGTCACGGTATGGATGTCAGATACAGTCAGTCATAGGTGTTCAATCTAGAAGGGACACACGGTAATGCAACGCTTACACAAGCGCACTGTTCGTGATGCTCCAAGTATAGGATGAGAAATATGTGGGGCTTTATATGAATGTGTTTCTCAGAGGAACTTCCCGTCTTCAGAAATGTGTTAGTGGGTTTTTTTTTTTTTTTTTAATGTCTCGGTTACCAAAGTGAATTGCTATTATAGTAATAGTTCAGGCGATGAAAATCTGCAAAGAAAAAAAAAACCGAGTACTCCCCCTGAGTTTGCAGTGAATGGGTGCTGTCATAATGAGACCACAAGCCATCCACATGACTTTAGTCTATCTATTAACATCTTGTGAGCTGAAAAGCTGCATGTTTGTAAAAAACAAATCCATCATTTTAACTTTAAACTAGTGCTGTTAAATGATTAAATCGCATCCAAAATTAACCTTTTTTTTTTTTACTACATAATACAAGTGTGTACGGTGTATATTTATCGTGTATCTATATATAAATTCAAACACTAGCATGTATATATTTAAGAAGAATATGTTGTTTATGTATTAAATATTTATATATAATATAAAACAATGATATACATTGATAAATGTATATAGACGTAAATGTTGTCAATATATATGTACTGTGTATGTCTGTGTGTGTGTGTGTGTGTGTGTGTGTGTGTATTTATATATACATAATAAATAAACAGTACATACACATTTTTTTTTTTTTTTTTTTTACATTTTTATACATTTAGCTGACGCTTTTATCCAAAGTGACTAACAGTGCATTTAGGCTATACATTTATTAGCAGTATGTGCAACGCTTTGCGCTGCTAACACAATGCTCTACCACGAAGCCACAGGAGCACATTATGAAAACAAAAACTTTTATTCTGGACGCGATTAATCTTTTGACAATCTTTAAACCATTGGCTTCTGGCCAAAATACTAGTCCATAATCCAAAATAAAATTTCCTGCAGAGAAAAAGTCCATTCTCTCACAACAAAATATCTTGTTTCGGAGTGTTTTTGCTTATAAATGGAGCTTGATCCGTGCATATTTCTCTCCTGATTCAGACTAGACGCCTTATTCACTGAAGCCGTTTAAAGTTAAACACATCTTAATGATGGATTTGTTTATTACGTACATGCAGCTTGTGGGTTACTTTTATTACTTGTGGATTTTTATCAGCTGTTTGGACTCTCATTCTGACGGCACCCATTCACTGCAGAGGATCCACTGGTTGTGAGCAAGTGATGGAATGCTACATTTCTCCAAATTTGTTTTGATGAAGAATCAAACTCACCTACTTCTTTGATCTCCTGATCACATTTTAATTTTTGTTTTGCTCCTTTTTTTTTTAAACAAATTTTGCATTAACTTGGTACCAGCATACTGGTACTTTTGATATTTCTACAACAGTGCTGGTGAAACATCTGCACACACTCCAGGAACTGATGGGGTTGGTCAGCACACCCATGAACACCTTACACAAACAATGGCCCACTCAAGACAATCCTCTGTGTGAACGCATGTGTGTGGGAAACACCAGAGAGAGAGAGAGAGAGAGAGAGAGAGAGAGAGAGAGAGAGAGAGAGAGAGAGTTTACTTTTGTTCTGTGAGTGAGATGTGGATATTTCACTTTGCCTCTGGGTGTTTATGTGAATGAAAGAGTGTGTATGGTTATCTTACGCTGCCTGTGAGTTTGTCTAACGTGAATGGATTCCATAAAAGTAGGTGTTTGTTGATATTCACCTCTTATGGCTTGTGAATTGGAGGTCAGGACGAACAGTCGTATGAGGCTGAAGCAGAGCGGGGAGAAATCGTGCTCCCAGATGACAGCTGGTATAAGCAGCACTTTGCCGTAGCTGGAGAGCAGAAGTGCCTTCAACAGCACCTTCAGTTCTAAAGAGGAACCAGAGCAGCACTGCGCCGTCCACAGAATGAGCAACACACCTGCGCAGAACACGGCCAACTCTACACACACACATAGAGCATGCTGTTAGGATGAACTTCTGCACTGGGACATTATTGTAATGACAATCATGCACATTTTCCATATATATATTATATATATATAAGCTAGGATGCATAATATATAATAATAATAATGTAATACAGAAATAAAATGTTCAATAGTATATTATATTAAATTTTAAGTGCATCTTCATCAAGGTAGTACTTGGATGAATCTCATGAAAATCTGTCCAGGACATATTTCACCCCGACATCAAAATAATAATTATAATTATTCATTTAGCAGACACTTTTATCAAAAGCAATTTAAAACATGAAGAACAACCAATTTCTTAATACATAAATACATACATACATATATACAGTACAGACCAAAAGTTTGGAAACATTACTATTTTTAATGTTTTTGATGAGCAGAAGAATGTTCTTCTGCTCATCAAGCCTGCATTTATTTGATCAAAAATACAGAAATAAAACAGTAATATTGTGATATATTATTACAACTTAAAATAATAGTTTTCTATTTGAATATACTTAAAAAAAAAAATATTTATTCCTGTGATGCAAAGCTGAATTTTCAGCATCATTACTCCAGTCTTCAGTGTCACATGTAACATCCAGTCTATCACATGATCATTTAGAAATCATTCTAATATTCTGATTTATTATGAGTGTTGGAAACAGTTCTGCTGTCTAATATATTTGATGAATAAAAGGTTTAAAAGAGCTGCATTTATCCAAAATAAAAAAAAAATTCTAATATATATTCTAATAATATATTTTCTTTACTATCACTTTTTATCAATTTAACACATCATTGCTGAATAAGTTTTGATTTTATTTAAAAAAAAAGAAAGAAATTACTGACCCCAAATTACTGACCAGTAGTGTATATTTTACAAAATATATATATTTTAAAAACATAGCTTCTTTTTTTTACTTTTTATTCATCAAAGTATCCTAAAAAAGTATCACATGTTCTGAAAAAATATTAAGCAGCAGAACTGTTTCCAACTTTGATAATGAATCATCATATTAGAATGATTTCTAAAGGATCATGTGATAAAAGCTTTGCATCACAGAAATAAATGATAATTTAAAGTATAATAAATGTAAAAACAATTATTTTAAATTGTAATAATATATCACAATATTACTTTTTTTCTGTATTTTTGATCAAATAAATGCAGGCTTGATGAGCAGAAGAAACTTCTTTCAAAAACATTATAAATAGTAATGTTTCCAAACCTTTGGTCTGTACTGTACACATATATTTTATAATTCATGAAAAGAAATAATGAGAACATGAACTAGATGACGTCATGTGCTAATTAGCATATTTATGACATAAGTGCATCGTATTGTATTGCCTCCCTATGCTCAAATACTTCAATTTAATTTAGCCATTTAATTTAATTCTCAATTAGGGATGGGACGATAACCGGTTTTATTGATAACCGTGATAAAATGTGCTGAAGGTTAGTAATATCGTTTAAAAATGAATTATCATTAAAACAGTGTTTGATTATCGCGGTTTTAATAACTCACTATTCAATCATGTCCAGCCAGCAACAGTCTGACGCAAGCGCAGCGCACAATGTTTTTTTGTTTTTTTTCGAGAAGGAATGGCGAAAGTCAGTGACTTTTCTATGCTTTTCTATGCTTCTACACTTTTCATTGTAAGGAAGGAAATGCCACAGAATTTAATCTTTCTTTACATTAAGTGCATAGAGTTGCTGGTTTTATTAGTTGTTTGTTGATTATTAAATATAAAACTTGCTGAAATGTTTTCAGTGTGAGCATCAACTATTTTTTAACACTTTCATCTCGTTTCAACAAAACCGTGATAATATTGATAATCGTGATAATTTTAGTCACTATAATCGTGATATTAAATTTTCATACCGTCCCATCCCTATCCTCAATAAAACTGTATTACTATATTTTAATGTTTCTGTTGTCAGAAGACGGAATGAATATTATAATGCCTGAAACACGGTCCATTAAGATTACATAACCAGCTCTCAAACATTAATCAGCACTAATGAAATCAAATTAGGGCTGCAACTAACGATTATTTTGATAATCGATTAATCTGTCGATTATTTGTACGATTAATCGATTAATCGGTTTATTTACTTATATTTTAGTTTTGCCCATTTTTCCCCAAGTAAACAATAAATAAAGGGTATTTATCATTCAGCATAGATTTTTAAGAGATTTTAACCATTTTGCATTGTCATATCCTCATCAAAAATATACCTGGAGTTGTTTTATTATGTGTTAGTAATCCTTTGTCGAACTCTTCTGCAATCAGAACACTGACCCATACTCTAGCAAATTTTAAGAACATATTTTCACGAAGAATAAGGATAAAACAGAATAAAATTGCAGTGCATTGTATTTTTTATTTACTGGGAAACAGCTTTATAGCTTATGCTGTGAAATTGTAAACAATCCTTCGAATAAAGTGCCAATGGCATGAAACCTGAATGGAACTCACAATTGAAAGTAAAATCCATCAGAAGGTTGTCCAGAAAAAAAAATTGGACACACACAAAAAACCTGCTGTGTGAAAAAGAGCAGTGAATACTTGGAAAAAAAGTGCATTTAAAATATCTTTAAACATTTACCTCTCTCATTCAGTCATAATTAGGCTGCACGACTGAATTATGAACTGGTAAACGACAAACTGATCACAGAACATGTTTGTAAAGCTTTAAATGTTAACTGTTAAAAAGCAATGTTATCAGCTTTTACGACTAAACATTTGCAAACAACATTGTACTGGAGAATCTGCACAAATAAAAGTCTTAGGGGCCGTTCACATATCGCGCCTAAAAACGCGGGGAAAACGCTAGGCGCACCGCTTTCTCCTCCTTTCCAAAGCGCTTGTGCAGTTGCGCCCCTGGGATGTCTGGCGTTGCTAAGCAACCATGACCTGCTCTCTCCATGAAGACGCGGAAATTTCAGCAAAGGATAAATGGATTTGCAGCTCTAAAAATCGCTTGCAGTAGCTCTGCTACTAAATTTATTTCAAAATGGAAATCCATATACAACTATGATCAGCTGTTCCTTCATCTTGGCTGTGCTTTAAACGTTGTTACGGGAAAGGATGAAGCTGATTGGTTAGTTCTTGTCACATGACCCGCGGTGCGCTTGCGGCTCTCTGAAAAGTTGAGATGTTTTTAACTCTATGCGGTGCGGACGCGCCTGGAAAAACGGGCGGCTCGCGTCCGCGTCGCTACATTGGAAATAACGAACTTGAGCGCGCAAAAGTCGCGATATGTGAACGACCCCTTAAACAGTTCAGTAGTGCAGAGTTTACAGGTTACTCTTCTTTTTTGAAGGCTCAAAGTAAAGTACTCCCACATCCCGCTGAATACGGCTGAATGCTGCAGAGACGCTGTTCGGGAAGCACGTGACATAAAACGAGGCCAGCTATTGGCTATTCGCTACTTCTCCTGCTGTACTGGCTGAGTAAAACCTCCGGTGGCTCATTACTGCCACACTTTGGTCACCGCAGATTTGAAATATGCACGAAATGAGCCGCTTATGGCAAATAAAAGTTATTTAGCAACTAATCGATGACTAAATTATTTGACAACTATTTTAATAATCGATTAAATCGATTAGTTGTTTCAGCTCTAAATCAAATACATATACGATAATGTCAGTGGTTGTGCTGTGACTGATGTCGACTATACTTGCTTGTAAAATAGAATTAGAAGCAACAGAATATATTTCTTTTTTAACTGAAAGTGCTGCTGCTCTCTGCGCTCGCTCGCAGATGCAGAGGGAGGCTTGCGTTGGGAAAGAGAGACCTCACGCTCGTGCGGCAGCACCAGAGTCTCAGAGACTTAATAATGATTGCCCAAAAAGTCACTAAATTTGTCGTTAGTCGCTTTTTTGGGGGAAAAAAGTCGCTAAATCTAGCGACAAAGTCGCCAAGTTAGCAACTCCACTGCCCAGCGGACCGGCTTCAACCGTCTCGCAAGTGTTGATAGGCTATTACTCGTGAGGTGTAACCAATCAGATGGCGCCGTGGGCGGGACATTGAGCAAGTCTGCAGAGTGGTGAATACAGAGAGGCTGCGCGCCAGCCAAAGTAGCGCATTTTAAAATAAAATTGACTTTAATCAAACCACGGATCCGTGATAAGTTTTGTGATCCGTCTCGCCAATAGTATAGTAGCACTGATCACTTTGAGGGGGGGATAAATTTATCCCCACTGGGGATAAAAATAATTAAGCAGAGTCAGGGATACATTGACCAGAAAGGGGGAAATCCCACGCATATTTATATACATTTTATATATATATATATATATATATATATATATATAAAATGTATATAAAAAAAATAAATAAATAAACAGAAAATTTATTTTTTATTTATTATTATTATTCAAGAGATTCTCATTAATTTAATAAAATTTCGGTCAATATTACAGTCAGAAAATAATATAATTATTTTTCTAGGAAATTAATACTTATATTCAGCAATGATGCATTAAATTGATTAAAAAAAGACATTAAAGAGATTACATGATAAATGTTGCTATAACAAATACTATTTCAAATAAATGCTGTTCTTCTGAATGTTCTATTCATTGAAGGAATGTTGAAATAATAAACAAGCAAATTGTTTTCCATTGTGATTATGAAATGTTTCTTGATCAAATAACCATGTTAGAATGATTTCTGAAGGGTCATGTGACACTGAAGACTGGAGGAATGATGCTGAAAATACAGCTGCACATCACAGGAATACATTACATTTTTAAATATATGAAAATAACAAACATGTATAAATAAAAGAGTAATTTGAAATCAATTCACAATATTACGGTCTTTACCATATTTTCGATCAAATAACTGCTGCCTTAACATAAGAGACTTTCAATAGCATTAAAATATCTAGACTGTTCTAACATTAGACCGCAAGCATAAGAGACTTCTTCACTATAGATAAATAAATCTTACCGACCTCAGAATCTTAGTTTATACTGTAGAAAACTTTTTTTATTTATTTATTTTTTCATGCTTTTTTATTACCCCCTTTAGATTTAGTGATTTTAGAGGGAATAATGACCGAGGTATGTTGTTAGTGAGATTAACCCATAAAACATCATCACCAATGGAAGTGAGCAGTCAGAATGGAGCTTTGAAGATCACAGCAAGGCCACTACAAAAACAGACCTCAAAATAACTTCATAAAAATGCATAAACTCTACACTTCATCTTTACCCAGCAACTCAGTTAGTTCATTTGAATAATTCCATCTAATTAGTCAGTGACCGACTTCATTAAACAGTGATTTACCCAGTGAGGCCAGTGCAAACAGGCAGTAAAACTCCCACTCTTTAGTGTAACGGATGATATCGGCGGGGTCATCGTTGCCCTGGGACCCCTGCAGGAGGGACCAGCGCAGATAGGCCTCACACAGCAGACAGAACACACACAGCTTCCAGTGGATCTAGAGACAGTGTCACATTACAAGACTATTTATGCAGTCTGTATTCTGCACACTGTATACAAACTCTCTCCATGCATTTTTCTTTTTCTCAAAAGTGGTAAGAAAATGTTTTACTCACATTTATCTCAGTATTGAAGAGGATATGTCTAAAGGCCTGGATTTTGCACAGAGTGGCGTCTATCAGAATAATAACTGGATCATATTCGATGTATTTGTCAACTGGCTTCTTGCATGAACTCTGCAAAGGAAAAAAAAACACACATCGGTTTTAATTTTCAATGACAGTTTATGAATTTCAATTTATGTTAGCAAAAACACTGATTTTATAAATCTGTATATTCACATTTTTTCATGAAATATATGTTTTGGATTTTATAACGTACTTATATTTTGCTTAAAGCCATTAAAAAACAGCCTATAATACATTTCAAATGCAGATATTTCGTGGAACTAAGCTTTACAGCGTCAGATAATTTTATTTATTTATTTATTGTTTGTTTGTTTGTTTGTTAAAAGGTACTCGCGGTCAATAACAGTAGTTTGCAACGGGACCGTATTTATTTATTTATTTATTTTCCTGAGCAATAATGGTCAAAGTGTTTCATTTTTCGCCAACCAAAACAAGCATAAATAGAGAAATAACATTAACTGGAGAGTGAAATATTTCCAGACAGCCGAACTTCACTATGTGCATTACATCAGGCCTAGAGCCTGCTAACCTGAACAGACCAGAGAACAAATTAAACTTGAAATGCTGAACTTTATGATGCACTCACACATATGGTGATCTTCAGTATTCCGTTGCTGTAATCTCGATGCAGCTCGCTTGCATCTTCGTTACACTCGACGCATTTAAACAGTCGCGGTGCCATTCTCCATAAGATTAAACAGCGTGAAAACACGCCTACTGCTTCCTGAACCTCCCGAAGGGGCGGGGCTTACAAGGCTGCTTACGGGAAATGTAGTTCTTTTCTCCCTCGTCGCCACTGCCGGGAAGAAGGGATTTAGTTCCACGCAACTACATTCCCCTGACAGCACCGTTCCTCACCTGCTCATAACGTCACTAACAACATGGCACCTGCTGGCGGGGGTGTCGTGTTGGCGGCTCTGTCGCTTCTGTACTTATGTGGAGCTATTTTATCCAGCGAGTATTTCTCCACTTTGACTGTTTTCAACAGCGACCTCCACAAGCACGGCTGCAGCTCTCCGGCCGAGTGGGAGGAGTATGCGGCGGACTGCGGTGAGCTTCTGTCACGTCCTGATGTTAATGTGTCTCTGATTCACACTCTTCCGCTTGCTGTGACTCGAGCTTGACGGGATCCTACATGCACAACCTAAAGACCATACAGGAGAAACTCGCATTAGACATGCAGAAGCTCTGGGCATTCAGCAAAACATCACATCATGCATGCAGCAACTCTCAAAATACTTGCAGAATCTCAGATCATGCATGCAATACTGGGGCATCACGCATGTTTCATAGCAATATGAAGGACAAGAAGATTTGTATTGGGTTTAAGATTGTTCAGCAGATGTAGCTTGACAATACAATGGTGGTTTCAAATGTTTGTGGCATTCTTTGAAGTAACTTTTAATGAGTGCCATGAAAACACCAATAGCATGAGTCCAGTTTTCAATAGTAATAATAACTATAGGAAGTAACTGTGGTATCGTGTCTCAAACTATTGTTGTTACCCTTGTGACTTGGTATTCTGTTTCAGATTGTGTTTTGATCCAAAGGAGCCTTGATATACAATCCTAGTAACTCCTAATGAAAGAATAGAATGAGCTCATTAGCACAAAAGAAAATATTTTGAGAAATGGTAACCAAATAGTTTAATGGGTAGCCATTGACTTCCATAGGTTTTTTTTTTTTCACACTATGGAAATCAATGGCTACCAGCAACTGTTTGGTTATCAACATTCTTTTCTATAGCTTCTTTGTTTAAGGGTGAGTAAATAATAACATTTTTGGGTGAACAATCCCCTTAAAGAACAATGAACAAAACTATGCATGGTGTAAACAATCCAGACTACATTTAATACAGATTCACTTACATAACTTGTTTTAACTTGTTATTTTATAAGCACTATATGAGTTGGGTGCTGTATCTGGTCTCCACTAGACTTGGGTTCTGCAGCAAAACCAGTCAGAAACCAATGATAGTTCAAAATAGTCATTTGGTTAGTCATTTTATCTGTCACATTTATTTTTGGCTCCATCAGAGTCCTCTATCCTGCAGCTGGAGGATCCGGACTGTGAAGAGGGGAGCAACCCGCCCTGCGAGTCCATCTTTTCACTCAATGCAGAAAAAATACTTGTGAGTTGCATTTGCATCATATTGCAGAATGTTAAAGGAATAGTTCAGGCCAAAACAAAAACTCTGTCATTATTTATTTACCCTCGTTTTGACTTCCTTTGGAACTCAAAAGAGAATCTTTGAAGAATATTGTTTAGGAGACTGTGTTCTGGTGCTGTTAAGCTCTGAAATGACACAAAAGCACCATAAAATGTGCTTTAATGTGTTTTTGCATCCCGCAGTTGCAATTTCCAGTCCCCATTCTTTTGCAAGTGTATGGAA
Source organism: Carassius carassius (assembly GCF_963082965.1). NCBI lineage: Eukaryota > Metazoa > Chordata > Actinopteri > Cypriniformes > Cyprinidae > Carassius > Carassius carassius. The sequence continues at coordinate 24,270,935 of NC_081772.1, forward strand.
AAGAGACGCTGGATACATTTAATGTTTTTTTTTTTGTTTTTTTGAGTTTTTCCTGAAGAAAGAAATTCATAAAGTGTGTGAGGGTGTGTAAATGATGACAGGATTTTAATTCCCAGGTGAATGATTCCTTCAACACCTGGTCTGTAGAAATAAGAACACTGTAAAATGACACACAAAGAGTCGTTCTCCTCCTCTGTGATTCTGGCTCTCTTCATGTGATTCTGGCTTGGATTGATCGCTGGAGGTTGACAGACTTCCTGACGTGTTTTTCTTTCTGTCACCACAGAATCAGGCAAAGTTGTTTGTCGAAAAGCGTCGGTTTCCTTTCGCCGTGGAAAACCAGAATACCAATGAAGAGCTTGGTGTGTGTCAGCTGTGTTTCTCATTGTTTTGACTTTGGCAAGTGTGTATTTTGCACTTGTCTTTGGTTGATGTTCTCCGCTAACGCTGTTGTGTGTTTTTTTCAGCCATTGGCTATGTTCTCATTGGAAATGGGCTCTATGATGAAGCTATCAAGCACTTCTCCTTACTGCTACAGGTCAGTTTTGATGTAATGATGCAGTGTTCATCTGGTGTTGAAATCAACATCTTGTATTGTGGTTTTTTCTGGTAATTACTCAAATTAGAAAGATTCATTTTGAGGCTGAATCACTTGGTTAGGCCTAAAAAAAAAAAAAGTTTGGTTCCGGTTGGTTGTCAGTTGAGGTCATTGGTCGGTAGGGATTTTTTTTTTTTTTTTTTTTTATTTATTTATTTTTTTCTCCAGTGGCAGTTTTACACACACACACACACACACACACACACACGCGCGCGCTGATTTTAAATGTGTGTACTGGTACTTTTACGACAGTGATTCTGTATTCCCGTTTAAAGTCTGTTGTTGCCATAGACACGCAAAACGCACACACACACACAAAAAGCCTTCGCGGGAGTTTGACAGGCGATCTCATAGTAGATTAACATGGAGGATTTGAACTTGAAAAACGGAGTGTACAGACATCTTTTTGTAGTCAAGCAACATTCTTTGTTATGTTCATTTATGTGGTTTATTTGATTTTGATGCTATAAATTAACTAGAAGCAAGAGACGATCAGTTAGTTTTAACTGATGATCTAACTTACAGCGATCTGTTCGACACATTCAAGAGCCACAAAACGGTATTTATTGTTTACATTTCTTTAAAAAATGACCACATTTGAAAGGTGAAATAACCAAATGAGACTTTGTTTCATATTAAAAGTAAGCTGGTAATGTTAATGTCCTGTCTGTCAGCATGTTGTCAGTGCCCTCTCTGTTCCGCGATATATTGTTGACTCCCCCCTCCCCCCGTGTTTCTCTTAATGTTACGATTTCCAAACCTTAAGTTATAGCTCACTTTAGGAATTGACAGTTAAACGGTTTTGATGCAATACTTAATGGTTTTTAACAGATTACTTAAGTGTAAAACAGCATTTAAAGGAAACTGTAATTTAATTAACGATGAGTGAAAGACCGTTCTTCCCCAGTCTCATAAAATAAATTTGGGTCGCACATAAATTGACAGGGTCGGTCGGAAACCGGAACCAAACAAATTTTTTTTTTAGGCCTTATCTTGTAGTTTCCTTGTTATTGTACACTTTCCATGATCCAATCAGTTGGATAAAAAGTTGCTGGTATTATTTTTTTTACATTGAATATCTTACATCCGCATTCTAGAAGTGAAAGTTGTGAAGGGTTTTTTATGTTTAAATATTAGTATATCAGTTGTATTCAGTTATCTGAGTAACATCCTAACTCAGGTTGCGTTGATTGTGTGGTAAACGTGAACTTGTTATAAGCCGTTTTTCACAAAAGAACGGTCCTCTATCATCAGGGAGATCCTGAGCTGGTCAGTGCCATCTATGGACGGGGAATAGCTTACGGCAAAAAGAGCCTGCAGGTCAGTCAAACTTTTGAACGATTGTGTATGTACTAGTGGTCGACCGATATATCGGCAAGGTTATCGGCCGATAAGTTCGTCATCGTCTTGAAAACTTTTGTCTAATACAGATAGAAGTCTGTTTAATAATCAGATAGAAGGGTTAAACAAAGGACTTAATGTATACAGAAAGTATTATAACGATTGCTTTTTTTTATATTAGGCCTATTAGTAATAGAAAGGCAAACATAATAATACTTTCTCGTTTGCCGTCAGCATTAAGCTAATATGCATTTATATAATTTAAACAAATCTTTGAATGTCTAATGAACATTTAATTTCACAAACCTTGCAAACGTAGTCGAATCCAGCTGTGAATGTTTATCCAGCATGTTCGTGTGTTCTCTGTGTGACGGTCGGTCCGTGTGAATTGAATGCTTTAAACTTTAAACTCGTGATTTCAAATTATGCTGCACTTTATGCATTTGCCCACTATCACTTGTCATATTCATGTCATTTTCACTGTGTGCTGTATGTAAAATGAGTCTTACCCTGGCTTTATTTGAAAAATATGATTCCCAAATGCAGACAAACTTCCCAGAATACTGAGTGCCCCGTTGATTACAGTGTTTACTTCCTTTTTAATTATAGTTTTATCAAATATTCATTTATTTGTGAAAAAATACTGTCATCTAAAGTATGTTTCTTTTACACATTTATTTTTTTAATCCATTGACAAATTATTTCAAATTTCGGCTGTCAAAAAACATATCGGTCGACCACTAGTATATACGTTGGTTTAGCAAACACTACTAAATATATGTGCGTTTCTAGCCATAGCTGAACATATAATCGAAGGTAACTCTCTCTCTGAAGGACATAAAGAACGCAGACTTGGCTCTGTATGAGTTGAGCAGAGTGATTGCACTGGAGCCCAACAGACCGGAAGTATACGAGCAGAGGGCGGAAGTGAGGGATGGTTTATTTTTCTATAAAGTAAGACCTTTTATGAAGTGTTTAGTGGTAACGATGAAGCGGGTGATTTCAGATCCTGTCTCCTCTGGGCCGCATCAGTGAAGCTCTGTCAGACCTGACTAAAGCCATACAGCTGCAGCCTTCAGCCCGACTCTACAGACACCGAGGAACACTGCTCTTCATATCAGAGGTACACACACTACACAGCCGGCTTATCTGGCACGTAAACTCTGCTTTTGACTTGAATAGATTGTTTAAGTGTTATTGTAACGTATAGATCTCTTCGTTTCATGTCCTGAGTGGACTGATAGCGCTGGGTCTGTCTGGGGACAGAGTCCAGGACTTTCAGATTTATCACATTTTTCACATGTGGAGATCTTTAGTATTATCCAGTTGAACAGTAATTTGACTGATGCATAATAGATGCACAGTGATTTTTTTTTTAATTGTAGGGGTCATATCATGAGTAATCAATTTTATCTCATGAGATAAGCATTTATTGTAGTGTGAAGCAGTCGTAATTTAAGGTGCAGTCATTTCAACTGTTGATCTGCAGTTTTTCATGATTGAAATCCAGTCTTTTAAAAAGAATCCACGTGATTGGGGAATTTTGCATAAGGGTGAAATATTTCCCCACACTTATGAATATTTTTGTGTGTAACATCTGTGTGAGCTGTGCCTCTTTTTTTTTTTTTTTTTTTACGCTAATGTGACTTCTCTGTTAGTTTTCCATTGCCATTTTCTGACCCTACGAAGCAAACTGGCTGTTGTTGCTAGTACTGTACCTTTAAGACATCAGTATTAATTAATGATTTTATTTAGTTTTGTTGCAAAACTTTTGTTGTTGACTGTGTTCTGTTCCTGTCAGTCAGTCAGTTTATGTTTTTTAAAATGGTCTGTAAAATTCACCTAGGATGGATTTATTTGATTAAAAAAAAACAGTAAAAATTATTAGTAAAAATTAATATTTCACAAAAAATTTAAAATTACAAATTAAAATAAATATTTTATATTTTAATATATTATAAAATATAATTTATTCATGTGACGCAAAACTGAAAAAAAAACAGTCTTCAGTGTCTCATGAGCACCAAATAAGTAAATTAAAGTGATTAATGAAGAATGGAGAAATATTTATTTTTATCATCAGTGTTGGAGACCGTTGTTCTGCTTAATATCTTTGTGGAATCTGTGATACATTTTTTCTTGATTCTTTAATGTTCAAAAGAACCGCCTTGATTTAAAATAGGTATAAAAATCTTTGCTGTCACTTTTAATCAGCTTAATGAATCCTTGCTGAATAAAAGTACGAATGGAAATTTCTTAAAACTTTTGAATGATGGTGTAGTTTTAATCACTCATTATTTATTAATATTTACAGATATCCTCCTTTCTCTCATTGTCTTTCAGGATTACATGGCAGCCATGGAGGATTTCCAGCAGTCTCTAGAGCTGAAGAAGAACCAGCCCATCGCGATGCTCTACAAAGGGCTGACCTTCTTCCATAGGGGCCTCCTTAAGGTGAAAAACAAGTCATATCACAGATGCGGTACTTTTGTATAAGTGAGAGCCAGTGCAGAATGCCTAATTCAAGAGCCTTATGCAGTTTCAATGTAAGGACTGGACTGTAGTTCTTACAGCAGAAAGTTTCAAGTTTAAAAAAAAAATATGCCATTTCTAATTGGACAGTTGTCTGTATTTACAGTAAGTGGCATAGCTTAGAGTTTACACTACTAACAAATAGTTTTCTGCTCGCAGGAGGCTATAGAGGTGTTTAAAGAAGCTCTCAAATTGAAGTCAGACTTCATAGATGCATATAAAAGCTTGGGTCAGGCTTACAGGTGAGGTGCTACTGACTCATGTTGATTTGAACAGTCAGTTTTTATCAGATGTTTCTCTGCAGACAATTGTGTGTGTGTGTGTGTGTGTGTGTGTGTGCAGGGAGTTGGGTGATTTTGAGAATGCTATGGAGAGCTTCCAGAAAGCTCTGTTACTGGATCAGAACCACATCCAGTCTCTCCAGCTCAGAGGAATGATGTTGTACCATCACGGCAGCCTGCAGGAGGCCATAGGCAACTTTAAGGTGCGTCCCAAATGGTGTTGTATTTACCTCTTTGTTGGCAATAGTAATCCTTAAAAACAACATGAAGTAAAATCGATTTGAAGTAGACCGTTTACTTAATATAATGAATGTTAATATCATAACCCAATGTGTTCCAATCAAAACCATTCTTGATAGATAAAATCAAATCCCACTGTAGATTATTCCCCAGTAAATAATCAGTTTTAATGGGAAGTACTCGGGGTTAAAGTTTTCCGTTGCTACGTCAGATTTCCGTCAGTTCATAAAGTCATTCACGTGCTTCATTCCTGAATGAATCAGCTGTTCGAAAGAATCAATTGAATGAATGATTCAGTGATAAAATCAGTGACTTGCCACCACTGGCTGATTTAGTTTCATTTTTAGCATACATTTTCAGTTATTTAAATCATTTAATATTCAAAATGTTATATTATAAACATTGATTTATGAACTTAATTGCACTCATGCCACCTCTGAGCCACATTAAACATCTGAAAATGTACCTACAAACCACTTTTGTGTTCTTCTGTGCCACCTGTGTAGTACTGATTAATTTATTAATACTTTTATTAATACTTATTTATTTCATATGATTGGTAAATTATTTGTCTTATTAAAGAAATATTATTAAATGATTTAAATAACTAAAATTCTATGCTAAAAATGAAACTAAACTGCCAGCAGGTGGCGGCAAGTCACTGATTGTTATCACTGAATCATTCATTCAATTGATTCATTTGAACAGCTGATTCATTCGTGAATGAAGCACGTAACTGTCTTTATGAACTGACGGAAAACTGATTGCCGTATATTACATTGCAGTAAAAAGAATATAAGGAAGGAACCCATGAAGCTTTAGTCCATCTTTGAAACACAAATAAAGATTTTTAATGAAACCTGAGAGGTTTCTGTTCCTCCATCGAAATGTCCAATCCACCAAAACTCTTGATGCTTCAAAAAGTTCATAAAGACAAAGGAAAAGTAATCCATATGAATATATGAAAAGATTGATCATCCCACATACATAGATCACATTGAATATCGCAAACAGAAGCTCAAAGAACTGGTTTGACACAGAAAATTGTGTTTCTGAAGCCAAACAAAAGTCCTAATGGGTTTGCAGCAAAATGAGGATGCGTGCATTTTTGGGTGGACTGTTCCTTTAAATGCTTTTTCCAAACTTTGATTGTTTGTTTAAACGGATTCATCCGTTTCACTTATTTGGGAAGATCAAGTAGACTTTTTTTTTCCAGTCAAGATGACCTGTCTAGAGTAGTGTCACTCCAAAGTCCTTCTTTACAATATCAATAGCATCGATTTTTTTTTTTTTTAAAGTCACTTATACACGATTGTGTTTTCCTCGTATCATTTCTTGTATTGAAGCTCAAAGAATGATTGTGTTCAGATGTTGACTGTTGTGTTGGATTGGTGTGGTGTGCTGTCCTGTGGCTGTTTGTTTCACTCGTGTTTCATCACGTTGTCTTTCAGAGATGTCTGCAGCTGGAGCCCTATAATGAAGTGTGTCAGTACATGAAGGGGCTCAGTCACGTGACCATGGGCCAGTTCTACGAGGGCATTAAAGCTCAGACTAAAGTCATGCTCAACGACCCTCTCTTGGGACAGAAAGCCAGCTCCGAGTATCTCAAAGTCAAATATCTCCGAGGTGAGAAATTCGAGCCATATAATCATTTTGATGTGGCCGTTAAAAATCATTACATAATGCTTCCCAGATCAGTAGTTCTCATTAACAAAATTTCAATACAAATGCAATGTTGTGAAATATCATTTAAATATATAAATCACTTCAGTGTCACATGATCATTCTATTATATATATTATCTCTATAAATAATGTCTATTATTTGTCGTGCTGTTCATATTTTCGTGGAAACCGTGATATTTTTTTTCCAGGATTCCTTGTTAATTATTATCATTTTTTTCATTCTTGATGTTCAAAAGAATAGCATTTACTTGAAAAAGATTCAGAAATAATAAATCTTACTGACTCCAAGCTTTTGAACACTTGTGTGTATGTATATTATAGTATTCATCATATTGCATTAATATATATATTAATTTTTTATTAATATATATTAATATACCCCCCTTAATAAGAGGTTCATCTGAATTGTTTCGGTCAATGATTTGGAGTTGAAACATGCTGTTTTTCTTCCTCATATAATGTGATAGAATACTCCCGTTATCTACACTCTCATCTGGATGTACCGGTTGCGGAGTATAACGTTGATCAGGATTTGCCTGGAAACTTTAAGAACCACTGGGCAAAAAATCTCCCCTTCCTCATTGAGGACTATGAAGAACAGCCTGGACTTCAGCCTCATATTAAGTGAGTTTCGATGCAAAATGAGTCTTTTGTGTTGCTGGCATCATAGGCACATTTGCATCTCATTTCCCTTCTTTATTCCCTCCTTGTAGAGATGTTCTTCCTCAGAACTTTGACAGTTACTCTGCTGAAGTGCAGAAGCTGATCTGTACAGCGGATCACCTCGGTGCACTGATGCAGTACGACACATTAGGCTTCTTACCGAACCTCAGAATACACCGAGGTCAGAGCTCTTCACACGCACTACATAATACAATCATACCATTCTTTTATATGTTCTAATTACTATATATATATATATATATATATATATATATATATATATATCCCAGTGTGCACATAAGTGGTGCAAGATATAAATAATAATACAATACAAAATAAATAATAATCATAATATTAGTGATAATACTATTATCACTATTAATAATTATTTTATCTTTGTAGTTATATTTAATGAGTCACACCCCTGTATATATGAAGTATCATGTGGAGCAACAATCAGAAAAATAAAAACACACACAGACACACATACTTGAATTCCTGTTAGTGTACACAGTCATTATTTACATATGTTTTAAGTCCGATTTTTAGTGTTTAATCTTTTTTAAATAGTTTTTTTTTTAGATCAGAAAAATCACAAAATAATAAAGCGATACGAGTATTTAAAGAAAAGTTTAAAAATAAAGTATTAAATAATACAAAATATTAAATCAAGTAATGCAGCCTTCACTTAAAAATGTCATAACATTTACTTTGCACCTTGAATGCTTGAACAATCATAATTTTTTTAAATAGATTTTTACAGGTTTCTTTTTAAACAAATATAAACAAATAATTAATTTATAAATATCACTAAATTTTTAAGAGTTGCACCACATTATATTTGTTTGTAACCTGAACTATCCTTGTCAGTAACATTCTCTTGTCAATAAAGGTAAATAATTTAATGAAAAAAAAATGTGTGTGTATATATATATATATATATGTATGTATGTATGTGTGTTTATTTGTTTACTTACACAAGTGGTTGTTGATAGCAGTGATGTATTATTATAAAAAATATATATATATATATATATATATATATATATATATATATTTGTTTTTATTTCTTTTTTTTTACTTGTATTTTTTTCTTAGAATTAATTGAAAAAATTGTATGCCAAGCTATTAATATGATTTTAATTTTTTCCATTTAAATAATATTAATTCTTTTCGTTATCAAACCAGTTATCAAAAAAAAAAAAGAAGAAAAAAAAAGAAAATCATGCTCTTCATAGAAGTGGTGCATTCAGGTCATCTTATTTCTGAATTGCATTTTTAATGTTGTCTTGTGTTTTGTGTAGCGATGGGCTTGGCCACCATAGAGGTGATGCAGGCCATGCAGCGCACCTGGAGTAACTCCAAGGTTCGAGTCAATGGAAAGACCAGACAGCTGCAGTGGAGAGACATGTTTGACATCGCAGTGAAATGGAGAAGGTCAGATTCCAGCCAACGGCTCTGTGGAGGGTGTTACCAAAGCTTGGTGACTGATGTTTGCTGCGTGTGTGTGTGTGTGAGCAGGATTGCAGATCCAGACCAGCCTGTGCTGTGGTTGGATCAGATGCCTGCCAGGAGTCTTAGCAGAGGATTTAACAACCACATTAACCTCATCAGGTGCTGTGTCTGCCCTCAATTTACCCAGTCATTTGCTCTGTAAAGCTGCCAGTCCTAATCGCTTAAGCACTTTTTTAAAGGACTTTTAAGGGTTGTTTATACTAAGGATGATAACAATAACCATGAAGTGTTAATAATTATTTTAAGACTCCACACCACAACTGTATTGAAAACGACATGAAGAACAACATTGTTAAAATCACTTTTAGAAATCTTTATTTTATTTTTCTGTTGATGCGGGATGAAACAATCTAAACCCAATTAGAGTCCACCCTGCTTTAAGAGCTTACAGTAATGATAAGCCCCCCCAATTCGAGTAGCCCTATAGTGTGCCGTCCATAAATATACTTCATGCCACTTGGTACAGAGAAGCCTTGATGCCATACTCATATTAGATATTACTGATATTGTGTATACCGACATTGGTATCATTAATGATGATTCTGTACAGAGAAGATACAGCCAATTTCACACTTTGAGCATAAGCAGAGTGTGAATAGTTTTACTTCCTGTCACAATACTTTCTCACTGAAACATTGAAGTAAGCCTTTTCTGTAAAGCTGATTTGAAACTATAACATGCGCTGGTCATGCTTGTGGTGTCAAACAGGCCTAAAACTCTATTGCTGCGTCTGTTTCATGGTGTTTTAATGTTTGTTCTGTTATTTCTTAGAGGGCAGATCATTAATATCAGATATCTGGAGTATTTCAGTAGTATTCTCAGCTTCGTAAAGGAGAGAATACTGGTTTATCATGGGTGAGTATCTTTTTTTATGGAAGCCCGCTTCTGCCACTGAATAAAAATTAAAACAAGATTATTGCAGCTCTTTATCTGACAATTCTGACTTTTTTCTCAGAATTGCGAGTTTATATCTTGCAATTCTGACTAACATGCAATTGTGTGTTTATAAAGTCAGAATTACGAGTTATAAAGTCAGAATAACGAGTTATAAAGTCGTTATAAAGTCAGAATAACGAGTTATAAAGTCAGAATAACGAGTTATAAAGTCGTTATAAAGTCAGAATAACGAGTTATAAAGTCGTTATAAAGTCAGAATAACGAGTTATAAAGTCGTTATAAAGTCAGAATTACGAGTTATAAAGTCAGAATTACGAGTTATAAAGTCGTTATAAAGTCAGAATAACGAGTTATAAAGTCAGAATAACGAGTTATAAAGTCAGAATAACGAGTTATAAAGTCGGAATTACGAGTTATAAAGTCAGAATAACGAGTTACAAAGTCAGAATAACGAGTTATAAAGTCGTTATAAAGTCAGAATTACGAGTTATAAAGTCGTTATAAAGTCAGAATAACGAGTTATAAAGTCAGAATAACGAGTTATAAAGTCAGAATAACGAGTTATAAAGTCAGAATAACGAGTTATAAAGTCAGAATTACGAGTTATAAAGTCAGAATTACGAGTTATAAAGTCGTTATAAAGTCAGAATTACGAGTTATAAAGTCAGAATTACGAGTTATAAAGTCGTTATAAAGTCAGAATAACGAGTTATAAAGTCGTTATAAAGTCAGAATTACGAGTTATAAAGTCAGAATTACGAGTTATAAAGTCGTTATAAAGTCAGAATAACGAGTTATAAAGTCAGAATAACGAGTTATAAAGTCAGAATAACGAGTTATAAAGTCAGAATAACGAGTTATAAAGTCAGAATTACGAGTTATAAAGTCAGAATTACGAGTTATAAAGTCAGAATTACGAGTTATAAAGTCAGAATTACGAGTTATAAAGTCAGAATTACGAGTTATAAAGTCGTTATAAAGTCAGAATTACGAGTTATAAAGTCGTTATAAAGTCAGAATAACGAGTTATAAAGTCAGAATAACGAGTTATAAAGTCAGAATAACGAGTTATAAAGTCAGAATAACGAGTTATAAAGTCAGAATAACGAGTTATAAAGTCAGAATTACGAGTTATAAAGTCAGAATAACGAGTTATAAAGTCAGAATTACGAGTTATAAAGTCAGAATTACGAGTTATAAAGTCGTTATAAAGTCAGAATTACGAGTTATAAAGTCGTTATAAAGTCAGAATAACGAGTTATAAAGTCAGAATAACGAGTTATAAAGTCAGAATTACGAGTTATAAAGTCAGAATTACGAGTTATAAAGTCAGAATTACGAGTTATAAAATCAGAATTACGAGTTATAAAGTCAGAATAACGAGTTATAAAGTCGTTATAAAGTCAGAATTACGAGTTATAAAGTCAGAATAACGAGTTATAAAGTCGTTATAAAGTCAGAATAACGAGTTATAAAGTCAGAATAACGAGTTATAAAGTCAGAATTACGAGTTATAAAGTCAGAATTACGAGTTATAAAGTCAGAATTACGAGTTATAAAATCAGAATTACGAGTTATAAAGTCAGAATAACGAGTTATAAAGTCGTTATAAAGTCAGAATTACGGGTTATAAAGTCAGAATTACGAGTTATAAAATCAGAATTACGAGTTATAAAATCAGAATTACGAGTTATAAAGTCGTTATAAAGTCAGAATTACGAGTTATAAAGTCAGAATTACGAGTTATAAAATCAGAATTACGAGTTATAAAATCAGAATTACGAGTTATAAAATCAGAATTACGAGTTATAAAGTCAGAATTACGAGTTATAAAGTCGTTATAAAGTCAGAATTACGATTTATAAAGTCAGAATTACGAGTTATAAAGTCAGAATAACGAGTTATAAAGTCAGAATTACGATTTATAAAGTCAGAATTACGAGTTATAAAGTCAGAATTACGAGTTATAAAGTCAGAATTACGAGTTATAAAGTCGTTATAAAGTCAGAATTACGAGTTATAAAGTCGTTATAAAGTCAGAATTACGAGTTATAAAGTCGTTATAAAGTCAGAATAACGAGTTATAAAGTCAGAATAACGAGTTATAAAGTCAGAATAACGAGTTATAAAGTCAGAATAACGAGTTATAAAGTCAGAATAACGAGTTATAAAGTCAGAATAACGAGTTATAAAGTCAGAATAACGAGTTATAAAGTCGTTATAAAGTCAGAATTACGAGTTATAAAGTCGTTATAAAGTCAGAATTACGAGTTATAAAGTCAGAATTACGAGTTATAAAGTCAGAATTACGAGTTATAAACTCAGAATAACGAGTTATAAACTCAGAATAACGAGTTATAAAGTCAGAATAACGAGTTATAAAGTCAGAATAACGAGTTATAAAGTCAGAATAACGAGTTATAAAGTCAGAATAACGAGTTATAAAGTCAGAATTACGAGTTATAAAGTCAGAATTACGAGTTATAAAGTCAGAATTACGAGTTATAAAATCAGAATTACGAGTTATAAAGTCGTTATAAAGTCAGAATTACGAGTTATAAAGTCAGAATAACGAGTTATAAAGTCGTTATAAAGTCAGAATAACGAGTTATAAAGTCAGAATAACGAGTTATAAAGTCAGAATAACGAGTTATAAAGTCAGAATAACGAGTTATAAAGTCAGAATTGCGAGAATTCTTTTGTCGCAATTGTGAGTTTATATCTTGCAATTCTGACATTATAACTCCTTATTTTGACTTTATAACTTGCAGTTGCCAGTTTATATCATATAATTCTGACTTTTTTCTCGCAATTACAAGTTTATATCTTGCAATTCGGATTTTATAACTCGTCATTTTGACTTTATAACTTGCAGTTACCAGTTTATATCATGCAATTCTGACTTTCTTTTTTTATCACAATTGCGAGTTCATATCTTGCAATTCTGACACTTCTTTCTCGCAATTGCGAATTTATATCACAAAATTTTGACTTTCTTTTTTTTTTTATCACAATTGCGAATTTATATCTCCCAATTTTTGTGAGATAAAAAGTCGCAATTACCTTGTTTTATTTTTTATTTAGTGCCACAAACGGGCTTCCATACTTGTGTGTGTGTGACTTTAATATTTTTAAAGCTCACAAGCTTTTTTCATTTACTCATTAAATAAGACACACCTCATTAATTCACAGCTCTCCTCATGTATGCACAAAATTATTAAACAACAATTTCAATACTAATAATAAATGTTTCTTGTGCAGCAAATCAGCATATTAGAATGATTTCTGAAAGATCATGTGACTGAAGACTGGAGTAATGATGCTGAAAATACAGAATCAATTAATTATCATCAATCAATTATATTTCAGAATGTTTCTGTTTTTACTTATTTCTTTTTGATCAAATAACTGAATACTAGATAAGCAAAAGAGACTTCATTCAAAAACAAAAAACCGTACTGTTCTCAAAGTTTTGCACTGTAGTGTTCATATCATTTTCTACCCTGTACATTCAAACACTTCACCTATTCAGTTCAACTTTTTTTTGTTTTGTTTGTTTGTTCATTCATTATTTTCTTCAAACCCCTTATTTTAATTTATTTGCCTCATTCATGCATGCATTCACTCACATAGTTGATCTTTTATTCATGTCCATGTATTAAAGTGCTTTATCTTCATGCGTGTGTGCTCTCTCCATCAGGGCGTATAACCCACGCGGGCTTCAGGACGTTAAGCAGGCTCTGGAAAATGTGAACAAAGTGGAGGATCTGCTGCCCATCATGAAGGTACCATGAGTGTTAAACATCAGTGTTTTTAAGCATTTCATTATTATCTTAAGTAATCATTAACCCGATAATGTGTGTGCTGAACGAAATAAAGTAATCCTTCTGGTTGGACAAGCTCAGTGACTGTTTCCAGCTCTAGAAGCATCTTTTTTAACCTAAAAGTTGACCAGCTGAGATAAATTCAGTTTTCTTTTGTTTTGTTTTTTTGGCTATAAGAAACTAAAAAAAATATTAGTATTTAATAAATTTTAGTAAATAGTAAATATTAGTGCAAGAATTATTCAAGCTCACTTATCAACTTTTTATATATATTTTTTTTTACATTGGAATTCATTCACAAGTTGAAAAGAAGGGCATTTATTTGAAATAGAAATCTTTTATAGCATTATTAATGTATTTACTGTAATTTTTGATCAATTGAATGTGTCCTTGTTGTTTAAAAGTATTACTTTTTAAAGCTTTTAAATTGTATTTTAGCACAGTTTTAATACAAATAAATGTTTCTTGAGCACCAAATCAGCATATAAGAATGATTTCTGAAAGTCATGTGACTGAAGACTGGAGTAATGATGTTGAAAATTCAGCTTTGCATCACAGGAACAAATAGCATTTTTAAAAGTGTATGAGAGATTCGGGGAACAATAATGAATGCTAGTTAAAGAAACCGCTTCACCTGTAACAGCCTCTGCACATGACAGTTATGAGTGTGTAATATAATATTAGGCCAGATCTGGGAGTAATGATATGAACAGCTGATGAGAGAGCCTTTGATAAACACATGTGTAATGAATGCTAATCATTTTATTTTCCGCCTCATAATTATGCTTGGCATTTGACACTTGCATTCGTGTTTATTAATAGACATATTTATTTACAAACATATGCATGTTCTTCTAAAGCGCATGCAGAAAGACTGAATGTTTCTCTGATGTGCTTCTGTGTGTGTTTGTATATCTGAAGCAGTTCAACAGTAAAACCAGAGACGGCTTCACAGTCAACTCTAAAGTGCCCAGTCTGAAGGATCCTGGGAAAGAGTATGACGGATTCACCATCACCATCACCGGAGATCGGTGAGAACTGAACTATTGTGCCTTCACACTTCACGTTCTTTGGTGTGTTTTCAGTGTATGGGATGAAGCAGTTCTCGGTACCAAAGCAAAACACAAATATATTCAAATGAAAACATGGAAGAAATATTGTGTGATTTATTTATTTAAAAAATAAAGTTTTATTCATTTTTTCAACAGTAGTAGCAGTATCACATACATTCTACTAAATAATAGTATTATTTATACACAATGCCTTTATGTAAAAACTTTTATTTTGACACTGGTTTTACTCAAATGAAATGATAAAATGCTTGTGAAGTGACTCAGTTCTGGTGATGTAGTTTATGTATTTATGTCCTCATTGAGACGGCAGATGCTGAAATTACTGCAGGCGTCACGCGCTTCAGTCTATGTATTAAACCATTCATTCATTCACACAGAGACACGCAGAACATGCAGGATGCATATTTCAACCAACTTTTGCGGCTTAACATACAGATACATATGGAGATTTGGTTTGATTAATTTATGCTAACTTTGACAAATTCGGTGACTGTCCATATTAAAACGTAAGTTTCATTTCCATGACTGAATTTTGAGATTCCGTCCGCATTTTCTGCTTCGCGGAAATCATAGCACTGTATGCGTCAAGAACCGGGTTTGACCACCGGTACTTAAAGAAACCTGCTACCATGACATTTTCATTTTTTTAGTACCGACTTGGTACCAAAATACCGTGTCTTTAGACAACACTATATGTGATGATTAATTTGGTGCTTTAGAAAACAGATTGCGTTAAGAGAGGTTCATGTGCCTAGTTATTATCTTACATTTATGCATTTAGCAGATGCTTTTATCCAATGCGACTTCCAGTGCATTCATGCTATACTTTTTTTTTTTTTATCAGTATGTGTGTTCCCTGGGATTATTATTATCTATGTAGCTGTATACAGGGATTAAAGTTTTCCTTCGCTACGACAGATTTCCGTCAGTTCATAAAGACCATCACATGCTTCATTCCTGAATGAATCAGCCGTTCGAACGAATCAATTGAATGAATGATTCAGTAAAAAAACAGTGACTTGCCGCCGCTGGCTGATTTAGTTTCATTTTTAACATACAATTTCAGTTATTTAAATCATGTAATATTTCTGTATTCAAAATGTTATATTATAAACATTCATCTCCACATGTATTTATGAATTTTATTGCACTCATGCCACATTAGAGCCACATTAAACGTCTGTACCTACAAGCTACTTCTGTGTTCTTCTGTGTTATTGTAAAACTTATTTTGGACAATCTTTCAAGACATAGGATCTGTAATTCTGAAGTACAGTGAATCTCCACACACACACACCTCAAAACATTCATCCGACACACAACCCACGTAAAGAAGATCGTTCCGCAAATAACTGCAATTACACGTTTCTCAGAATTGCGAGTTTTTATACATCTCGCAATTCTGACTTTTTCCCGCAATTATGAGTTTATATCTTAGAATTGCGAGTTACATGTCAGAATTGCGAGAAGTAAACCCACAATTGCGAAATAAAAGTCAGAATTATAAGAGACGCAGATACATTTTTAGAATATTTCTATTTCTTTTATTCAGTAGTGGAAGCAGGTTTCCATTAAAATATCCAACTTAACTAAAATACACTTCCGTAACTAAACTATAATTTGAAGTCAAGCTCGAACATTTACTTCAAGTTGAAACAACACGTTATTGTTCTTGTAAGTTGTGATAGATGATCGCAGCAGTCATTTTTTTACAGTGAATGTGTTATACATCATGCTAAAACCTCGGGGCAGTTCCATCTCTAAATCATCCCCTCTAAAGAAACATAGAAACTAAAATTTCTCATTTATTTTTTATTTTTTTAATCAACTGAAATAATAAAGCAGTCGGTTGTACCATTTTAGTTCTTACACGTTTCATAACGCAAACAATGTGTAAAAGCTGCATATTTATTTTTTTGATTACCTGATAAGAGATCCGGGCCTTGCTGTGTGTCTTATGCTTATAATTTTGTCTTGTTTGTTAGAGTGGGGAACATGCTGTTTTCGGTAGAGACTCAGACCACAGATGAGAGGACGCAGCAGTATCAGTCAGAAATTGAAGCGCTCTATAAAGACCTCACTGCCAAAGGCAAAGCCTTAATGCTCTCCACTGAACTCGGGGTAAGATTAACATCTGTTTGTCTGTCTGTATCTCCTCTGTCTCCTGCTGAACCTGTACTGGGACAGCTGGGGTGTGTTCATGAGTCACGATAAACTCAGTGTCACGTAAAGGCAGTCTGCACCAGTCTGACCTGTTACACAGAGAATCATGGGAGCTCTGGGAACTGTGTGTCTCGTCTCTCACACACACACACACACACACACACACACACATGGAGACACCCAGATATCTTTGCCTGTATCTTTATATCACTGCACAGAGCAGCACACAACATTTGAATCTCATGTACAAACTAAGACTTAACAAATTAATTTAGTTTGGTGAATTACACTAGTTTCAATAAAAACCTAACAACTACCTTACTAACTTTTAATATACAGCAAATTAGGAGTTTATTGATGCAAAAGTCATAGCTAATAGTTGGCTAATAGTGAGAATTGGTCCCCAAACTATGACCACAGTCAGCTGTACCCTTTTGCTCGTACTTGTGTTTTTTTGTTTTGTTACTATCAGGCAGTTATTCAGTAATATCCTCTGTTTAGCAGACCTACAAATTTAATAACTGCATTTGCGTAATCTTTCTGCACTCATTGTACTGTAAGTTGCTTTGGGTAAAAGGATCATTCCTCATTATTTTATTAGTATTTTTTTGCCTTTCTCTCCTCTGTCTCTGTAGGACGCAGATGCAGTGTTAAATTTAATTCTTTCTCTGGTGTATTACTTCTGTAATCTCATGCCACTGTCCAGAGGCTCCAGGTACGAAAACAACTCAATTACACAGTTTGGAGAATATTTCTGCCTTCGTGAGAATCAGGGATTTTAACTTTAGTCTATGAGTGGTATTTAAAACCTGAAGAAATCAGTTATCGATGGAACAATTGTAAAATGTAACGTTAAAGTTTTTTTTATCCGTGATCCATGTTGTAGTAAAAATAATAAACTCAGTGCGGCCTTTATAAAGCCTGAAGGTTTAAATGATTTACATTTTGTGGCTTGATATTTTAAGATAAATGTATGTAAATATAATAAGAAATAATTAAGAAAAATGACATTAAAAACAATAATTGCTTTTATCCATTTAGCACAGTTTATTTGTTAAATCCATGTTATCACCTGTTGATATTTAAAGTTAGAATTTTTAAATTGATTAAAATACATCTGAAAGCACTATTTTACATTCATTTCACATTATTTTCCCACAAAACTGAAACTTTTTGACCTGTAATAAAAAAAAAAAAATATATATATATATATATAAACATGTATTTTTAGCTATATATTAAGAAGTGAATTAAATAATTGTACATTTGTTGATTTTTCTTTGTACATTGATTTTTAATATCTTTATTTTCAGATGAATTGATATTTAATTGCATTTTTTTTCACTCCTGTTAAAGAGAAGTCTGTTTCTCTCTCATACAGATTAAGCGACCTTAACAAGTTTTTTTCACTGAAGGCAGATTTTATTTCAGAAGTGTGTTTAATGTGTTGCATGTTTAAAGTGGCTGTTATTCTACTTCAGTGTCGTGGCGTATTCGGTGCTCATGGGAGCTCTGATGGCCAGCGGGAAAGAGGTGCTCGGCAGAATCCCATCCGGAAAGGTAAAGAAATGAATCATGCACTGTAAAAAGATGCATGTCTTACTGAAATGCTCTTTTTGGTTGTTCACCCAGCTGTTTGACTTTGAGGCCATGACTACAGCCAGTCCTGATCGCTTCAGTAAGACCGTCAAGAGTTGGATGAACTTAAAGAGGTACATACCCATGTTCTTATTACTTCGGAAAAATGTAGGAAACCTCCGACACTTTCTTCTTTCTCTCTCTCTCTGTAGTTTGCCGAGTTGGCACCAGAACCTTCCACTGGTTTCGGAGACGTTCCAGTTAACGAGGACCATGATTGAAGTTCTCAACACAGACTCGTCTTCGCACTGTCCCAAGAAATCCTGAACTCCAAATACCATCCAGTCATTCAAAGGGCCGTCTCTACTCAGGGCATCTGTGCTCACAGTCCTCACTTTTACATATCAAATATCAGTGCAAATTCTCTTTGATTTTAGATTTTATATTTACACAGACATGGAGAAAGGTGTGGACTATTCAAATTTAAAATTGAACATGCATTTCTGTTGTCCTTTATGTCATTAAAGTTCAGCGATTGCGAGCATGATCAGAGTTGAACTGAAGAAACTGTAGAAAATGTAGCAGAATATAATTGGAAATGTTTATTAAATTATGCTTTTCACTGTTTTTTTTTTGGTTTTAGAATTGAATTGGTGACTTGTTGCAGAGATGCCCTTTAAAGAGTTTACGAAGCAATATTCTCCAGCTCTGAGTTTCTTTCTGAATACTTGAACACAGTGGGGAAATATGTTTGCAGATGTTTTTGTTTGTTTGAAAGACAGAAGTTCACTGTCCACACTGGCTTCTTCATATTTGGTTTGGTTGTCTCTATTTAAAGGTTTGTCTGAATAATGTATGATTAGATTCTGGAGAAGTTCATGTGATCTTAAACACTGGGAACAGTTGCGCCTTGATCTATAGTTGACTTAAAGCAACAAAAAAAAAAGACTTTCATTTCCTCAATCTTATAAATCTTTAATTTTATTTTAGCAACGTCTTAAAAGACCATTTTAAGTAGATTTTCTGTTTTTTTTATGTCATGGTTGGTGCAAAGACTTGTTTCCTTTATTTTCCTGTGAAGAATTTAAGAAAAACAGTGGCTTTGTTTTCCCCATGAGGGGGCGTAAAGGTTCTTCAAAGCACAAAGAAAACTTAAAAAGTGGAAAATCTGTGACTTAACTTGCTGAAACAGCCACAGTCAATAAAATTGAATCAAAGCAGTTTTGTTGTGTTCAGTCTCTTTCTGATCTCCTTTATAAAAAAAAATGCATAATGTCGTAATTTATTTGTAGTATGCAGTACTTCAGTCAGCCACTGGATGGTACATGATCTAATGTCCATAGATACCTCTAACTAATTAACTGGTCAGTTACGGTGAGTCAAAGTAATCTTTTTTTATTGTTTGAACTGGTTCAGTTTCTCTGACAGGTTCTCAGTGCCGTTATTGAGCCGGCTGCTGCTGGTAACGCCACAGCGATGACACATGGTACCTGTTACTTTACTCAGCGCTGATGAGGTTTAACCAATCAGCGCTTAGGTTCCGCGATCGCCAGATCATCTGATCTGTTAAATAAAAGGTGAACCATATAGTATGATTAACTTACTGTAGTAGCTCTGCATTGCTAGTGGCCCAAAACACACAAATAGGGGGTCTGAAAGAACTGTTCGGATTTGGTAGAACATCGTTGGAAAATGTAGAAAAGGAGGAACACAAAACAATGAGAATATAATTGTCCCTCCCATCTCATAAATATTTTTAATCACGTGTCCCTTTAGGAGCGTCACAGACTGCTTGTTTTCAAGTGCTAAATTGTTTTAATGTATTTATGTTAGTGGGCATATTAAGGGTGTGTGAGTTAATTGTGCTGAATGGAGGTTTGTTTGATTGACAGGTGGAGTGGGATAATTATTTGAAATGTCTGGATGTTCAGTGTCTTTTTCCCAGTGTCCTGCAGTCCAGAGGCTCAGCTCAGATACACGGTTTATAAACGTTCAGACTAAAGAGTGAGATGAACACATAATATCCACACAGTCCAGAAATGCTGACAGGGTACTTCTGCTGAAACACAATGAAGGCCTGCAGCTGCAACGGTTTATCACTCCACGTTATGACTGTGATTACATCAGTGCCTCACTTACTCATACTCTATATTCAAAGTCTATGAGATGTTTTTAAATATTTACAGGGTTTGCAGCTGTTTTATCAGTTCTGGATAATAGCTTGAAATCAATTTCTAGCATTTTTGTGCATTTCTTATTATTATGAATTTTGAAAACAGTTGTGCTTCATATTTTCATGGCAACTGTGATACTCTTTTTCATGATACTTTTATGAATAGAAGGTTTATATATATATATATATAGGCCTACAGCATGTGTGTTCTTTGGATCCTCAACACTGTTTCCTGCTCTTTCTCAGACAGAAGCTACGCTAAGTCATTGCGGGTGCTGATGGTACTGTATGGTTCTCTTGAAGGGGCAATGTTCTGGCTTGATCAGACAGGCTTTGAATTTGACGTGTTTGTTTGGATGAGAGAGTGGTGAGGACTGTTAACTTATGAAAAACCACAATTATCTCTTCCTTGCTTAATCACAAGGTTATGGAAGCTTGTTTCTGCCACTGGAAAAAAAAAGCAATTGCGACCTTTTATCTCACAATTCTGACTTTTTTTTCTTGCAATTGCGAGTCTACATATCACAATTCTGACTTATCTCAGAATTGCATGATATGAACTTGAAATTAAAAAAAAGTCAGAATTGTGAGATAAAAGGTCGTAATTGCTTTTTTTTTCAGTGGGAGAAACAAGCTTCCATAACCTTGTGATTAAGCAAGGAAGGGCTAACTAAGTTTTTTTTTTTTTTTTCCTAAGAATTACGTGTTTATATCTGACAATTCTGAGAAAAGATGCCCGAATTGTGAGATAAAGTCAAAATTTTTGCTATTTTTTATTAATCGGTAGATCGGTCTTCCAAATAATATAATGTTAATGGCTTTCTGGTTTTGTTTTATTTTGTTTTGCTTTGCTTTGTGTTTATTTTTTTGTTTTGCTTTGTTTTTGTTTTGTTTGTTTTTTTGTTTGGCTTAGCTTTGCTTTGTTTTTTTGCTTTGTTTTTTCCTTTTCTTTGCTTTGTTTTGTTGTTGCTTTTGATGTTTGTGTAGAATTTGCTCATTTATGTTGTAATTAAGACATGCAAATAAATAAATAAATACATAATTTATTAATTCCCACTGTTTATTAATCTGATAAATCATATCCACATTTTAGTAATTCATTCCCGCAGTTTATTCATGTATTAGATAAAAATCTAAAAATTTGTTAAATTAACTAATTATTTAACAATTAACTAAAATAAGGCAACAAATGAATAAGTCATAGGAACAAATTCTTAATTTGTGGCCATGATATATTTATGATTATTACTATATGATTTTTTTTGAGCCCATGTTTCAGGTGCAGGAGTCCGTATATACAGTAGTTGACCATGACAATAGTATAATATCTTTTTCAGGTGACACTCAAACATTTATTCTAAATATCACAAACAGAATAAAAGAATAAAACTCTGATTTGGGAAATGAGTTTGTTATTACCCAGATTTTATAACATAAGGGCAGTAGAAGAATGTCAGACGGCAAAATGAAGAATGCCAGACTTCATATACGACCAGTTACACACATAAGCTTAAATCATGCAGCAAAACTGTATTTTGCAGGCTGGTCCAGTTATACAATAGAATGAGACGTAGTAATGTATCTTTCCACGAATAGGATATACTTTGCTGTCTAATTTTGGCTCAGAATTATTTACTTTTTCACCTGTGTCACATAGTTATTCAATATATTTTTTTAAAAAGCTTTTTTTTTATTATTAAATTTTAATTAAAGGGGTCATATGATGTGATTTAAAAAATTATCAGCCGCATTTGTAACCCATTTTACGGCCTTTCTGGCAGCCTAGAACCACAAAGTCATTTTAATCAAATCTTAATAAGTAAAGATTATGAGTGTCAAGTAAAGTTATTTGCTTTCATATTAACAAGATATGCCCAAGTAGTACACATTTCTGGACCCTAGAACATTACAATTAAACACTACAATTTTAGCATTAAGTTTTTTAGATCCTTATCAAAAGATCAGTACCAGAATATGCAGCATGTGTG